>NW_026892799.1:0-391265 GCF_033815535.1 Pezoporus flaviventris
CTGAAGGGGAGACTTTCCTCAGATGCACACCAGTGCCTAAAGGGGCTGCAGGGAACCTGGAGAGGGGCTTGGGACAAGGGCCTGTAGGGACAGGCCAAGGGGAATGGCTTGAACCTGCCAGAGGGGAGACTGAGAGGAGCTCTTAGGCAGAAGCTCTTCCCTGTGAGGGTGCTGAGGCGCTGTTTCCCATGGCCAAGCAGCCGCCCTTGGGTACCACAGCCCTTCAGGGCTCCCCCCCGGGGTCTGCAGGGGTGGCGGAGCATCGCTGGGGCTGGTGGAGGATGCTATGTGAGGAATCCCTCTTCAAAAGCTCCATACACAATGCAGCGGTTACAGGGTAATAAATGGCCCAAGCGGGTGATGTTGGATGGCTCATTGGGTTCCTGACAAACACCAGCAGGAAGTTTAAAAGATTCTTAATAAAGGCTTTATATGGGGAAAAAAAAAAAAGAGGCGGGAAAATGGAATTCCTTTGGAAGAGGGGAGCCTGTGCTTTGCCCACACCCAGATCTGATTTAAGTCTCAGCACCCCAAGAGGAACAGTGCTGCATCTTTGTGGGTGCCACAACCTCCCTCCTTATAAGACAAGAAGCAGCAGCAGGAAACCATTAATTGCTTTCCACCACTAGAAATGCAATTCCTCCTTTTCTTCCCCCCCCCCCCCCCCCCAATCCCCAAAGAGATTTCTCTTTGCTGAAAGCGGTGCTCGCTGTGCAAAATGCCAGTTAACTGCGGAGCAAAAGGGATCTGCTGGGACATGGGGGAGCCGGTGGCACGAAGTGGGGCGCATGGGGAAAGTACAGACAGCTCTCAGCACGTCGTTAGGAAAACCAAGGGGCCTGGGTTCATCTGGGGCTTCAGTGGGGCCGCATTGTGCTGCAGAGCCCCGAGGAGGGGAAGGGAGACAAGGAAACAGCTGGAATCACAGCAGCGGGGTTGGGAAGCTGCCACCATCCCCTCCCAGCACCCTGGTGCGGTACAGAGCCCCAGGGGGACATGGGCAGAGCATGGATGTGGTGCTGGGGAGAGTTTTGGTGGTGTTATAGCCCCAGGCTGTGATGCCACTGTTGTGATGGGCAGAAAGCCCCATCTCTGCACAGTGAGGGAAGGGCTTCAGTGGTGATCCCACAGTTTGGGTTGGTTTGGATGGAGGAGGACTCAACCTGGATGTGCTGTGGATGCCCTGAGGCCAGTGGGGAGATGCCCAGCCAACACCACAGCCATGCTAAGAGACCTTCCCGGAGCTAAAAGCCCCTCTCCTCCCACCTTGCCTCCGCTTCCAAAGCCCTGGCACAGCTCGTGGCCACCATTGACCCTGCCTGGGCAGAGCCACGTCTGGGGCTGGGCAGGCACAAGGTCAGGGGCAGGATAAACCTATTCCTGGAGCAGAGCTGCCGGGCACCGCGGGGATTGTCTCCTCTGAGCTTTAATTCCTGTTCCCGATGGCCATGCAGGTCACTGGGTGCCCTGGTTGCCCTGGGGACAGCGAGAGGGCTCGGTTGGTGGCCACAGGGCTCCGGGTGCCATCTGCGGCTGCTGGTCCACACAGGGGATATTGTTGGATGACGGATGCTGCTGTCAGCAAGGATCCGGAAAGAAAGAAAGGAAGAAAGAGAGAACCTCCACAGAGAGAGCTGGGGGGAAGCCGCCTCCTCCGCCGTGTCCCAACCAAACCGGGTTCTCCTGCAGCGCCAGACTGGGGAAGGGAGTGCCTGGGACAAATGGATGGGGTGGAAGCCAGGAGCTGTAATTAGCCCAGAGCCTCTGCAGCCACCAACCGCTGTCAGTGCAGGAAAACAAGGGTGGAAAAGGGGAAGAAAAGAAAAAGATCCCAAGAGAGGTTTTCTTTTGTGTTGTCCCTGCTGAGAGTGGGAGCAGCAGGAGGGCACCGGCTAATCCTGCCTTGCAGGTCTGGGCCGGAGGCTTAGGGCAGGAATTTCTGGTATTTGGGACTATGGGGACAACAGCCTGGAAGCTGCGAAGTGGCTCTTGGGGGCCTGGGTTGGGAGGAATTGTGCATGGCTTCCTCCCCTCGTGCGTGCGAGTCTGACCGTCAGCCTCCTGTTGTGCCTGGGGCGAGTTGCACAAGGATGGAGGGAAATGCATCAGCACCTTCTGCTGATGCTCCAAATCCCAGCCCTCGTCCTGAACTCTGATGGGGTGAATCCCTGCACGGTGGTTTTGCAACAGGAAGGTCATACATGGGCTGGGGGGCACCATCAAGTGGCATCTCCAGAGGCCAAATCTGCTGGGAGCATCCCTGCCTGCTGCCCTAGTCCGGACCACAGCAGGTAGGGATGCTCCTGGGCTGTGTTCCCCAGCAACGCCTGCAGCAAGGTCGTGGCCCCAAGGGGGTTCCAGAGCCCTGGAATGGCTGCTCAGGGTGGTAAAACCGGCTGAGATGGCATCACAGGGCAGCTCCGCAGCTGGGAAAGCCGGATGGGCTGGAAAAATCCAGCCCCACAAGTCCGGAGGTGTGGGAAAGCGCCGGGGCCGTGGGGCCAGTTGACTCAGCCCTGGCTGCTGTGGGACAGGATCCACAATCCCATGGCTTGATCCCTGTTTTCCAAAGGAGAAACTAGCTCCGGTTTTCCTGCCTGGGGCGGGGGGGGAGCATTGCCCCTCTCCTGTATTTGAGCCCCCACAAGCATCATGCCAGCCTTTGGGAGCCGCTGCAGGGATGCAGATGCGATCCCCACACCCTGCGGTGCCCAGTGCTCCCCCCCGGTGCCCCCCGTTTCGCCCTGCAGGGCCGCTCCCGCCGGCACAGATAACAACGTGGGCCGGGGTCAACGGTCTCGGGCACAGCGCAGCCGTCACTACACATTAACCAGCTGTCCGATGGAGCAACGCTTCCCGGGGAGCCAAGATCAACATTCCCCAACGCCAACTGGGAGCGGGGCCAGGCTGTGCGGGCTCCGCGGGGCTCACACCCCCCAGGATGCGGCGCCTTTGGGGCTGCGCGATGGACCAGAGCCGCGTTCTGCTGCTGGGGACGGGTGCTGAGCACACCGGGGTGGTCCCCAGCTGCAATTCCAAGGGAAGGGGCGTTGGGAGAAGCCGGGTTTGATTGAAGGTGTCGGTGCTGCATTCCCCCCCCCCCCCCCCGAGGTGCAGCATCCCATGGGGGACCCGTGTCCCGCACCCCTGGGAGCTGCTGCATCCTGCGGTGCCAGGAGCACCGGGCATCGCCTGCTGCGGGGTCCCGCATCTCCCACTCCCCCCGCACCGGGGGTCCCATTCTCCCCGCACCCCCTTTCCCTGTGCACCGGGAGCACACGAAGCAGGACCCCCCCCAATTCCGCGCTGCATCCCCCAGCTCAGGGTGTGTCCCCCCCCGCGCTGCGCTCATGGGCGGAGCCTCCCCCGCGTCCCCCCCCCGTCCCCCGCAGCCGATGGAATTTTCCACTCGCCGCCGCAGCGCGGGCTCCCGCTGGCCCCGCCCCGCCCCGTGCGCGGCCCCCCCATTGGCCACGCCCCCCCCCGTGACCACGCCTACTTCCCGGCGTGCTACCCGGCAGGAAGATGGCGGCCGCCATGAAGGCGGGCCTAGGCTGGCTGGGCCTGAGGGTGCGCTGAGCTGGGGGGGACTCGGGAATGGGAATTGGAATGGGAATGGGAAAGGGAATGGGAATTGGAATGGGCTGTGGGGAGGGTGAGGCCCCGCGGGAGAAGGGATGTGGGGCGTTAGCTACAAGGGTATGTGCAGGCTCTAAGCGGCGGCGCTCGCTGTGTTCCATGGGGTCCTTGTCAGGGAGACAAGAAGGGGAGTAAATGGCGGTGCTGGGGGTGTTTCTGGGCCCCTGGGCTCACTGTGGTGTCTTTCAAGGCTGCGGGCTCCGTGCTCCGTGCTGCGGCTCCGGCCGGTCTCGTCGTCCCTGTGAGAACGAAGAAGAAGAAGCATTCCGTGCCCGAATGGGCCAGGGAGCTGAGCCCTGAGGAGAAGGAGAAGAGGCTGCGGGCTTTGGTGGCGACAATTCCTGAGGACCGCATGGAGCGGACGTTCTACATGGCTTCCACAGGTGGCAGAACCTCTGCTTTGGTTGCCCTTAGCTAATGCACAGCATCCTCCTGTGCTCCCAGCGTGGAGCGATGAGTCTGAGCAGAGTGACTGTGGTGACAGTGCCTGCAGTAGACTGAACTGTGCACACGGGCTCCTGGTGAGGGGTGGCACCTGCCCTTCACCTCCAAAGTGTGCCAGGCTGTTGGCCCTTCATCCCTAGGGATGAGGAATAGGGAGGAAGGTCACATTCCTTGCTGCTGGATGTGTCTTATCCGCCTGTGTTGTATGGAAGAGGAGGGTAGAGAGCAGGTGTCTGTCACTGCTGACAAGCTTAGACTAGAAACTCTGCATGCTCATATTTCATATTACTAACATGTTATCAGGGTGGAATCCCAGCTCCAGCTCCCAGTAGCCAGGGTGCTGCCCCTTTGTTTCCTTCCTTTTCCTGTTTTCCAGCCTCCTCCTGACCTTTCTTCTCTCCTGCAGCTGATATTATAGACCCCTACGTCCCTCCTGAGGGTGATGCCCGCCTGACGTCCCTATCCAAAGACGGGGTGATGCAGAAGATGCAGAAGCTGAAGCAGACTGCTGCCTCCCAGCTCGCGTATGTGCTGCCTCCTTTTTAATCAGTCTGTGGTGCAGATGCTTTGCTTGCTTTTGTCTTGCAGGGTGAGACTGGGGGGGGGGGGGGGGGGGAATTGTTCTCTGTCCTCGTCTTCCATTGTTGCTGCGGTACCACTTAGCCAGGAGTCCCTGGTGTGAGAGTGAACACCAGGCTCCTGTCCTCATGTATCATGTGCACTCATTTTCATAGATTCATAGAATGGTTTGGGTTGGAAAGGACCTCAAGATCATCCAGTTCCAACCCCCCTGCCATGGGCAGGGACACCTCTCACTAAACCATGGCACCCAAGGCTCTGTCCACCCTGGCCTCGAACACCGCCAGGGATGAAGCATTCACAACTTCCCTGGGCAACCCATTCCAGTGCCTCAGCACCCTCACAGTAAAGAACTTCTTCCTTCCCTTGTTTAAGTTTTAACCCGTTACCCCTTGTCCTGTCACTACAGTCCCTAATGAAGAGTCCCTCCCCAGCATCCCTATAGGCCCCCTTCAGACACTGGAAGGCTGCTATGAGGTCTCCATCCATCCTTCTCTTCTCTAGGCTGAACAGCCCCAACTTTCTTGAGGATCCTTTGTGTTTGCAGCCCTGTGTGTGTTTTACAGGCACCCAGAGGTTATGGCTTAGTGGGGAGTCTCCAATTCTCAGTTGCTCCCTGGTAGAAGCTGGGCTTGAGCTGAATTAAGAGCATTGTCATCATCTGAAACACGCAAGACAGTTCCAAGTTGTTCTTTCCTTACAGTGAAGCTTTTCTTATCTTTTCAGTCTGCGGAAGATAAAAGATCATGATCTGGATTTCAGCACTAAAACCTTCCCAGAGAAGGCACAGGAGATATTTATTGAAGCTCACAATTACCTGGCAAAGTAAGACCCTTTCTCTGACTGATGCAGTTAGGTAGAACCTGCTGCTCTTTGCTAATATACTCTGCTTTTCCTCCTTGTCTTTCTGATCCTTGTACCTCCTCTGCCACAGGTACTAGATCTTTTCCTGCCCCCATCTGAGAGGAGGAGAATGTTGGGAATTTGGGCAGGACCTGTTCATTTTGATAAGGAAAGGCAGGTTGCAGGAAATCCCCCCACCTGCCCTGCAGGAGAGATGAGCTGTTGCACCTCGAGTGTCATAGAGTCATAGAATAGTTAGGGTTGGAAAGGACCTTAAGATCATCACATTCCACCCCCCCTGCCATGGGCAGGGACACCTCACACTAAACCATGGCACCCAAGGCTCTGTGTCACTGGCAGATGAGTGCGTGCTTGGTGCTGTTCAGGATCACACTGCAGGGAATTGTTGGGATATGAGGTGATGATGGATCCTGATTTTGTGCTGAGTTGGCAGCTGAGGAGTTTGCTTTTTCTGTTTTGCCAGTAGATTGAGTCTTGTGGGGAAGCAGGGAGCGGAGGAAGCCTCTTCACAATAAGCATATTCAAGTAACTGGGTGTGTTTCACTTGCAGTTTTAACAAGCAGAAACTTCACTCCCTGGTGACAGAGCGCTGCTACCCGGTAAGTGGTCCTGTGGATGCAGCGTGTCCTTCATCTCTTGCATGGTGTTTAAGGCTTTAAACCTGACCATCTGTCTCATTTTGCTCTGGATACAGTAGAGACAGAGCTGGGAGGGAAAGCACAATATGAGCTTCATTGTATATAGTACTATGCTTGTTATTTCAAACTTCAGCAGTAGAGATCACACTTAAACAGGGGAGATTTAGGTTAGATAGAAGGAAGAAATTCTTTACTTTGAGGGTGCTGAGGCGCTGGCACAGGGTGCCCAGAGAAGCTGTGGCTGCCCCATCCCTGGCAGTGCTCAAGGCCAGGTTGGACACAGGGGCTTGGAGCAAGCTGCTCTAGTGGAAGGTGTCCCTGCCCATGGCAGGGGATTGGAACTCGCTTTAAGCTCGCTTCCAACCCAAGCCAGGCTGTGATT
Organism: Pezoporus flaviventris; assembly: GCF_033815535.1. Lineage (NCBI taxonomy): Eukaryota > Metazoa > Chordata > Aves > Psittaciformes > Psittacidae > Pezoporus > Pezoporus flaviventris. Next base: position 6,547 of record NW_026892799.1, read on the forward strand.
CTATGATTCAATTCACATCTTCATTAAGTTGGTGCTTATTTCTTTTCCCTTACAGGAGATGGTCCGTGGGAACAGGTACAGAACGATCCGGTGGAAGTTTGTGGAGTCACTGGAGCCCCCAAGGGTGGTTCATGTTCGATGCGAGAGCGTTGTGAACCGAGGCAACCTCTACGGGCAGGTGACGGTGCGGATGCACACGCGGCAGGTACATCCCCTTGTGCTCCTCGTGTTCCCCAGCTGCCTCCAGCCTCCTGCCAGCCCACCATAACTTGGTTCATTTTACAGATTCTGGCCATCTATGACCGCTTTGGGAGGCTGATGTATGGTGGGGAGCAGGTGCCCAAGGACGTTCTGGAGTATGTCGTGTTTGAGAAGTACTTGGTGAACCCGTACGGCACGTGGAGGATGCATGGCAAGATCGTTCCCAAGTGGGCTCCTCCAAAGGACCCCATTGTGAAGGTAATGCCACTAGGAAAAGGCACTGATGTGGTCCCTGGATAATTCTGGACAAAACCAAAGCTGAGTTTCCTGTGACAGGAAGGTGGTGGATTAATCTGCAAGCAGACCTGTTTATTAATGTGGCATTATCAACCTCTAGCACCTGGAAGCTCTAATAGGAGGCTGAGGGCATTTGTCATGTATGTGATAGTTTAGGGGGTTACTGCTCCCTGCACACACTGCCAGGCAAAGCCATGCAGGCGCTCAGTCTTCCTGTGTTAACTAAAAACAGGTCCTAGAGGGGAAGGAGGTGAGAACTATCCTGTCGTAGAAGGCATATCATCCCATTTCCCCTGTGTCCTTCCCCCGTGCTGCTGCCATCTGGTCCTCTCCTGTGTGTGAGGCCTTTGCGTTGCCAGGACCTGCTGCTCACCCCTTTGCATGCACTGCAACATGAAGAATTCCGATCGCAGCAGTTCAGAGCTGCTCTGTGTCATGCTGATTTTGCTCCCTGCTTTTTCAGACGGTGCTGATTCCTGGCCCAACCTTGGATCCCTCACAAGAGTACGAAGAAATGAAGTAGGAAGTTCCAGAGCCTGTACAGAGACAGCCTATGCAAGCAACCCTTTAGGGAAGAAGTGGAGGATGAATGTGGAGGTAACAGCTTGGATATGGCTGTGCCTTTCCAGTGGGCAGTCAGCAAACAAAGCAGTTTCAGAAATGGACTCTGCTCACTAAGAATTTGTCTTTAAAGAACAAGAGGGGCTTGGCAAGGGGATTCAGGTGAGCTCTCAGAAGAGCTTTACTCCAGGTAGACATAGTGTGCTGCAGCTTAACCCTCTCTGTGTTTCTGTGAAGACAAGAAGTCTGTTCTCTTCAGGAGTGCTCTCAAGGCTAACCCTGTCCTGAGCTTGCCCTGCGAAAGGAGCCCTTGGCAGCAGCACTCTGTTCACACATGGGGTATTTGCCTCTGCCATGGGAAGTGGCATAGACCTGCTGGCCTTTCATTCAAACTTGCAGTAGGCATCAGCACTTTCTTTTCCCATCCTCTCTGTAGTGATTCCCAGACAGAAAACTGGGCAGAACAGGCAAGCACACTTGAAATCACGTTCTCCTGGGTGGGTGCTGCAGTTGGACTCTTCCTGAGTGAATGCTTGTGAAGGGCCCAGGTTCCCAGAGGGGCTGCAGCACAGCATTGATAACTTAATAAAATCTTTTGCCTTCTTGAAAGAGCATTTGTCTTTGCTGATGAGTTTTGGAGCATTAGTTAGAGCTGCTCCTGAATTCAACAGTGGGGTGGTGGCAGTGAGTGGCTGGCACCATCCTGTGGACACAATGACATTGCCATCAGGGCCCTGGTTTTGCAGGCTGAGTGGGTTGGGAAAATGCGTACCCACAGGTTTCCTTTTTCCATAGCTGAGAGCAAGGCTAATCTGTTCTTGCTCTGCTTTGCTCAGGGGAGTTCCATTTACAGAGCAAAATACTTGCTGGTTATCAGGTAACAAAGCATTTTCTTCAGCCGTGTCTTGCTTTTTAACTCGGCCATTTTCCAGAGCTTATGAGTTAGGAGCATTGTTTCCTTCTTTCTCGTACAGAGTGTGCTGTTTGAAAGAGTTATGGCTCCTGATGCTTCCATGTTCAGTGTTTCTGTGTCCTTTTGAAAGGGCAGAGTATCATCCCTATGCTCTGTTAGGAGAGGAGCCAGCAATGGAATCCCTGTCATCTTTTTGGGAAGTCAGAGGGGTGTCACAATCTGTCTGCCTTTCCTGAAGGAACCTACTATACTGAGCCTTCTGCCTACACTTCCTTTATGAGCCGAGGAGAGATTCAGTGCTCCAGCATATGGGAGCTAAAATAAACCCAGATGAGCTGCCTGGCTGGTGTCTGGGCAGCTCATGAGCAGGTATGGATGTGGCTCCTCAACCAGGACCTGCAGACCAGGTTCTTTGGCTCTGGATGAGAAGAGTTGAGTTTTCTGGTGGAGTAGCTGTGTTTTTCCAGGGAGAAAGGCCTTTCCTTCCAGTCTGCCAATGTGTGGCTGCCCATCAGCTTTGCCATTATTCAAACCTCTGCAACTCACCCACTTGTGTTTCTGGGTTTCCTTTCCAGCCTCGCTGCTTTCTGCTGTACCTCTTTCTTGAGAATGTTCAGTATCTTGCCCACACCCCATAAACCAGCCACTAAAGCGTGTGCTCTGTAGATAATATGTTTTATTGTCTGTATGTACACTTACTTACACCATCGGATGATCGTGGAACACTCAGTGCTGAAGACCACAGACAGCACATGACACCAGCATCCCTTTCTAAGGAGAGTGCAATCAAACAACAAAGGAACAGCAGAACGAGCTCTGAGCCTTGTGTGGATTCAGAGAGAGCCAAAACCTTCACTGGGGGAAGCTGGCTTCCTCCCCTGCTGCATCATCTTCCTGCCCTGGTTTGACTCTTCCCTATGTATTTTAACATATTCAGGTGCCTGCTTGGACCAGTGACCCTGCACTGGGGCACCTACCTGTGGGAAAATGATGGGTGGTGTTTGCACCCATCTGGAGAGCTTGATGAAGGTAGGAGATGTTCATTGTCCCCTCACTGCACTGGTCCCCAAGGCCACCACCAGTGACTTCTGGAAGCATGGCCATGCCATTGGCTTCGCTGGACACTTGTGTCCCTGCTTGGGCTGTGCCATTGGGCATCGGCCTTCAGCTCAAGACCTTGTGTTCATGAAAACCATGTCTGCAGCTGGCTGATGGCCCTGGCAGGAGGGAGCTACTCATGGTCCCAAGGGCAGATGTCTGCTTTGGTTCCGCTCTGGGTGGCATCCGCACTCTCCATCTCCCATGGACACACCGCTGAGGTTTTCCTCCCATCTGTGCTGGTCTTGTCATCTGCTGGTGGAGCCTCTTCTGCTTCCAAGGGACAAACCTCAGCTGGGCTGGGGCTGCTGCCTGTCCCAGGGGCTGTACCCGCTGCCCAAGGCAGCAGCTCTGCCCCAGGGCCCCGCCGGGGCTGGATGCGGCTCAGGGGCTTGTGCTTGGCCTCGCTGCCAGGTCTGCCCTTGGGTTTCTTCCTTGGGGCTGGTGGAGACACGGTGCTGGCTCCCAGCACCACCTTTGACTCTCCCATCCCAGGGGAGGATGCTCCATCAGCTCCCTGTGGGAGTTCCTTCTCTGAGCCACTGGGCTCTGCTGCTTCCCAGGGGCAAATCTCAGCTTTCCTGCTCTCTGTGCTGTCGGACTTCTTGGATGGCTCTTTCCCTGTTGTTCGCAGGGATTGCTCCTCCGTGTCCAGGCTCTCCCAGGGGCAGATGGACTCAAGGTCGAGATTTGCTTTCTTCTTCTTTGCAGGTGTGCTGTGCCCAATCTCTCTGCAGGCACCTTCACTTTTCAAAGGGCTCTTTGTCCCTATGGACAGAGCATCCTTGTCCTGCCTTGATTCCTCTGTACGTGATGGAGCTGCAGCCCCCTCCCAGGGGCAGATCTCTGCTGTGTCCATGGACTGAGCCCCTGGAGCCTCCCAAGGACACACCTCTGCCTTCAGGCTTTCCACACTTCCTTTCTCCTTTGCAGACCTGCGATGCCCAATCCCTTTGAAGGCACCTTCACTTGGTGAGGGGCTCTTTGTCCCTATGGACAGAGCATCCTTGTCCTCCCTTGATTCCTCTTTACCTGATGGAGCTGCAGCCCCCTCCCAGGGGCAGATCTCTGCTTTGTCCATGGACTGAGTCCCTGGAGCCTCCCAAGGACACACCTCTGCCTTCAGGCTCTCCATGCTTGCTTTCTCCTCTGCAGGCATGCTGTGTCCAATCCCTTTGAAGGCACCTTCCCTTGGCAAGGGGCTCTTTGTCCCTATGGACAGAGCATCCTTGTCCTCCCTTGGTTCCTCTTTACCTGATGGAGCTGCGGCCACCTCCCAAGGGCAGATCTCTGCTTTGTCCATGGACTGAGCCCCTGGAGCCTCCCAAGGACACACCTCTGCCTTCAGGCTCTCCATGCTCTCAGATGCTCTCGGAGGCGCTCTGGGCAGCGCTGGGCTCCTGGCACGGGGATGCTCCATGGGCTGCTCCTTGTCCAGGCTCTCCCATGGACACGCAGCCTCTCGCTTGCTGCTGCCCCTCTCCAGGGCTCTTCCTGGGCTGGCCAGCGCTGCCTGGCGCCTGATGCGCTTGTCCCCCTTGGGCACCCCCCCAGGGCCCTGCTTTGGCTTCTGCTGCTGCGAGGGACCTGCAGCCCCCTCCCAGGGGCAGATCTCTGCTTTGTCCATGGACTGAGCCCCTGGAGCCTCCCAAGGACACACCTCTGCCTTCAGGCTCTCCACACTTCCTTTCTCCTCTGCAGATGTGCGATGCCCAATCCCTTTGAAGGCACCTTCCGTTGTGGAGGGGCTCTTTGTCCCTATGGACAGAGCATCCTTGTCCTGCCTTGATTCCTCTTTACCTGATGGAGCTGCGGCCACCTCCCAAGGGCAGATCTCTGCTTTATCCATGGACTGAGTCCCTGGAGCCTCCCAAGGACACACCTCTGCCTTCAGGCTCTCCACACTTCCTTTCTCCTCTGCAGATGTGCGATGCCCAATCCCTTTGAAGGCACCTTCCGTTGTGGAGGGGCTCTTTGTCCCTATGGACAGAGCATCCTTGTCCTCCCTTGATTCCTCTTTACCTGATGGAGCTGGAGCCACCTCCCAGGGGCAGATCTCTGCTGTGTCCATGGACTGAGCCCCTGGAGCTTCCCAAGGACACACCTCTGCCTTCAGGCTCTCCATGCTTGCTTTCTCCTCTGCAGATGTGCGATGCCCAATCCCTTTGAAGGCACCTTCCGTTGTGGAGGGGCTCTTTGTCCCTATGGACAGAGCATCCTTGTCCTGCCTTGATTCCTCTTTACCTGATGGAGCTGCGGCCACCTCCCAAGGGCAGATCTCTGCTTTATCCATGGACTGAGCCCCTGGAGCCTCCCAAGGACACACCTCTGCCTTCAGGCTCTCCATGCTTGCTTTCTCCTCTGCAGATGTGCGATGCCCAATCCCTTTGAAGGCACCTTCCGTTGTGGAGGGGCTCTTTGTCCCTATGGACAGAGCATCCTTGTCCTGCCTTGATTCCTCTTTACCTGATGGAGCTGCGGCCACCTCCCAAGGGCAGATCTCTGCTTTATCCATGGACTGAGTCCCTGGAGCCTCCCAAGGACACACCTCTGCCTTCAGGCTCTCCACACTTCCTTTCTCCTCTGCAGATGTGCGATGCCCAATCCCTTTGAAGGCACCTTCTGTTGTGGAGGGGCTCTTTGTCCCTATGGACAGAGCATCCTTGTCCTCCCTTGATTCCTCTTTACCTGATGGAGCTGGAGCCACCTCCCAGGGGCAGATCTCTGCTGTGTCCATGGACTGAGCCCCTGGAGCTTCCCAAGGACACACCTCTGCCTTCAGGCTCTCCATGCTTGCTTTCTCCTCTGCAGATGTGCGATGCCCAATCCCTTTGAAGGCACCTTCACTTGTGGAGGGGCTCTTTGTCCCTATGGACAGAGCATCCTTGTCCTGCCTTGATTCCTCTTTACCTGATGGAGCTGCGGCCACCTCCCAAGGGCAGATCTCTGCTTTATCCATGGACTGAGCCCCTGGAGCCTCCCAAGGACACACCTCTGCCTTCAGGCTCTCCATGCTTGCTTTCTCCTCTGCAGATGTGCGATGCCCAATCCCTTTGAAGGCACCTTCCGTTGTGGAGGGGCTCTTTGTCCCTATGGACAGAGCATCCTTGTCCTGCCTTGATTCCTCTTTACCTGATGGAGCTGCGGCCACCTCCCAAGGGCAGATCTCTGCTTTATCCATGGACTGAGTCCCTGGAGCCTCCCAAGGACACACCTCTGCCTTCAGGCTCTCCACACTTCCTTTCTCCTCTGCAGATGTGCGATGCCCAATCCCTTTGAAGGCACCTTCCGTTGTGGAGGGGCTCTTTCTCCCTCTGGACAGAGCATCCTTGTCCTGCCTTGATTCTTCTGTACCTAATGGAGCTGCGGCCACCTCCCAAGGGCAGATCTCAGCTTTGTCCATGGACTGAGCCCCTGGAGCCTCCCAAGGACACACCTCTGCCTTCAGGCTCTCCCTGCTCTCAGATGCTCTCGGAGGCGCTCTGGGCAGCGCTGGGCTCCTGGCACGGGGATGCTCCATGGGCTGCTCCTTGTCCAGGCTCTCCCATGGACACGCAGCCTCTCGCTTGCTGCTGCCCCTCTCCAGGGCTCTCCCTGGGCTGGCCAGCGCTGCCTGGCGCCTGATGCGCTTGTCCCCCTTGGGCACTCCCCCAGGGCCCTGCTTTGGCTTCAGCTGCTGCGAGGGAGCTGCAGCCCCCTCCCAAGGGCAGATCTCTGCTGTGTCCATGGACTGAGCCCCTGGAGCCTCCCAAGGACACACCTCTGCCTTCAGGCTCTCCATGCTTGCTTTTTCCTTTGCAGACTTATGATGCTCAATACCTTTGAAGGCACCTTCTGTTGTGGAGGGGCTTTTTCTCCCTATGGACAGAGCATCCTTGTCCTGCCTTGATTCCTCTGTAGCTGATGGAGCTGCAGCCCCCTCCCAGGGGCAGATCTCTGCTTTGTCCATGGACTGAGTCCCTGGAGCCTCCCAAGGACACACCTCTGCCTTCAGGCTCTCCATGCTTGCTTTCTCCTCTGCAGATGTGCGATGCCCAATCCCTTTGAAGGCACCTTCCATTGTGGAGGGGCTCTTTGTCCCTATGGACAGAGCATCCTTGTCCTGCCTTAGTTCCTCTGTACCTGATGGAGCTGGAGCCACCTCCCAAGGGCAGATCTCTGCTTTGTCCATGGACTGAGCCCCTGGAGCCTCCCAAGGACACACCTCTGCCTTCAGGCTCTCCATGCTTGCTTTCTCCTTTGCAGACTTATGATGCTCAATACCTTTGAAGGCACCTTCTGTTGTGGAGGGGCTTTTTCTCCCTATGGACAGAGCATCCTTGTCCTGCCTTAGTTCCTCTTTACCTGATGGAGCTGCAGCCCCCTCCCAGGGGCAGATCTCTGCTTTGTCCATGGACTGAGTCCCTGGAGCCTCCCAAGGACACACCTCTGCCTTCAGACTCTCCCCACTCTGGGATGCTCTTGGAGGTGCACTGGGCAGCGCTGGGCTCCTGGCACGGGGATGCTCCATGGGCTGCTCCGTACCCAGGCTCTCCCATGGACAAACTTCCTCTTTGATGCTCTCCGCACTCTGGGATTTCTTGGATTTGGCTTTTGGGCTCTCCATGCTTTTCCTAATGAGGTTTGCGAAGCTCCTGCTCTTCCTGTGCTCCGGGTGATGGCCTCCCACCTCTGCCAGCTTTGCTTTGACGCCCTCCAGGCCTCTGGTCACCGGTTTGTTTCCCCCTTTGGAAGTGCCACGCGTGTCCTGCCTTGCTCTGTCCTTCCCCCATGGAGCTTCAGGCTCTTCCCAGGGGCAGATTTCTGCCTTGGCAAGCGGCTCAACCTCTGCTTCCCATGGACAAACGCTGGCCTTGCTGCTGCCCATGGCTCCTGCGTGCTTGGATTCGGCTTTGGGCAGAGCTGGGTGTCCTGCTGCGAGCCCTGTGCTGCGCTGCCCCGCACCCTCCCCGGGACAGGGACATCCCTGCTGGGTGCTCCCCTTGTCTGCAGCCAAACCCATCCCTCCCGTGCCCCCTGGGGCTGCTGCCTGTGGGGAAATCCCGTTTTCCCCTTGGGAGGTGTCACCATCCTCTGCTTTCCCTGCATTGGATGCGGCTGCTCCCCCTTCCCAAGGGCGAATCCCTCCTGCATCGCCATCAGCTCCCGTCGCTTCCCAGGGACAAACCGAAGCCCGAGCGCTCTTTGGGATCCCTTCTGGCAGCTCGAAGCTGCTGGGACCAGGTTTGGGTGGCTTTGGAGCTCCCACCACCCCCAGGGACCTTGCCCTGATGCTCTTGCCCCGCTCACCTACCCATCTCCTCTCTGCTTCCTGCCCCTCTTGCTCTGGCTCAGCCCCCTCTGCGTCCCAGGGGCCGGTTGCTGCTCTCGTGGTCCTCCCCTCTTCCAGGGTCTCCCATGGACAAACCTGGCCCCTCCTGCCCTGCAAAGGCCCCTCCAGCAGCTCCGAGAGGTTTGCTGATGGTTTCTCCATGCCCAGCTCTTCCCTGGGATGCTGAGGGTCCTCCCTGCTCTCCTCCCAGAGGCAGATCCCTGTTTTGATGCTGGAATCAGCCTGGTTGTCCCTAGCATAGACCTGTGCCTTCCTGCCCACCGGGGCCATCTCCTCGCTCCATCTCCTTGCAGGGACCTTCCCAATGTCCCTGGGACCAAGGGGCTCAGGGTGGCTGCTGCCTTCCCCCTGGCACACGGTTCCTGCTGGGCCATCCAGGGCTCCTTGGGGCCAAACCTCAGCCTCCAGCTCCTCAGCAGCTGCTCTCTGCCCATCACTGATGGATGGATGGGAGCTGCTCGCGCTGGGTCCTGCCCGTGGCTGCTCCACCTCTGTGTGGTCCTGGCAGGGGATGGACCCGCTGGGTCCCTCGAGCCCTTCCTTTGGTGTGGCCACAGGAGCCTCATCCCCTTGCTGTGGCTGGGGCTGTGCCACCACCACCGGGGGCTCATGGGGTCGTTCAGCTCCTTCTTGGTGACCAGAGCTTGATGGGGCCCTGTGCCCTGCATCCGCATCCCCATGGGGAGCACCCTGCTCCTCACCTGGCTCCTCTCCATCGCCCGCAGCGGCCCTGGCGTTGTTGTTGTGCTGGCAAAAGCCCTGCTCGGAGCCTGTGGTCCCTGCAGGGGACACGGCCGATGTCTCTGCTGGGCTTGGCCTCTCCCTCCTGCTGCTGCCCCCCCTCCTCTTCCTGAGGCTCCCCTCGCTCTCCCTCTTTCCCTTTGGGATGCTTTTCCCTCTGGATCTGTTGAAGGCTTTGATGGCCAGGCCCAGGCTCCAGAGGGACATCTTCTGGGCGGATGGTTTGATGCTGGGGGGAGTGGCTGCTGTGTCACTGGTGGTCCCCGACCCTGCTGCTTGGGTGGCTCTTTCCCTCCGGCTCAGGATCTCCTCCTGGACCAGCTCCCAGGGACAGACCTGTGCCGGGATGGATGCTGCGGGCGATGTGCACCCCGCATCTTCCTCCTTCATCCCTGCTGCTGGGGGTGCCACGGGTGGCTCTGCTGTCCCCAGGCTGTCCCCGGCCGCTGGTCCTCGCTGCCCCAGGCTCTGGCAGCGCACTGGGGGCCGTGGTGGGGTTCTCCTCACCACCACCATCCGCACCCGCCCTGGGTGATGGGAGCCGTCGACGCTGATGCTCTTGATGGGCGCGTAGGTGACGTGTCTCTGCACCCTGCCATCGCCCAGGGGGGACACAGACCGCGAGCACCCCTCGGCGGGGCTGGGGACAGCATCAGCATCAGGGCTTTGTGGCTTCCCATCTTCCTTGGGGGGTCCTTGTGCCGTGGGGTGCCCCGAGGCCAGGCTGAATGGATGCTCGATGTGTTCCTTCCCCCATGCAGCGCGGCTGGCGGCGAGCAGGGCTTCATCCTGCGCCCCGGCCACCACGCTGAGCGACTTGTGCAAGGGGGGGGCGCGGGGCAGGGGGGAATGCCCGTGCCCCACCAGGTTGTGGGCACTGGCTGACTTGTACACGAGCGGAGCAGCATCGAGGGACTCGCTGTCGGATTGCTCCGAGGCCGCCGTCACCATCATCTTCCTCCCCGGCGCAGGCTCCTGGGGGGCAGCAAGGATGGGTGAACCCCCCTGGACCCCCTCAGTGCTGCGGGAGCCATCATCCCGCATCCTCACGTCCGTGGTACCCGCATTGAGGAGCTGCTTGGCCGAGGACCCACGGGTGCTGCTGCTGCGGCGGCGGCGTGCGAGCGCCTCGGGCAGCTCGGTGACCCGGTGGGCGATGGAGCGGGCCAGGCTGCGGCGGGCGCTGCGCTGCTTGGGGAGGTGAGGGTTGAGCGCTGCCATCCGCCACCTCCTGTGCACCTCCAGCTGCCTGTAGAGCTTCTTCAGCTCCTCCTGTGCCGCGGGCAGAGAGCAGGGAGAGGAGAGCGCGTCCAACGGGGCTGCGGCTGCACCCACAACCCAATCCCCATCCCTCCATCCCAAGGGATGCAGGAGGTTTCCCCCCCGACCCCGTGGCTTTGGCGGATTCACCCTGTGCCCCCTCCTCCCACCCCACCCCGTTCTTCCCACCCCATCCGCTTTGCATCAGGAGAAAGACTGCAAAAGGCACCTCTTACTCTGCAGAGCAAGCGTCAAAAGAAGGTCCTGAGTGTGGCACCCACCCGAATGTCATCGGGGTCGAGACTGTGCTCGCTCCAGGCCGACGCGATGCTGCTGTTGAGGCAGGAGCCCGAGCGCCGCATGTCCAGCTCGTCCTCATAGACCTCGGCTGTGATCTCCTCCCGCAGCGGCGAGCCCGTGTGCAGGAACTGCAGGGGGGGGACAAGTAGGGAAGAGCTCAAGCTGGGGGGGGGGCCCGAAACGCTGGGATCCCCCTTTGGTATGAGCGTTACCTTGGGGATGAAGAGCAGGGCCAGGGTCATGGTGATGGTGCCGTGGGTGTGAGCGAAGAAGAGCAGCAGCGTCCAGTCCGGGTGCAGCGAGGGGACCACGATGAACCTGGCAGGGGATTTGCCACCGGTTCCTTGGCATTGCCGGGGATGGGAATGGCGTCTCCCAGCTCCTGGCAGCCCCGTGTCCTACCTGACCACGTGGAAGGTGGCCGAGATCATGAGCTCGTTGTGCAGCGCGATGCCCATGTAGCGAGGCTCGTGGAAGGCGGAGGGCACGGCGCGCGTGGCGAAGCACAGGAAGCTGCCCCACAGCAGGAACAGCAGCTCAGCTGTGGGCGAGAGCAAGGGGAGTGATGCTGAGCACCCAGCACCATCACTGTCAGCGTGTTCTTATGGGTACCGGTGCTGCTACCCACTGGGACCTCCCTGCCCTGGGGCACATCCAGCCCTGCGGGTTCATCTGCTGGCTCTGGTGCGGAGCATCCCTTGACACCCCTGCGCATCACTAGGGCTCAGCTCCCAGGGATGTACCCTGCCCCAGCGCTGGGGATGCTCAGAGGAGAGGATGGGAGGCAGCTCGGGTGCCCCAGCCCTGCTCCAAGGCACATTAAACAGACAAAGCAAGGCTGCATTTATGGGATGGGGTCCTGGGGTGGGAGGGTGCTGGTCTCACCAATCACCATCATGTAGTCCCAGTGGTCATGGCCACAGATGTAGAAGTGGAGGCCGCCGGCAGTCTGGGTGCGGATCACCAGCGGGATGTTCTTGTCCACGTTCTCCAGCATCCCGATGGTCCAGGCCGCCAGGAACCACAGCACCAGGACCAGGATCAGCCCCAGCATCTTCAACACCCGCATGCTTGACACGTAGGGCACCCGCTGGGCCGTGCGGGACAGGAACACCTTCAGCACCCTGCGAGGGGCAGAGGGGTGAGCCCCAGTGGATCCCTGCTGCGGGGGGCACAAGCATCCAGCCCCCCCTCCATCCTGGTACCTGTACAGCTTGAGGGTGATGGTGCCGTAGACGATGGTGAAGCCGAGCATGCGGACCCAGCGCAGGACGATGCAGCGGAAGATGCTGGGCTTGAAGTACAGGATGAACACCTGAGGTGGGGGGAGAGAGGGGTTGGTGGTGGAGCGGGGATGGATGGAGACTCGGAAACCAGGGAATCATGGAATGGTTTGGGTTGAAGGGACCTTAAAGCTCATCCAGTTCCAACCCCCTGTGCCAGTGCCTCAGCACCCTCACAGGGAAGAGCTTCTGCCTAAGAGCTCATCTCAGTCTCCCCTCTGGCAGGTTCAAGCCATTCCCCTTGGCCTGTCCCTACATCCCTTGTCCCAAGCCCCTCTCCAGGTTTCCTGCAGCCCCTTCAGGCACTGGAGCTGCTCTCAGGTCTCCCCTTCAGGAGCCTTCTCTTCTCCAGGCTCTCTCAGCCTGGCTCCAGAGCAGAGCTGCTCCAGCCCTCGTAGCATCCCCATGGCTCCATGTCCCCCTTGTGCTGCCGCCCCAGAGCTGGATGCAGTCAGTGCTCACCGCTGCCATCCTTCCCCCTTGGCTCTACAGCACCTGGCACGGCTCTTGTGGGAGGGAGAGGGGATTTGGGCAGGGATTAACTCCTGCCGCCACTGGGAGAGCAGGGATTTGGTTTCCCAAGGTTTATACCGGAGCCACCGGGGGCTGTGCCAGCGAATCCACAATCAGGTGGAGTTGTGCCCATGCCCTGCTTGGGGCCAGCCCCCGACCCTCACCAGGCCTCAGAGGCTCTTACACCGAGTCCTCTGCCAGCTGGATACTCACTGGGAAGTAGAGGAGGAGGGACCCAAAGAGGATCGTCTCCAGGAGGATGATTCCGGATGCCCGGATCCTCTGCGGGGACACAGGTGTGAGGATGCAGCCAGGAGCCTTGAGCCCATGGGGTTTGGGGATGGGAGCAGGGCAGGGGGCATGGGACATGGGGACACCTTGCCTTGCTCCGTCGGAAGTGGTAGGAGACCAGCATGCTGAGGAAGATGGCCAGCATGCAGCAGGCCTGGCAGGACAGCACGGCTGCCCGCAGCGCCCGGTCCTCCTGGATCAGGCAGGGAGCATCGTCCTGGCAGGTGGAGCATCCCTGGCGGCAGGGCCGGCATCCCAACAGGGACCCCCCGTCTGCCCCCGCTGTGCCTGGAAGAGGATCATGGAATTATCATGGACCCAACCAGGCTGGGAAAGACCTCTAAGATTGAGTCTGACCGGTCCCCAGCACTGCCAAGGCCACCACTAACCCATGGCACTGAGGGTGTGTGAACACTTGCAGGGACGGTGACTGCAGCCCTGCCCTGGGCAGCCTGTTCCAATGCCTGAGCACCCTTTGGGGAAGGAATTGTTCCTCAGCTCCACCTAAACCTGCCCTGGTGCAGCTTGAGGCCGGTTCCTCTTCTATCACTCATTACTCGTGGTTACAATCACTGCATCACTTGGAGGCACTTTCCTTGCCAGGGAATGGGCTTGGGCTTCCCAAATCCCCCCCCCCCCCCCCCCAGCCTCAGCCCCCACTGCAGTGGCCATGTCCCACTGGGTGAAATGGGCACCCACCTGCCTGGGCTGCTCCACTGGCCCCATAAAAGCCCGGCTTGCACCGGCACAGGTACCTCCCAAGGACGAAGCCGTGGCTCTCCTGCGGGATACACTGAAGGCGACAGGCTGGGATGCATGGAAGGGCTCATCCCACATCCCAAACACTCCCCCTATCCCTGCATCCCTCCCACACCAGAGGCTCCAGCATCCCCTGTCTCACAGGTACCTGCCCCAGGCCGCTCTCCCCCTGTGCAGTGGTTAAACATTGAAGAATTAAAAGCCAAAGCTTGGCCCCCAAATCCCTCCCTAAACCCTAAATGGACACATAATGCAGCAGAGAACACTAATCCTGCCCAGCCATGACGGCAGCGGTGCTGCCCTAATCCCCTCTGCCCGCATCCTGCCCCCAATGGGCTGTGCTGGCAGCTTCTCTGGGTATTGTTGTGTCCTGGAGACATTCCCAGCACCAGAGCCCATCCCTCCGGAGGAAAGAGAAGCTGGCGACGCCTTTCCCACTTGGGGACCACGCTGAGCCGTGTCGCTGCGGTGTTTGCTCTGCTTGGGGATGCTGATGGTTGCGCCAAGCCCTGATACAGGCTTTGGCATCACCGGCAGGGATGGAGGTGATTGTCCCAGCGGTGCCCACCCATCCCCGTGGTGTCTGGGCAGGGAGCACCAGGTCACTGGCTGCTGCTGGCACAGGGAGGGCAGATTTGCACACTAAACCCCTCCACTGCAGCGGAAGGAAGCAGATGGATGGGCCGGGAGAGGATAAAGCTCAGTCGGAGGGAGGGATGGGGGCAGAGCGGTGCCCTGCCGGGTGAAGGGATGGGGTGCTGGGTGCTGGTGGACGGGTACCTGGGTGCTGTTGAGGTCGCAGCGGTGCGTGTCTGCGAACCAGCCCGGCCCGCTGGCACACTGGTCAATGGCCACGTCCCGCAGCTCGATGTCCACCCGCACGACACCCCTGTGCAGAGGGATGGGGTCAGCCCCGTGTCCACAACCAGCGTGGGCCCCATGCCCCACCAATGCCACCGGGACAGGCACCGGGGGAGGGCACAACCATGGGGGTGCTGGGTGCTTGGGTGGCCCAGAGAAGCTGTGGCTGCCCCATCCCTGGCAGTGTTCAAGGCCAGGTTGGACACAGGGGCTTGGAGCAAGCTGCTGCAGTGGAAGGGGTCCCTGCCCGTGGCAGGGGTTGGAGCTGGAGGAGCTTTAAGGTCCCTTCCAACCCAACCCATTCCATGGTTCTATGGTTCTATGATAAGTCCCCCCTTGGAGCTGCATCTGAGGGAGGCTGGAGCAGCAGCTCCTGGCTGTGGATTCTGCCTCTCAAAAGGGGCTTTAAGCAAACGGCTGGGAAATAGGAGGTGCTGGGGTGGCCCCTGGTGCCATCCTGCATCCTGCAGGACCAACCCTCTCCCCTGAGTGCTCTGAGGGGGACACAGCATCCCCCTTGGAAACGGAGACACATCCCCTCTCCAGGACTAAACCCAGGAGCCCCTTTCCCTCCCCATTGTCCCCCACTGTGGCTGCTTGCACAGGGGGTGCTGGGGTGCAGCAGGGACCCCCCACCCCACAGAGTGGCCGTGACAGGGTAGGAGGTTTCGGAGGGTGGCAGCCCGAGTGGGGACAAGGGTCCACACCGTGCCTATGGGTGTGCAAATAGCCATACACATGCACAGGGATGCAGGCAGTGTGCCGGCAAAGCATCCTGCCTGCACCCCAAGGTGCTGCCTCCATCCGCACTCCCCAGCATGCACACAGGGCGCCCTCCAACCCTCTTTACCCCTCCTCCGGCCCCTCCGGGTACCACTTACTTGAACTCAGGGCTGAGGTCTGGCTTGAGCCCATAGAAAGCAGCGGAGAGCGTGACAGCCCAGGCAGGCAGGAACCGGCCGTCCCGGCACTCGAGGAACGGAGGGGACCACCGCACATGGCCCGGGTCCCCCACGTAGCTGTCACCCCGCTGCCACTTGGGGGTCTCCATGCTGCGCAGGTCATTGCTGAGCACCCGCTTGCGGAGGGCAGGGGTCCGCTGGGATTTGGGGGCATTGAACCACTCGTTGTCCCAGCTGAGGTTACCGAGGCTCGGAGCTGCAGCGGAGACATCCTGGAGCAGGATCTGGCCATCGCCCTTGGTAGCCTGCAGCATCAGCCGGGGCTTGGCGGCCAGCGGGTGAGCATCGAGGGCCAGCACCGCCCTGCGCACCCATGGGTGCCCCTCGGCCAGGCTGCGCACCAGCGCCTGGTACCACTCCACGTCCTCGGCCACGCTGGCCTCGCGGATGTCGTTGGTCTGGAAGAGCATGTTGAGGAAGTTGGCGGCGTGGGCCAGCGCCTCGGGGGCGGCACGGAGCGCAGCTCGCAACGCCGGGGGGGGACCGGGACCCGCGGCCGCCGCCGGGACCCCCCGGCTGCAGTTGGCTCGGGCCAGGCGCCGAGCATCGCCCGTCCGCAGGAACGCCAAAGCCGCCGCCGAGCCCTCGGCGTCCCCCGGCTCCTCTGTGGGTCCCCAGGGGGGTGATGGAGCCGGGGACCACCCCGCCGGGCGGGGGGGGCCGTCCTGTGGGCGCTGGCCATGGAGCAGCGCCGTGTGCCAGCACCAGAGCAGCAGCCACCGCCACGGCGCCATGGCTGGGGCTCAGCGGAGCCCCCCGGCCTCCAGCGGCCCCGCCGGGGGGCACATGGTGATGGGCGCGGTGCCCCGGAGCCTGCTCGGCTCCACAGCGCTGGGATCGCGCTCTGCCGCTTGTTTTCCTGCCTCGGTGATGCCGGAGCAGACGTCACCAGCTCCAAAACGTGCTCATCTGCTGGCGCCGGGGCTCGGAGCTCCCCCCCCCGCTTGTCCCTGCGCTCCTGCTTGGATGCGGTGCCGCGGAGCCCCTGGCCCTGAGCCCCACAGGGACCCCCACAGCCCGGCCCTGAGGCCCGTGGGGACACCCGATACCCCCAGCCCTGAGCCCCGGGGGGACCCGTGCACCCCTCGTGCTGGCCGTGATGCAAGCGCATCCTGATGGGAAGCCATGGCAACAGGGCTGGGAATATTCCTCCTTTCCGCAGCCCCCCTGGCAGCCGGGGGGAGAATCTCCCGTTGGTTCCCCATATGGTGCCGGCCTCAAGCCCTCAGTTTCCCCCTACCCCGGCGATGGGATGGAAGTGGGGCACCCATAGGGATCTCCCCATAGGCGGTGGGTGCAGGGTCCCCATGGCAGAGCCTGATGCTCCCCTCCCCTCAGCTGGGCGATGCTGTCCCAGCTCCCACCCAGCACTGGCCCTGCTGCAGAGGGGAAACTGAGGCACCGCTGGGGCCGCTCTCCCCTGCCCGGAGCAGCGGTGACTTCCCCCTTCAGCGGCCCCCGGGCGGGAGGGG
Source organism: Pezoporus flaviventris (assembly GCF_033815535.1). Classification (NCBI taxonomy): domain Eukaryota; kingdom Metazoa; phylum Chordata; class Aves; order Psittaciformes; family Psittacidae; genus Pezoporus; species Pezoporus flaviventris. Next base: position 23,391 of record NW_026892799.1, read on the forward strand.
GCAGAGCCGGTGCCCGGTCCCTCGCCTCCATCCGTGGGGTGCGAGGGGTGCGACAGCCGAAGCCGAGCCGAGCCGAGGCGGAGCCGAAGCGGAGCCGAAGCCGAGCCGAAGCCGAGCCGAAGCCGCCACAGGACGGCGCCGTCCACCCGCGCATTGCCCGGTGCCGGGGGGGGGTTCAGCCTCCCCGTTCGCTGCCGGTGCTGCCCCAGAGGTACCCGGCCCCCCCCCGCCATTCCCGCTAAGTGCCCCGACCCGAGAGGGCGTGTCCACATCCAGCGAGGGGAGGGCGTGGTTTGCGTCAGGAGGCGTGGCCTATGGCGGAAGTGAGGGGGCGTGGCGCGGCGCCGTGATGGTGGGTGGGCGGTGCGGCCCGGTCGCGGCCCCGCTCCCGGTGCCTGTGCCGGTCCCGGTCCCGGCCATGCGGCGGCCGTAGCCATGCACCGCGCTGAGCTGCGCGACGGGGACGCGGCGGCGGCCGCTGCGGCCTCCTACCGGGTGCTGAGCCGCCTCCTGGGCTATGTGGCCGGGCCGGAGGCGGGCGCGGCGGGCGGCTCCGTTACCGGCGCTGCGGGCGCGGGGCCGCTGGGCCTCGGCGGCGGGCGGCTGGCGGGCGGTGCGGCGCTGCGGAGCCCCCGACCGCCGCCGCAGCTGATGGTGTTCCGCAACGCGGCCGAGGGGCGGCCGGGAGAGGAGGGCGGCCCCGCGGCGGGCGGCGGGGGCCCGGCGGGAGGCGGCGGGGAACTGCTCTGCCCGCGGCACCGCTGCGCCCTGGAGCCCAAGGCGGTGACCGGGTGGGGAGCCGCGCCGGCGGGCGGGCTGGAGCTGCAGCTGGCAGCGCTGGGGCTGCGGCCGCCCGGGCTGGGCACGAAGGGACCCGCGGGGTGCCCGTGCCTCGGGCCGCCGCCGCCGCCGGCCGGGCCCGCTGCCGAGGAGACGAGCGATGCGCTGCTGGTGCTGGAGGCGCTGGAGCCCGACGAGGCCGGGAGCTGCTCCGAGGAGGAGCCGGGGTCCCCCGGCCGCGGAGCCGCCAGAGCTACCGGTAGAGGAGCTCCCGGCCCCGCGCCGCCGCCCGCGGCCCCCGGGGGAGCCGGCCCCGGCGGCAGGAAGGGCTCGCTCAAGATCCGCCTCAGCCGCCTCTTCCGCACCAAGAGCTGCAGCGGCGGCTCAGCCACCGGGGTCGCCGCCGCCGCCGCCAGCACCGAGGCCCGGCGCGCCGGGGAGCTGCCCGCCTCGGCCGGCAGCCTGACCGATGTGTGCGGGGCCCGCGGCCGCGAGCAGGAGGCGGGCAGGTACGGGGGGGGTACCGGCACCGGGGGGGCTGTGTCCGGTCTTGAAGGGGAGGTTTTGGGGGTAATAGGATGGGGGTTGTGGGGACAGGGATGGTTTTGGGGTGATGTGGAAGGGGGCTCCGGGGAGCAGAGGTGGTTTTGGGGTGGTGGGGGCTGTGGGGAGCAGTCGCCTGCGTGGAGAGCCTGGGGGCTGATGTGACAGCAGCACAGGGCATGCAGCGATGTGGCCCCACAGTACGGGGATATACGGGGTGCCAGGGCTGTGATGCCTTGGTGGAAGTGGAGGATGAGCAGGTACCACCCTGCACATGGGCATCACGGTTGTGTATGGGCTCCGAGCTGGGTTCAGGCCGCTTCCAAGCTGAGGCCTCATCTTCTGGAGCCCAGGAGAGGCAGGCGAGGAGGAACCCTCTGCTCTGGGCCTCGCATCCTTAAAGGGGATGGTGGAAAAACATCCGGGAGCAGGATCAGCGGAGAGATGGCAACGGCTGAGCAAGGAAGTGGGGCGTTCTGGGGATGGCCGCTGGTGGCTCTGTGCTGAGACCCAAGGGGCTGGTGTTTCCTCTTGCAGAATGATGTCCTGAGGCTCACCGGTGTCACCGCTGGGCTCTGGCCTCGGTGGTGGTGGTGATGGTGATGGTGGGTGATGCTCTGTAGGAGGACATAGCTGGAGGAAGTGTTGACAACCAGAGGTTGACTGGGTTTTGTTAGGCTGAAGGGATATAATCTGGGACCTGCTGGTGTGGGACCCAGGGCTGCAGCACTCCTGCTCTAGCCTCATGTCTCAGCAGAAGACATGAGCTGCTTGATGCCACCTGAGGAGGGTAAAGGGCTGATGCCTCTGGTGGCCTCCTGTGCTCCAGAAACCACCTTCTATAGCATTTCCAGCAGCAGAACTGAGATCCCTCATGGAGGAGGCAGGGGGAGCCTGCCCAAGGGCTGTGCAGGCAGCCTGGGAGCAGCATCCAGTAACTAAATGGACTTTGGGTATTGCAGCACAGCCCTTTCCCTGTGGGGTTAAGTAACCCTGTGTAAGGCTTTTGGGCTCTGTAGCCTCCTTGTTGAGGTGAAGAGTAGGGAGCTCTCCAGGCTTGCTCTGAAAGATGCTGACCTTGGCTCAGGTGTGGTAGCGGGGCACTTGCGCAGCCCAAAAGGCAACAGAGGCCAAAGTTCTGAAGCACAGGATGGGTTCTGAGATGGGGCAGCCTCAGCTCCCAGCCCTGCAGCTGCTGGGAGGGTGTTTGAGCCCTGTGAGGAGCCTGGCTTTTGCATAGGGTGGTGAAGCAGCTTTATACAACGGCTTCATTCCCTACAAATGACTGAATGGGCCTCAAATGATGACATTAATGACATAATGTTCTAATGGGCTTGTGGTTTAGGCCGTCCTGGTGCTTGATGAGAGCAGGAAGGAGTCCTAGGACCTCCTCTACCACCGGCATTAGGCAGTGCAGCGTTGGCAGTTGTGTCTTAAGCAGGTCAGGAGCAGAGAAGCACCGTTATCACTGCCTGGGTCTTGCCTCTGGTTCAGTGGTCACTTCTGCTCCAGCATCATGCAACTCCCCTGCACTAAGTAGGTGATGTTTGAGCAGAGGTTACTTCAAGGTGCCTGATGCAGCAGCTCGTGTGGTTCAGGGACTGTTCGTTGCTGCCAGCTCCAGTGTCCCTTCCTGCTCACGAGGGCTGGGTTATTTGAGTGATGCTTTTTGTGCCCTGGAGTGCAGCTCTTGTGCTTTGGGGCTGTGGGATGGGTGTGCTTGCAGCTGGCATCTCCTCTGCTGGGAGGCTGTGCAGGGCTGGGATGGTCCCTGCTGGTCCTGGAGGTCTTCTCAATGAGGAGGAGTGGTTTGGGGTGCTGGGGATGCTCATCCCTACCTAAGCAAGTTAGGTTTAGGTAAGCCAAGCTTGCTGGGAAGTGAATGTTCGTCCTCAGCAGATGGTGCTTTCCTTTTCCTCTCTTCTGCTATGGCCTTTAGTGGGCTTAACCCAGCCCAGCAAATGCTGTCCGCTGGCTTGCACCAGCGCCATCAGCAGCATGACCTCTCCTTGATTCTGCTCAGAGCTGGAGTTTATGGCCCCTGTTAATATAGGATGGATCTGGTGTTCCTATGAGCTGCTGCTGAGGTGGGCTCAGGGCAACTTTTGGGTTAATTCCTGCCTCTGCTTGCTATGGGGCTCTTGTTGCTGACTTGCAAGGTTCTTTGATGCAGGGTGCTCCCTTGGACTGTGGTGGGTGTTATCTGTCCCAGCTCCTTTTTCCTTTAAACATCCATCTGAAGCAGGATTCCTGGTATTTGGAGTCGCTGCTCAAGCTTCCCATCCAGGTAGTTGGAGGGGAAAGGGGAATGGGTTTAGGCACCGGTTCTGTGGATAGGTGGATGCAGGCAAACCTGAGCTGCAGCCAGCATCTGCTGCCCATCACTGGCCAGGTTGGTACCAGGTCCTGGTTGATAGCTCCACTGGTGACCTTGGTTCTTCACATGTCTCCATGGTATTACAAGTATAAAGTAGCACGTGGCCAGCTTGGATGGCTGGGTGAGACTTGGGATGAGTGGGAAGCACCATTTCAGCATCGTTTGGATGCTGCAGAGCTTGAGGGCAGGAGGAGGGTGTATGGAAGGCGGTTGTTTTGGGTTGGGAAGTGGAGGATCCGGTTCATGGGAATCATTTCTTGCTCTCACCCTGCTTGCTTGAAACGAGACATCTCAGGAAGTGATGGTTGTAAGACGCTGGCATAAAATGTAGCTGTTTTGGTAACAGCAAAATGCCAGCAATGCTCCTTTCCGTCTGGCTTAGTGGGAGGGAGCAGAGCTGTTACTATATTATAAGCTTCGTTGATATTAGTCCAGAAGTGTAATTTTGTATGTGTGTGTGTGGGGCTGATAATCAGGGAATCGTCTTCCTTGGAGAGGGAAAACCATCCAACCCTCGAATAGGTGTGAGAGGCTTAAAATGGGACCACTTCCAAACCTTGGAATGGGGCTGATGTATCAGGATGAGTGTTTGTAGTGTGTTTATTTGCAAGCTGATAGCTGTGAATTAATACTATGAACCCCAGTGATGTGTCTGGACACAAACAAGAGAAGCGTTTGGGCAGCTCTGTGAGGAGGTGAGGACTCCCCCATCTGCTCCACGTGGGAATATGAGCCTGGAACTCAGGTTTCTTCTCCCTCTGGGATGGCTGAGTTGCATCTGCATCTCAGAGCAGAGCTGGGGGCTGAGGCACAAGCTTAAGGCTCAGGGTCAGCCTTTTGCTGGGAGGAGGTTGGAGAGTGAAGATGATGCCCAGGAAGAACAGTGTCAGCCCTTTGCTTGCAGTGGAAGCAGTGTGCTCTGGGCTGGGAGGAGAGCTGGTCTCTGAGCTCCTGCAGGTCTCGGTGCCATCACTTGCCTGCATGCACCGGGACCGGTTCCTCTGGTCAGCACGGTGGAGTTGCACTATTCAATTGGGAGTAGCCTTGCCTGACCCACTACAGACCTGGAACAGGCTGCCCCATGCTGGGATGGGCCTTGCAGGGTGCTGGGAAGACCTTTGTCAAAGCTGACGCTGATCTTTGTTCTTGTGCTCCCCTCTTAGGTGGGACTGAGTGTCTGGCACCAGGGATGCGCTTCTCTATTGGATTCGAGTCCTGGGGGTGCCATACTCTCTGCCTCAGTTTACCAGCAGTTTCTGTGCCTACATCTGGATAAAGCCCTTGAGCACTGCAATAGGAAGGAGGGGTTTTGCGTGGCGAGAGCACGGTGCTGGCTACAGCCTTGTTATAAACCCACTGGTTTGGAAAGCATGGGAGCTGCTGGCTCCTCGTCAGAGGCGCATCTTTAGCTGCTTCCATCCATGTCCCCAGCGCCGGGTGTAGCTCGCCTGCCCTTCAGCTGCAGTTTGGCACCCTTTTGGGGGAGATGGTGTCCTCCAAACGCAGCGGGAGGGCACTCGATGCCCTCGCTCCAGGCACAGCCCCTCGTTGCCCAGGGACCAAACCTGTTTGTCAAAGGCATTTGGCAACGGCTGCTGCGGAGCGAGAGGGAGACGGCGGTTGGGAAACAGCTTCTGGGCTCTGGTTAGCACAGCTGCTTGGGGTTCTTCTTCCTAAAGGCTTTATTAATTCCCTACTTACGGATGTGCTTCGGAGCAGGACGCAGACCTGGCTTTACTGGTTCACTGCCCTACTTAGGCTAAAGCACTGCTCTAGAAGTCCAATAAACACAAAGCAATGAGGTGTCTCTCGCTCCTGGAGCGAGGCACGGGGAAGGCTCTCCTGGTTGGAGGAGGTCAGAAGGGGTTTCCTTGTGCTGGAATGCCTCCTCTCCACTGACAACGTTTTCCTTATTTCCCATAGGAAACACAGACTGACAAGAACTCAAAGTGCCTTTTCCCCGGTTGTGTTCAGCCCCCTCTTCACAGGTAAGGGTGCGCAGTTGGTGTTTAAGGATACTTTGGGTTGAAGGGACCTTAAAGCTCCTCCAGCTCCAACCCCTGCCAGGGGCAGGGACCCCTTCCACTGGAGCAGCTTGCTCCAAGCCCCTGTGCCTTGAACACTGCCAGGGATGGGGCAGCCACAGCTTCTCTGGGCACCCTGTGCCAGCGCCTCAGCACCCTCACAGGGAAGAGCTTCTGCCTAAGAGCTCATCTCAGTCTCCCCTCTGGCAGGTTCAAGCCATTCCCCTTGGCCTGTCCCTACAGGCCCTCTTAAGAAGTCCCTTTCCATGGTTGCACATCAGCATTTTGCAATTCCTCCTGTTGAAACACAAGTTGGAGGTGAAGGTCCTGGTCCTTCCTCTGCACAGGGCTCTGCATCCGGGGCGTTTGGAAGATCCCTGACAGAGCAAAGGCATTTGACTCGAGAAGGGCTAAGACCAAGCCCTGCTTCCCACCTGGACCATACATCACCGTTGGTGGCTCTGCAGTGGGAATTGAAACCTCATTTGTGGAGCATGGTTTCCCCTTTCCCCTTGTCCTGCTGGTTTCTGACCTTCCCTTTTCTGCTGGGCAGGCATGGGGGGGGGGAGCTGGTTTATAAATGGTGTGAGGGGGAAGTCCTGCTCTGCTGGTGGCTGGAAGCTGTAGGACTGCAAAGCTCCCAGTCATGGTCATGTGCCTCTTGTGGTCTGGGTTTGTAGTCAGAACGGTCCCAGCCATAGGGCTTGGGGCTTCCTTGCGTGACTCCTGTCTCCAGGCTTGCATGAGCAGGAATCTAAGGGCACAAGTGAGTATTTATTGGCTTGGGAGGGGTTTCCATGGCCTGTTATGGAGGGCAGGTTCAAAATAGATTCATATTGAGGGTCTTAGTGCAGAGCAGAGGAGTCAAAACGGGATTGTGCAGCCATAGCTGCCTTAAAGCTGGTGGGGAGAGCTTGAAAGCCTCTTGTTGTTGGCGTAGGTGATGGAGAGTGGGGGGTGTTTTGTGCCCCTGAGCAGGGCAAAGCCTCTTTGGAGTGCAGTGGTGAACTCTTCTCTTCCTCCAAACTGGTTTAAACATCAGAGAAGTTGCCTTCAAGGCAGAGCATTCGTTTGACTTGCCTGAAAGTAGGAACTGGAAGCTTCTGATCCTGATGTTTCCTGTAGCTCCTTCAGCTCTTGCAGAAGGGGAGTCACTCGGGGGTGATTCAGCTGTGCTGGGGCTTGTTCTCTCCTCCATTCCCACATCCTTTCAGCCCGTGTCCTGAGGATGGGGTGGCACGTTGAGGACTTGTTCCTCGTGTGATGGGACTCTGTTCCTCAGTGTCGCCTTGCAAATCAGGGCTGGTGCAGGCAGAAGCTGCTTCTGCTGCTTTGTCGCCTGTTGCTGGGGGAAGCTGTGAGTGTAAATGCAATAGTGACAGTGCCCTTGGAGGGTTTTTTCCTGGCCAGAAAACCATGGCATCATCCCCAGAGTGAGGATCTGGCTTTGGGTCGGTGCTGACTTCAGTCTTGCACTGCTTGGTTTCTTTCATGGCTCCTGCATTGTGGGGTTTCTGAGGCTGGGACAGAATTCAAATGGACTGTCCCAGCTTGCATGAATTCCTTGGGGACTTGCTTCCAGGTTTGTCTGTGGCGTGAGGAAAGGCCTTTGGGAAGGCTCTCCTTCCCTTCCCTGACCTCTCCTTGAGCACCCCTTGGAAGCATAAGCCCATCACAGCCCCTCCTGCTGCCTTGGGAAGGGTTGCAAGCTGAGTTCCTGGCCCCCCCCCCCCCCCCTTAGCCTGGTTGGCTTTTGGGTTTGTTTGTCCAAGGTGGATGCAGCTTGGGCACTTTATTGTTAAGGTGTGGAAATGAAGGAGTGGTTGTGTGCATGTGTGTGTGCTCACACCCTTAACCCCCCAGGGAGAAGGTACCTTGGATAATACCCACCCTAAATACTCCTCCTGCCATCGCTTATTAATAGACAGGAGTCTTAAAAGCAGAAGGAAGCTGAGTCAATCTTGTCCTCTCTAATGCATGGTGAATACACTGTCAGATGGGTGATGCTGTGCGTGGTATCTGGAGCAGGAGAGGAGCTCCCTGCCCACAGGAATTGAAATCTAAGGCAGCCAGATCTTGTTGTCCTTGAGACCATGGTTCGGATCTTTGGGATGATGGGGTTCCGGTGCTGGTGTCCATCAGAGCCTGGTTAAACTCAGTGTTAAGCCTTGGCTGTGGTAGCACCCCTAGGGATCTCTCTTTGGGATTTGGGTGTTTTCCTTTTGCCTCTGTATCAGCCCAATACCGAGGCTGATGCTTTGACCTGGATTTGCTGCCTTCCTTTCTCTCCCATGATTTTAGGCTCATTTTAAGCTTTTCTGGCTTGAAGTTAGACATCTTAATTTGTGTGGTTATTTTCCCCCAGCAGTATCCTGGGTCTGAAGCCTTTTTAGTGCTCAGCAAATTCCACTTTTTAAATGTTAAAGCCTGTCCAGTTCCCTCGTATTAATCTGAAGAGCTGGTACCCTCCTGGCCTTTGGCATTAAAGTGCAGCGCTTGATGAGCTCTGCTTGCTGTGAACTTGCCTTCCTCATCCCAGCATCCTGACGTTGGACTCCAGGGGGATTCAGGACTGGTGTCGTTCTCCTCTGCCTGACCTTTGGGCTACAGCAGCTGAGCTAATCCATGTCTCCAAAGGGAAGCAACTAACGAGATGGTGTTCTAAACCCTGCCGAGGTTCCTGCCCCGTTCCCCCTCCACGTGCCCTGGAGCAGGTGTGATACTGATGCTCTTGCTCTGCCAACCCTCAGGTGAAACGGTGTCGCTGGTGGACGTGGACATCTCGCAGCGAGGACTGACCTCCCCTCACCCTCCGACTCCACCACCACCACCACGACGAAGCCTCAGCCTGCTAGGTACTGTCTTGGAGAGCATCCTTGCCCTGTGTCCCTATGGGAGCGTAGGAACTGCCCATCTGCCTGTGTAGGGAGGGAAGGGGAGAGCCTTGAGCATCCCTGGCATTGGGCTCGCTGCCTGCTCACCCTTCCCTAGGAGGGGATTGCTTTTGCTCTTCGTTGACAGGCTCAGTGTTTCTCCTGGATCAGCCAGGAGGGGAGGGTGATGGGGCAGCAATGTGAGGTGGGGAGGGAACGTGTTGGTTTTGTAGCATTTCTGCTGCTTTTGGGAACTGCTCCCCTTCCTACCCATCACCCAGCGAGGCCGGTTCCTTTCTGTGCTCTGGAGTCACTGGAGGCTGCATGGGAGCTCACCAGGAGGCAGGCTCAGCTGCTCTTCATCCTCCTCTGGAGGAGGCTGCTCTGAGAAGAAGCTAAGGATGGGTCAAGTCAGCCTTAGGCAGCAGCACCTTAAACTGCACATCCCATGTGCTGGGCCTGTGAAACCTCCTTTAAATGCCTGTATTATGCATGTGAGGGGCTGGAAACCAGCCTCCCCCACTCTTGGGGAGCATGTGAAGCTCCAAGCTGGTGTGAAGCAGCAGCAAGAGGAGGATGCTGAGCTGCTGGTGGGAAGCTCCATCTTGGCTGCCCCAGGCAGCACCAAGGGCTGGTTTGCTCGGGTGTGTGTCAGGCAGTGCAGAGCTCGCTTGCTTTCCTGTTTTCTGAATCTCTCTTGCCTCTGTTCTCTCCTAGATGATATCAGTGGGACGCTGCCTACATCTGTCCTAGTGGGTCCAATGGGCTCCTCCCTGCAGTCTTTCCCTCTGCCTCCGCCTCCTCCACCCCATGCCCCAGGTCAGCTTAGCTTTAGCAGCAAGGCTCTGGCTTTCCCTTGAGGGATCTGGAACCTTCTGGGGTTTTATTTGGTGAATTCTAAGGCTGCACTTTGGGCTTTCACAGCAGCGGTGCTGCCTGCGGTGCCTGCCGGGGGCCGTGTGGTCCTGCACTGCTGAGTGCTCAGGCACTCTTGTGTCAAGGCTCCTGTTTCCATGTGGCTCTCGTTGCTCACAGGGGTTTTGCTGAAGCTCATCCCTGCACCAGCTTTATCCTCAGTTCAGCATCTCCCGTTTGCTCTGATTCCTCTTGGGTTCAGCCCACCCCAGTTTGTGCTGTGTCAGGGAGCATGGTAATGAGTGGCAGGGATGGGAGAGAGCTGTGGGAGCAGGGTTTGGTGCAGGAGCCCCAGCTCTGCCAGCCAGCCTGGTGTGCATCCAACTGACCAGCACACTGGGATGCTTCCTGTGCATTTACCCTCCTGCTTTCAGTTTCCTTCAGCACCCATAGAGCTTTAACTGCCCCTTTTTCAGGCTGTGCTTGTTCTTTCCAATGGGTGCTGCAGGGCACTTCCCTGGCCTTCCCTCCGAGCTAGCAGAAAGAAATAGCAGCGAAGGCACTGAATTAGTCACCTTGGAGGAGCAGGTAGTGACTCCCCTGCATCCTTCACAAGGACATTGCCCTCCCATGACTCAGCCCAGCTTCCTCCTCCCCACTGCAGCTCCTGCATCTTGACCTCCAGAGCCATGCGAGGGGGACGGGGCGACTCAGCCTTGTGCTGAGCTCCCCAAGGGGTGACCAAGGCCTGGGCTGTGTTTCCCTCTGCAGATGCCTTCCCACGGATTGTCCCTCTGAGGCCCATGGAGGCGATGCCCGGCCAGCCCGCCCAGCACCTCCAGTGCCCCCTGTACCGCCCCGACTCCAGCAGCTTCGCAGCCAGCTTGCGGGAGCTGGAGAAGGTAATGGGGATGTGGGTTGGTGGCAGCAGCCCCAAGGGAAAGGCTCTGGGTCTAAGCTCTGCTTTCGGGTCTAATCGTCCCCTTTACAGACTTCATAGAGTGGTTTGGGTTGGAAAAGGCCTCAAGATCATCTAGTTCCAACCCCCTGCCATGGGCAGGGATGCCTCACACTAGAAGTGGGTAGACTTGGGAGCACAAGATTAGGGTAGGACTGGAAAAAGCCTCCTGCCTTTCTCCCAGTGAGGTCTTCGAGTCATTGTGTGGAATGGAATGCTTTCACCTCATCTGTTCTTTCACTGCTTTTAGGTGGTAAGGGATGTGATGGTGCACTCTCATCCAGGAGTAAGTCCCAGCCATTCCTCCTCCTGGTTGGACACAACAGGGCACTTCCAATTTAGCACTTAAAAGGAATTAACAACGGGAGCAAATCCTATTGTGTTTGATTGCTGATGTTCTGCTGTCTCTCTTCCTAGTGTGGCTGGTACTGGGGACCGATGAACTGGGAGGATGCAGAGATGAAGCTGAAGGGGAAACCAGATGGGTCCTTTCTGGTCCGAGACAGTTCTGACCCTCGTTACATCCTGAGCCTCAGCTTTCGGTCGCAGGGCATCACCCATCACACCAGGATGGAGCACTACAGAGGTAAGAGCCATGCATGGGTGGTTCTGGGGATGCTGCTGACCGCAGAGGCCTGTGGCTGGGGACCAGTCTGATCTCAAGGTCCCAAAGCAGTGCTCTGGGTGCAGAGCTGGTGAAAGAAGGGGAGCAGCATCACTGTGTCCTCACTCTTGTGCTGAGGTTCTGTGAGAGGCCTTAGAAGCCGGCTTTGACTTTGCTTCTTGGGCTTCAAGAAGCAACTCTCCTTAAAACTGGGGAGCACCAGAGCTCCCTCAGGCCTTGCTTTGGAAAACTTGGCCTGAAGAAAATGAGGATGGCGGGATCCTTGGGACCCTGTGTCACTGGGATGTGAGGTACAGCACAAGCCATCACCCGTCAGCTTTTCTCCCTGCGAAAGGAGAAGTGATCTCAACGTGTGGCAGCTCAGCACCTTGCTTGGTTCTCCCCCTGCCCAGGGATGCTTAGCAGTGGGATCACCTGCAGTAGGTCCCAGGCTGAGGCCTTAGCTCCACGTGTGGTTTCCTGTACTGACCCCTCGTGCGCACTGTCCTCAGGCTGAGGATAATGCCCAAGAGGCTCCATGGAGCTGCCCTGTGACCAGTGGGCAAGCTTTAATAACAGCTGCCTAGAGAGCCTTGTCATTAACAAATAATAGGGTCAGAGGCTTCCCAGCCAACCTGCTGCAGAAAACAGTGGTTTGCAGCCCTTCAGAGCAAAGCTCATCCTTTTCTCCTTGTCCTTGCTCCAGGGATGCTGCTGTTCTCTTCCAGTTGTGCTAGGCAAACCTGGCAGCTCTTCTGCTCTGGAGCCCCTCGGATGGGGAGGTGGCCCAATATTCATTGTAACCCCTCTAGAGCCGGTTCCCCTGTCCCTGACCATTGCTTGAGAAGGAAGGATCTTCATCACCCTGGCTTTGTATAGAAACTGCATGAATCTCTTTCAGGTGGAGGGGATGGGAGGCTGCCTGTGCCATGGATTCTCTTCCATAACTGAGTTTTGGAGCGAGCTTGTCTGGCTGCTTACTTTGGGGTTGGGATATTTCCCTTCTCTGAGCATCCTTAGCCCAGCATCCTTCCCTTTCCTCACTCTTCTCTTGTTGCAAGGATGGAGCTTGGTGCTCCCACCTTCCCTCGAGCATCTCTCCCAGCCATGGCATCACATCAAGGAGTGCATTTTTTGGGTGCAGTGCTTGGGTCTATGTGGGGCAGCAGCCCTGTGCTCCCCCCCACACACCCTAGGCCTGGCTGCCTTGTGCTGAATGGGCTGCAGCACCCTGGAAAACTGCAGACTGGAGCACTTTGCTAAACCAATGAAGATGATAAATGGTGAGGCTGGGGGAATGGTAAGAGAGCAGTGCTTGACCTTCAGGTTCTAAGTAGATGAGCAGAAGAAACCAGCATTTATTTGTCTATTTTTAGGCAGGCTGAGGATGCTGGTGCTTGTCCTTTGCAGTCACTGACCAAGGGCTCATACAGGACCAGGATTCCCAAGAATTACCTGTGCTTGCTGATCCTGGACGTTTAGCACGTGCTAACCCAGATCACTGCTCCCAAACTGGCCTGTGGCAAGGGTGAGAGGTATCTCCTCCCAGTAAAGCCTTACTGGAGCAAGCCGTGGGCTGTCTATAGCCCTGTATTGCTGCTTGCTGTCCACCCTGTATAAAACTGTGAGTGCTGGCCATCCAACAGAGCTCCTTCCTCTCGTCTTCCTGTGGCAGGTTGGTGCTGCAGAGCCTGTGATGGTGCTGGGGGGGGGGGGCTGCTGGCCTGGGTACCTCTGATTCGGCTGGCGACAGGGGCTAAATGGCTGCGTTTTGGTGCAAGGAAGGAGGTGTCTGCTTGCAGCACGAAGCCTGTGACACCGGTCTGATGTGAGGCTTCAACTCAACCTGTTTGGAGGTCTGTAAGCAGGGTAGAGGGCCTGCTTGCCCCCCGTGGCCCCTTTCCAGTGCTGCTCCAGCTCAATGCACCGCGTCGGGTGGCAGCACAGGCAGGGCTGCATCCGTGTGCCTCGCCCCTGCTTCTAGCTCGACAGTCATTTGGATTAAGGGGTTTGGAACAGCAAGCAAGGACATAAAGCTGCTGAAATAAGTGATCCTTGACAGCCCTAGGGCTGGCAGAAGAGGACTCCAACACCTGGCTCACTGCTTTTACATACACCCCTATGTGTGGGCTGAAGCGCTCCGATGCGGCGGCTTGCTTTGCGAGTGCTGTTGAGGGGATGCTGCAGAGGGGCAGGGACATCTCTTAATGCTCTGTTCCAATATGTTTTGGTAGTTTTAGAGCCAGCAGTTGTTGCAGGCTGCTCGCAAGTTCAGGTAAGCTTGACCTGAGGTCATCCTTGGGTTATAGAGCACTGGTTCCAGTGGAACAGCATCTTCGCAAGCTGGTGTTTCCTTTTAGTGCCCTTCCTAGGTTAAGTTGTCTGCCTGGGGCATTCACCTGGCCTTTGAGAGCATCACTCATGGCTGAATGGCTCCTCTTGCTACCAGTGCTCCTGTAACATGAGGCCTTTTCTGTTCTGTTGGAAGGGACCTTCAGCCTCTGGTGCCATCCCAAGTTTGAAGACCGCTGCCAGTCCGTGGTGGAGTTCATAAAGAGAGCAATCATGCACTCCAAAAACGGGAAGTTCCTCTACTTCCTCCGATCCAGGGTTCCAGGTGAGTGTCCTGCTCTGCCTCTGGGGGAGGCTTTACTCTGTCATCAGCTGCTGGTCTGTCTTAGAGAGCCAGTTTAATGTGGCTTTGCTGGGATGGGCTCAGTGCATCCTGCTCCGCATCCTTGCCCACTGACTTCAGAAGGATCCTGAGGAGCACATCCCTTGCACCACTTACTGTGGTAAGGAGACCTCCTGAAACTTCCTTTCCAGGAGTGTGGAAGCATAATACAAACTCACACTATGACAAATGGAGCTGGAGACTGGAATGCTACTCCCTCAACAAGCAGCTGTTTGGCTACTAAAGCTCCTCTTTCTTCCCTCCCCCAGTCTCAGTGCTGCTGTTCTTAAGAACCACTCCATACTTTGTAGTTTCCCAGCTCTCCCTTAGCTGAAACCCACCTGGGGCTGTCAGGAGGGAGAGACGTTAAGCTGAGCTGTGGGAACGTTTCCAAGTGTGAGCTCAAAGTGAGCCTCCAGCTCGCTTGATAGATGCTGTAGATTCAGAGTCCCTGGGGGGGACCCTGATGCCAGAGCCCATCAACAGGCAGGTGCTTGCAAGCAGGGAGGGAGTGTTAGCGAAGCTTTGTTGGAGCATGTTTGATTGCATGCTGCTGGGATTGCAAAGTGCTTGTTTCCCCATCCATCAAGCTTTGGCTCCTTAAATGGGCTCGCATCTCCTGCCTGCTAAATCTGGGCAGGCAACTGGACCAGTGTCCTTGGTGCTTTTTGTTTCACTCGTTTGTCCTGGTGTACCAGCAAGCTGGCCAAAAAAACCCAGTGTGAAAGGAAGGGGAGAGCTTGCCAAGTGGGCAAATGTGCCCCTTAATTGTGAGGGAGCAGCAGTGGGGAACAGGATCTGGAGGGCGGGTGAGTGGGGATGCTGGGAACAAAAGGGAGCAGGAATGGGAACGCTGCCGTGGTGAGGTGGGTGATGGCAGTGAAGCAGAGGGGAGCAGGACTGATGAGTGTGAGGATTCCTGCAGTAAATTTGTTCCCTATCTCCTTTGCCATTGTGCCTGCAGACCCTGATGGTGACCTCTGTGCCACTGCAGCATGGAGAGGATTTGGCCCAAAGAGTTTCTGGTCTGGAGGAGGGATGGGATGCTCCTCTGCAGGGTTCCCAGCAGTGCTGGAATCACAGCCTGAATCTGTTCAGTGTTGCCCTCTGCTGCAGGCACTGCCAATAACTGGAGAGCTGATGCAGAACATGGCTGTGCTTTGGGAGGAGAGGGACAGGAAGCTGGTTTTGCAATGTATCCTCCCTTCAAACAATCCTTTCCACTTCAAGATGCTTTCCTTTCCTGATCCTGACACCTCTCCCCTTTGAGAATAGGGCTTTGAGGGCTGAGGCCTCCAGGGAAATACCTCAGAAAGCACTTGCTCTAGAAAATATCAAGAAAAGAGCCCCACCAAGCAGTGCTGGAGGGTCCCCCCCCATAGGCTGTGCTGGCTCCCGGTCCTGCACCTCTCCATCCGGGTGCAGCACTGAACCCGGGTGCTTCTTCGAGTCGCTGCTCCTTGATCCATGCAAAACGAGGTCTCGCCCCGATGCCTCATCTTCAACGGGGGAACCCTGAGGACCTGCGTGGCCCGGGGTGCTCCTTGGTGCTGTTCTCCTGCCCACACGTTAACTGCTGCTCGGAGGAAGGGGCAGTTTCCAGCTCGCATCTGGCTCCTGGCAGCGAGGCATGCGGCGAGCTCAGTGTGCGGAGCTCGTGCTGCCGCCCCGTAGCTGCTGGCTGAGCTCCCAGAGGCTAATTCCTTTCTGTAAGAGAATAGGGGAGATGGGAAGGGGCGGGGGGGGGAGAATCCAGCCTTCAATTGATTGCTGTTCTTTGCTTTCTCAAAAGCTGGCTCACAGCTTCCTGAGCTGCCCGGAGCAGTTTTGAGCCCATCTTAGTGTGAAGAGCTTTCCCTTTTCTCCTTTCTCTCCATTGCCCTCGGAGACAAGCCAGCAGGAGGGGGTTAGAGTGTAGCTGGCTTTGAATCCCGCTGCAAAGACAGATAAAACCTTGTGCTGTGAATGAACCCAGCTCCCAAAGAGCCTCCCTGGTGCTCCTGCACCGACCCCTTGGTTCTGAGGGCTCGATTGTTGCCTGTAACGCTGATAGAGGAGGTGGGGTGGAGGGAAAGCTGGATGCAACTCGCTTCCAGCCCTGCGAGGCTGCTGCCTGCGTGGGGAGCTGCCTTTGTGCCCAGCCTCGTGACCCCAAGAATGAGCAGCTTGAGCTGGCCAAATCCTCCAGCTTTTTAATGCTGCGCAAGAACTGCCCAGAGGCTTGTGCAGAGCAAAGCCTACGTGCGGCTCATGCTGCCTGCCCTCTCCTTTGCCTTCCTCCTGCCTCCCTTCCAGGCTCTGGGGCTTCTCAGTATAAGCGATGCTTCATCTACGACTCCACGGAGGGGGGTGGTTGGGAGGTTGTGGTATCCCAGGATCTGCTTTGCCACAGTCACCCCATGACCTCCAAACCGGTGCTGCGTTGTGGGGAAGGCTGAACCCTGGAAGGTTTGGCTCCCCATTCCCAAGCAGCATCAAGGCAGCGGGCTCCTGGGATGACGCGCTATCAACTGCAGCCTTGCGGAGAGCTCCGGCTTTTCCTTGCTGCATCAAGAGTGGTTTCGTTCTAACATAACACCTCCAACACTGCTTTATTCCCAAGGTCTCCCTCCGACGCCCGTGCAGCTGCTGTATCCAGTCTCCAGGTTCAGCAATGTCAAATCCCTTCAGCACCTTTGCCGCTTTCGGATCAGGCAGTTGGTCCGAATAGACCACATTCCCGAGCTCCCGCTGCCCAAGTAAGGCGCTTTGGTTTCCTCCCTGACCCTCACCTTAGGAGCAAGAAGTTGTCTGTACCTGCAGCGAGGGCTCTGGGAGGGAATAGAATAGAATCAGAACAGTTCGGGTTGGAAAGGACCTTAAGATCATCCAGTTCCAACCCCCCTGCTATGGGCAGGGACACCTCACACTAAACAATCTCACCCAAGGCCTCGTCCAACCTGGCTTTGAACACTGCCAGGGATGGAGCATTCACAACCTCCCTGGGCAACCCATTCCAGTGCCTCAGCACCCTAACAGGAAAGAATTTCCTCCTTAGATCCAACCTAAACTTCCCCTGTTTCAGTTTTAACCCGTTACCCCATGTCCTGTCACTACAGTCTCTAATGAAGAGTCCCTCTCCAGCATCCCTATAGGCCCCCTAAATAGTTGGCTTCTTCAGCCTTGGGATAACATGATAAATATCCTGAGGTGTGTAGGGATGTGTACAGGAATGGTGACCAGCTCAGGAGTGAGGTGCTACCTGCCTATGGCAAAGCTTCTAGGTACAGGCTCCTGTTCCTGCTGGATGTGGGTGGGCTGGGGGAGAGGTTCTGGTTATCCTGGTGCTGGTTGGTGTGGTGGTGGTGGTTCAGGGTTAAAGCTTCTGCCCATTCCTTCCCCAGGCCCCTCATCTCCTACATCCGCAAGTTCTACTACTACGACCCGCAGGAGGAGGTGTATCTGTCACTGAAGGAAGCTCAGCTCATCTCCAAACAGAAGCAGGAGACCGAATCCTCCACGTAGCGAGGCTGCCTCACTCACCTTGTTGCTGTCACTGATGGTACGTGTGTGCTGCTGCTCTGTGGGGTCAAACACAGATCATCCTATTCCCTTGGATTGCAATGAAAGCACAAAACACCCTCCCAGAGGAGCTGTGGCTTGACCATAGCTTTCCTTGTGCACGTTTGGGCCCATACAAACCTGTGCTCATGCTTGTGCAAACCAGCTGGAGCCTGGCTGCTTGATCCCTCTTCCCCTTTATTCTCCCCACTAGGAATTTGATTGTTGCCATCCTGTAAGCCCAAGCCTGGCTGTGGTGGAAGGAGGCACGCACGGGGAGCCTGCTTCTGCGGGGCTGCTTCTGCTCTCGAGCTCTTTTGTACAGAGAAGAGGGTTCAAGACTCCTGAGAAGCGCAGTGGAAGGGGGAACAAGAGCCTCAGCTCCTGCCTGAGGGAGAGGGGAGACAGCTGAGCCCAGCTCGTGGACTCCTTGCGGAACCAAGAATGTCCTGGCACTATTTATGACTTTGGGAAAGTTTTATTTTTCAATGTCTTTTGGGTTTGGTTTTATTTTCAGCATGAGAAATAACTGTCTTATGATGAGCTGAAGTTTATTGTCCTCCCTTGGAAACTTCAAGGGGGAGAGGAAGAGAGATGGGGACTCTCTGGGAAGGTCATTGCTCCAGGTGGGATGGCAAGACTGGTCTTGAGCCCTTACTGATGGGGAGATGCAGCCAGAGAGCTGTTTGGAGGCAAGCCTGAGCCACGGCGACCTGCAGCTACGGGGAATAAGCTCTGGGAAGCATGGAGCTCTGAACCAGTGGGCAGCTGAGCTTTGCAGGATGGGCCCAAGGAAGGAAGGAAGAGCACGGGAGCCTGTTTGGATGTCGTGGAGCCTTCTGCCAAAGGGAATGGCTGCTGCTGCACTGCAATCCTGGGCTGCTCCTCTGAGGGGGCATCGTTCCCTTAGCGAACACTGGAAGGTTTGGCTGAGCCTCTGCTAAGTGGAAGGAAGGTGGCAAAGCTGCGGCTGCAGCTGCAGTCCGTGGACCAAAGGTACTTGCTCCAGCCATCTCAGTCCTGCAGAGCCACGGGATGTGCACTTTCAGCCTTTGGCTGTCTCCAGAAGCTGTGAATGAAGTGGCTTTGTGCCGAGCTATGAAGGATCTCGACTGGGAGTTGCTGGGGCATTAAGAGGCATCTCTAGGCTGACTTGGAGCCAGAAGCAGATTAAGTGAGGCTTCTCCTGGAGCAGCATCTGAGCTCTGAGCTTGCTGCTCCCTCCTCTCCCTGGGATGTCCCCGGAACCACAGCAGTTCAGAAACAGTAAAGCCAAGAGAGGTGGTTGCTCTTGCTGTGTTTCTGGGCTTGGCATTGGCTAAAAGACCCCTTCACCCCTTCAAATCCTGGTCTGCAAAGAGTTTGCATTTCATGAAGTTTAAAGTTTGCTCCAAGGGATGCTGAGAAGCATCTTTCCTCCTGCATTTCCATGAGCAAAGGTTCCTGTGCTCTCAACCCTGCAGCAGTGTGGGCTGAAGATAGGATGCTCTTGCGTGGCCTGGGCCTGTGGAGCTGAGCACCCTGTGAGCACTCGGGAGCTGCCAGGACTTTGGTCTTGCCCTGCAGAATGATCCAAGCCCTTAAATCAGGCACAGTCCTGTGGATCTTAAAGCAGCCTGGAGGAACCCCCCACCCCATTGCCTCTGCCAAGTGTTGCTACGATGGGTGCTAACAAACGCTGTCCTTCCTCCCCTCACCGTCCCCTCTGGCCTCCGTTTTTGGCCTTTGAGGAGCAAGGATGGTTTTTAAAAGGATTTGGCTTCCAGATGAAACAAACTGAGCTTCAGATTGTGTAGAAATACCTCATCAGGCACTGCTCACTGCTGACTGTGTCCCATGGCTGGGGCAGGGCTTATCAGGAGCTGCCCCAAGGTGTGCTCATCGGCATATCCTGACCCTTGGTGAAATGGGAGCTAATCCAGCCTACAGCTCCCCGTGTCCCTGCCTGGGGAATGGTGATGTTCCCTCCCTTGGCTGTAGACCTGCAGCTCGCAGCGGGTTACCAGCAGAGCCTGCAAAACGAATGCAACTGCTTCGAGTGAAACGCACAGCACGGTGTGAATGTCAGGGGGGGGAAAAGGCATCTTGTGCAGGTGAAAGCGGAGTGTCCACAGCAGCCTGGCTGTCTGTGTGCTGAAGGTCTGGCTCTTCCAACTCAGCCATATGCTGGGAAGGAAAAGCTTCCCCAAGAGCCAAGCCTGGTGCCTGTCATGCCCAGCCCTATGCCAGTGCAGAGCAGCGTGCTTGGGGCGTGTGTCTCCTGCCAAGCTTCCCAAATTGACCCCAGAGGCAAGGATGGGATGGCATGGATAGGTGATGGGCTGGATCTGGGAGCTGGGAGTCTCCCCTTGCCAAAGCTGGGGAGAAGCTGGTCTTCTCCCTAGTGTGATGGTAACGGCATTGTTTTCCCTCCATCCCTCCATCCCTCCATCCCTCCATCCCTCCATCCCTCCATCCCTCCATCCCTCCATCCCTCCATCCCTCCATCCCTCCATCCCTCCATCCCTCCATCCCTCCATCCCTCCATCCCTCCATCCCTCCATCCCTCCATCCCTCCATCCCTCCATCCCTCCATCCCTCCATCCCTCTTCTGGAATGGAGAGGCACAGGCTGGGTTTGGCAAGGGGAAGAAGCCAACCAGGGAAAACTGGTGCTGGGAATCAGTGCAGAGTCCCACTGCTGGGCTTGCCTGGGGTCGAAACACACAGCCCTGCTCTGTGGTGGGTCAGGAGCTCCCCATGTTACCCCCAGAGCTCCCCTTGAGGTGGATGGGGTTGGCTCTGTGGCTTTCAGAGCTGCTGAAGCAGCAGCCAGGCCTTAGGGGCAATGCTTGCCCTCCTTGCTTCAGGAGAGCTGGAGCGTGGTTGGAGGCCATTGGGGCTGATAGTGCTGGATGTGACCCCAAGGGTAACTGGAGTTAACGGCCTTCCCTTGAAATCCAGTTAAAGTAAAGCTGTTCCCAGAGTTCCTTCCCATCCAGGTGTAAGGGGAGGGATTTGATGTGTTGGAGCATGGAGGAGGTTCAGAGCTCTTGTTCTGAGGCTGGATGTGAGTGGAGCAAGCAGAGGGGTCTTTGTGGTGGGATCTTGGAGAGGTCAATCCCGTCTTGCCAATGCATCCCTATCCCTGTTTGGGGAAGGACCAGGTAATGTCTGCATCCTGCCTGGAATGGTTCTGGAGGATGCTCTCATCCTGCTGATTTGGAACCAAACTTTAGAGCCTCCTTTGTTCCAACCTTGAATTCTGCTGAGCTGGTGCTTGTTCCTTCTCCATCTGGGCCCAGGGGCCGATGATCCATGAAATGGACCATCTAAAAACTACCAAAGCGCAGAGAGCATCCATGGAAAAGCTCCTTTTCCAGCTGGATGGGTACAGCCTTCAGCTGCGTGGTGGACCTGGGTAGCGAGGTCCCACTTTGCTCCTCTCCCTTGCAGCCTGCTTCACTTCAACAGGGAATTCCAAGAAGCCCAGGATAGTTTTCCATAGGGAAGTCCTTAGCTCAGCATTGACCTTTCTGAGGCCATAAGAAGGGATAAAAAGGATTCCTCTTTGGGTTGGGTTGGTGGGAGCCACCTTGAGCTGCTCAAGTCGGAGAGAATCAGGGGGTTTGAAAGCAGCAGGCATGGGGTGCTCCCATGTGGGGCCAGGTTTTAGACCCTAAAGGTGGTTTTGATGGGGACCTTTGTTACCATAGGGGTGCAGGGGGATGCGCAGGCTCTGCTGTGGGTCTTGGCTGGGAGTGTTTTGGGGAGGAAACCACTGGAAAGCTGGGTTTGCAGAAGGAAGGATCGTCCTGCTTCCACGAGGAAGGGAGCTGACCCTTTCCCTTCCTTCTTCCCAGTTCAGGTCTGCCTTTGGGATGATTTTACCCTTAAACCCAGACCTTTTGGAGGGCTCAGCGTGGGGATGCTGGCACCCACCCGAGCCCCCCAGGGCCTTCCAGAGCTGGAGCCATCTATCCAAGCATCCCCCATAGCCCTTCCCAGCCCCACGCTCCTCATCCAGAGTCTTCCAGATGAGATGGGGCAGGTGGGACCCCCCCCAACCACCCCCTGCTGATGAGAGAGGGGGGATCCCCCCACTTTGTGCCTCCAGCTGAAAAGCACAACCCTGACCCACAGCATCCCCCCCCCAAAACCAACATCCCCCAGGGGAGCCGGGTTTGCCTTTAGAGGAGGAAGGAGCAGACTTTGGGGGGGCAGCTCCTGGTGCTGCTCATGGCTGAGGACTCTTTGGACCCCCCCCCTTGGGTAGCAAAGCAGCGTTGCTTCCTTTGCCCCTTTTCACTCGGTGTGTGTGCGTGTGCGTGCTTTTAATTTATTCAGATAGTCGCTGTATAATTTATTTTCCTAAACTCTATTAAAAAAGTCACAGAAAAGGTTCAATCCAGCGGGGCCGCTTTTGATACCAACACCACCCCTAGCACTTTTGGGGTGTGTTTGGTTCTTTTTGGGGGTGGGAAACGGGGCTTGGCTGTATATATTGTATTAAAGGCATGTTTGGCCTCTGGGGTGGAGCCGTTTGGAGCTGCTGCAGGTCCCTGGGGGGGGAAAGCCGGTGTGGAAGTCCCTGGTTCGGGGTTGCTTTTGGGGAGGGAGAGCGGATTCCAGTGGTTGTAGCTCATTTCCAGCGTCGGTTTGACTCATGGGGTATGGTTTTAGGGGGTATTTTTTTGGGGGGGGGGGTGGGAGAAGGGGAGAGAGAGGGGGTTTGAAATAAACTCGGTAGAAATTGCTTTATGTGCTGTGTGTTGCCTTGCAGCATCGCTATGGGATGGGAGGGGGGGACCCAAGGGATGGAGATACCGCCGTCCTGCCTCCAGCATCCCCTCATCCCTTCCTTTCCCCACTGCGTGGTGCTTCCCCCCCTAATTCTGTGTTTGATGCTTTGAACACCCCCGGGTTTGGCAGATCAGAGGCTGTGGAGTGACAGAATGGGGCTGAGCCTGCATCTCCCGCCTCTCCCCTTCCTCTTCCTCCTCCATCACTGGGTGTGAGCAGTGAGGCGGGGTTGGGGTGCACCAGTTCCCCCCCCCCGTTGCTGTCCTGGCTCTAGGCTTGGGGTAGGGCTCTGCCCTAGTGCCCCTGCCATGGGGACAAAGACCCCCATTGAGATCCAACATCTGAGGCCTCCTCTTGGTTCTCAGTCGGACCCAGCCTGGGGGCTGGAGCTGAGATGCCCCCAACCCCTTTGGGCAGCCCTGGGGAGGTTTTTGGGGTTCACCACCCCCAAGGAGCCTTGTGCTGAGGGGAGGGTGTCAGGGGTTGTACCCTGGGTCTTGCCCTTGGTGGATGATGGGGTCCTGGGGGAGCCACAAGCCCTGGGTGGGAATGGGGCACCCCCTGTGTACCCCCCTCCAGCCCCATAAAGCCCCTTTTGTCCGGCCACGCTGGAGCAGCCCCACCACGGCTGCGCTGCGCAGGAGCTTATTTTTAACATCTCATTAGCATCAGAAAGCAGCGAATTTCCCCATCCCCGGCAAGGTTCAGAGCCCCCGGACAAAAGCTTCTTTCTTCCCCTTCGCTTCCCCCCCACCCCAAGCCCTGAGGCGGGGTCTCCCCTTTTCCCCCTTCCCCACAACCCCGATGGGGACCATGTGGGGGGGGGGTGTTCAAGCATCACTGCTCCTGGTGCTGCCCACCCTGTGCCACATCAGAGCCTGGCCAAAGCACCCTATTGGGGTGTCACTGCACGGTCCGTCCCCCCCCACCAGCCCTGACTCCCTTCCTAAGCCAACCCTGCTTGGACCATGATGGGTATGGGGTGCCCTGGCCCCACTCTGTGGAGGGAATGGGGCGGGGGGGGTATCCTAACCCTCCTCATCCTTATCCTCATCCCAATGCAGTGGGGAAAGCGTGGGGACATGCAAGGGAAACCCAATGCAGGGCTATGGAAGGGGGACCGAGGCACGGTGCGGGGCCGTGCCGGGAGCTGATGCAGGGCATGGGGCCGTGCCGCTGGCACGCAGGGCACTGGCGCTGCCCCAGCGGGTCACTGGGCCTGGCAGCGCCGCTGCCTCCGAGCTAATATTTACCCAGGGCTTGGCCCCGTGCTGGGAAACGTCGGGAGCGGCCGGAACGGGAATGGGAATGGGACCGGGACCGGGAAGGTGCCGCTGGCAGGGGACAGGCAGTGCCGGCCAACGCTGCCCCAGGGCCACCCGGGTGTGGGCACAGACATCAGCACCTCTGCAGCCCTCCGGGTCCCTCGGGAGAAGGAAGGAGTGGATGGATGGGTGGGGATGGATGGATGGATGGATGGATGGATGGATGGATGGAGGATGAGGAGGCAAGAGGGGAAGGTAGGAAGCAGGATGCCAGGTGGTACTGGAAGGAGAGATGGAGGGGACAGGATGGAAGGGTTGGGTTGGGGGTTTGAGACGGAGGTGTTGGGATGGGAGGGTTTGGGGGGGGGGTGGGTGGAGGGATTGGGATGAAGGGGATGGTATGGAAGGGCTGTGTTGGGGGTTTGGGATGGAGGGCTTGGGATGGGAGGGTTGGGGTGGAGGGGATGGGATGGAGGGGTTAGGATATGGGTTTGGGGTGGAGGGATTGGGATGAAGGGGATGGGATGGAAGGGCTGTGTTGGGGGTTTGGGATGGAGGGATTGGGATGGGAGGGTTGGGGTGGAGGGGATGGGATGAAGGGGTTGGGATGAGGGGGTTGGGAACGGACGGTGGGGGATGTGGGGGGATTGGGGGGGGGGCTGTGGTGGGTTCCCCGGGGGGGGGGCCGGGCGCGGTCCCCCCCCGCCGCCGCTCACATGACGCCGCTCCCGGGATGCGCCGGGCGGCGCCGGGCGTGGGCGGCGGCGGCGAGAGGCGGCGGCAGCGGCGGCAGCGGCGGGGCCGCACCGGGGCGCGCCGGGACCGGCACCGCCACCGGCACCGCCACCGGGACCGGCCCATGGCCCGCGGCCCGCCCGCCGCGCCGGCCCCATGGAGCAGGTAGGAGCGGCCGGCACCGGCACAGGGACGGGTCCAGCACCCCCCGGGCGCGGCGCTGCTCCGGGGACCGAAGGCTGGGGGCAGCCCCCACCCGGGACCGCGGGGACCCCTCCCGCTGCCGGGGAGACCCCGCTTGCCCCCTTTCCCCCCCCTCCCCCGTGCTCCCCACCTGCTGCTCGGGGATCCCTTTTTGCCGTGCCGGGTCCCCACCCGCCTTCCCCAGCATCTCCCCATCACCCCCAGCATCTCCCCATCACTCCCCTGCTTCCCCATCACCCCCCTGCATCCCACCCTAGCATCACCCTCTTCCTCCTGGTACCCCCATCACCCCCTTGCTCCTCCATCCAACCCCTGCACCTCCCCATTGCCCCCCCTGCTCCCCCATCACTCCCCAGCACTGCCCCATCACCTCCCTGCTCCCCCACCACTCCCATCACCCCACAGGATCTCCCCAGAACCTCTCCATCACCCCCCTGCATCCCACCCTATCGTGAGCCACCAGATGCCCCCCCCGACCACGAACCAGGGACCCCCAGGACCCCTCCATCACTGCCTGCCCACCCTGAGCCCTCGTGTCCCATCCCTGCCCCACCGATATCAGCGCTCCCACAGGCTGTGGCATGTGCGTGGGCTCCCTGCATGGGCACCCATGGGTGCTTGCCCAGCCCAGGTCCCTGCCATGGGGATGGTTTCTTCACCCGACATGGAGGGGACAGAGGGGACGGTCCCTGCTCTGCCCCAGGTTTCCATCTCACCCCAAGGTGTGTCTCATCCCACTTGCCGTGAGCACCAGTGTGGCGTCCAGCTCCCTTCCCGCAGCCTCAGCACCCCCCAGGCTCTGCCTCTGGTCTTCCCCACCTGCCCCATCCTGGCTTGGCCTAGATCTGAGGGAAGGATTTAATGCCTCGTGTGTGCCCCTGGTCTGGGGCTGCTCAGAGGGACCAGGGCAGAGCCACTGAGACACATCCCCAGCACACAGCAAAGTGTCCAAGGCCAGGTTGGACACAGGGGCTTGGAGCATCCTGCTCTAGTGGAAGGTGTCCCTGCCTGTGGCAGGGGTTGGAGCTGGATGAGCTTTAAGGTCCCTTCCATTCTATGGCTCTGTGTTGGGGTCTGCATGCTTGTGAGCACCCCCTGCCCAGCCTGGGTCCTCAGGAGCCCACATCCATCTACCCCACGAGAGCATCCAAAGCCAACGTGGGTGCCGCACGTGATGCTCTGCCATCCCCATCCCCAGGCTGCAACCCCGCTCCTGCATCCTCCCTGCTGTTGTGAGCGTGGGTGCCCCCCACACCCAAACCCCCCCGTTGCTCGCCGTGTCTCAGAGCTTGCATTCCCGCTGGCAACATCCCCGTCCGTGCCCATCCAGCTGCAATGCAGAGGAGCTCCGGAGCTCCGCACGCCTTCCCCCATTGGCAGCATCGCCGCTGGAGCAGCCGCGGTGGCTTTAGGCCGGCGGCAGCAGCAGGTTGGCTTGGGCCGGACCCCAGCAGCGAGGGCAGCCCCGGCCGCATCCCCGATGGCGATGGGCAGCCGGGGATGCTGGAAGCGAGGGGTCCCGCGGGCACCCCGCTTCCCAGCAGGGTTTCAGCCCCTCCCTGGTGTGCGATGAGCCCCTAAGTCCCCGCCGTTCCCCTCCTCCCGCCGCTCCGCTGCGTTTCCTCGCCCCATCCCATCCCAGATCCCCCCCCTCTCCCCTCAAGCCCTGCTCTTGTTTATGCCCGCAGCCGGGGAAGGAGGGGTTGGGGCCGTAACCCCTTCCTCTGGCCGCCGCCGGCTCAAAATGGCTTCGTGCCGCGGTGGTTGCCGAGGGAAGAGCAGCCCTTGGCTGGGAGGTGTCTGCCTGGGGCCGGGGGGGGCTGAGCGCCGGGAGGCCCCACCGATGGGCACCCAACACCCGTCCCCATGGGCAGCGCACGGTCCTGCGCTGGCCTCGGTGATGCTGTGTCCTGCTGCGATGCTGCTGCTGCTCCTCCGGCCACGCCGGTGCCCTGGTTTTTTTTTTTGCTTTTCTTCATTGAATTCATAGGATTAGGTTAAAACCTAAAGCTGGGATTCTCCTCTCATCTCCCTTTGTCTGTGGCTCCATAGGGAGCGGCAGCCTGGGCGGGTGTGGGGGGGGCTCACGCTCCCCCAGATCCTCTTCTCCAGATGCTGGGATTTGGGATGGGCACCGAGGAGGTTGAGATGTGATGGATCTGCTCTGCTGAACCCGACAGTGGGGTGGCTGCCGTGGTTTTCGGGTGGATGGCTATGGAATGGGGTGTGGGTGAGTGGTGGTGGTAGCTTGGGAACGCTGTGCCGGTGCCATCCCATCCCTGCGCATGGGGATGGGGGAGCCGGGGGTCCCCCTTGGTGCTGGGATGGAGACAAAGAGGGCCGGGAGGAGGAGGGAGGGATGGAGCATAGGCTGGTGGGGGCATGGTGGCACCCGCTCCTTGGGGATCCCTATGGAAAAGCTGCCTCTGGAGAGGGGCTGGGGTTTTGGGGGGGTTTCCTTGAGTCCCCCCCACCCCAGCTCATGCACCCCACAATGGGGTCACCTGTTGCTGGGGGTGGTTGCTTGTCCCTCAGCTCATCAAGGGTCCATCCCTGCCTCTGGGTGGGATCGGGGTGACAATAGCCAGCTCGGGTCGTGTCACCCCCCCAGTGAGGGTGGCACTGGGGAGCCCACATGGGGACACGGGAGTCCTGGGGTCCATGTGCACGTCCTGCCAGCAATGGCTCTTCAGTGCCAGGCTTGTGGTTGGTCCATGCGGGAGGGATGCAGCGCATCCCAGCGGGACCCGGAGCTGCTCTGCTGCACACAGGCGGGAGGTGGTGGCCCAAGAAGGGGACTGGGGACAGAGGGACCCATTGTAGGGTGCTGAGCAGGGGTGGAGGGTGGCCAGAGACAGGCTGCAGGCATCCGGCTGCAGGGGAGGAAACGTCCCATCATCCACATCCGACTGTTGGCTCCCTCCGGTTGTGGGATGGCTCCCAAGGCAGGGAACAGCCGTGGTGGCAGCGCTGCTGTGGGTCCCCCTGGGGTGCTGGCAGAGTGCAGGACCCCCCCCTCATCCCACTTCCCTGTTGCTGTGGGTGCTGCACCCCAGGGTGGCTGTTTCAGCATCCTGGGATGAAGGTGATATCCCCATCTGCCTGTGCTTGTGTGGCTGTGCATGGAGCACGAGGAGGGTGAGCAGCCCTGCAGGAGCCACCGGCCAAGCAGGACATGCCCTTAAGCAGGATCAGACCCTGTGGCCTCTCTCCAGCTCCCAGTGCCCGGCGTTTCCGTGGCCGGCGGCGCGGTCCTGTGTTTGTTCTGGTGGTGCTGAGGTTTCTCCAGGAAGTCCTTGTTGACACAGACCTGCTCAATTGTGTCACAGAACCCTGGTGCTGGCAGCCCCGGGCTGGCGCTGACCCTAGGACATGGCATGGATGTGCCAGAGCCTTTGGCACAAGCCTTGTGTCCGGCGGGAGCTGGGGCTTCTGCATCCTGGGTGTCCTCCCTGTGCATGGAGCCCTGTCCCTGCTGGGGACCAGGGTGAGGATGGTGACACCCACCCGCAGCAGAGGAACCCCCTCAGGGTGCTGTGATGGGAGACTGGGCGACCACCCTGCACTGCCTTGGGCTCCATGGGCTCCAGCCCTGTTGAACCCCAGCTCCAGCCCCTGTGTCCGTGCATCCCCGTGGGCTGTGCCCATCACTCCTCCCCGGTTTCCTGCCTCCTCCAGCTTTCCCGTCACGTGCGGCTCCGTTTCCCCTCTGGCGTTGCCTCCATCACCCCAAGGCTGGTGCTGGGTCCCGGCTGTGCCTATTCCATGCCATGTGCCCAGCTCGAGTCTGTGGTGACTCTGGGCTTGTGCCGCAGCAACGCGGTCGCCTGCTGTCACCAAAGCACCTCTGAGGTGCTGTTTGCACCCTGAGACTCGGGTGTGGGAGGTAATTTGCTCAGTGGCTGCTTAATGACAGCTTTGGGATGCTCTGCTGTGGTCCAAGGGGCCTGAGCCGGGCTGGACCCTGTCTGGCTGCCCCTGTCCCTCTGTCTGCCAGGCCAGGCTCCGTCCGTCTGTCCTGCTGTTTCCCGTCCTTGCCGTTTCCTTTCCCCATGGGTCTGTGTCAGCCTTTGTCCCTCCGTCAGCCCCAACTCCGGTGTTTCCGTCCCTGTGTCTGCCTGTGCCAGTCCCCGTCACTCCCGTCCCCCTGTCCCGGTGTTTCCTGTCCGTGTGCCCTTCCCTGCTCCTCCTCCTCCCGCATTGCCCGGCCTCGGCCTTGTCCTGCCAGTCCCTGTCCTGCTGTTCCATGATCCCTCTGCCTGCTCCCCCTGTGCCTGCACTGGTCAGTTCTGTTCCTGGTTCCTGTCCTTCTGTCCTGGCTTATCCAGTCCTGGGTGTCCCTTGCACATCCTGGGGTCTCTCATCCCCATCCCCATCCTGGTCCCTGGGTGTCCCCCACCCACCCCTGGGTGCCCCATCCCCATTTGTGTTCTTGTTCTTGGGTGTCCCCTGTCCATCCATGAGTCTGAATGTCCCTTGCTTGGTCCTGCTCCCTGCTTGTCCTTGTCCTGGTCTCTGAGTGTCCCCTGTCCATCCATGTCCCTGAATGTCCTGTCCTGGTTCTTGGATGTCCCTTGCTTGGTCCTGGTCCCTGGGTGTCCCTGTCCTGGTCACTAAGAGTCCCCTGCCCATCCATGTCCCTGAATGTCCTGTCCCTGTCCTGGTCACTATGAGTCCCCTGTCCATCCATGTCCCTGAATGTCCTGTCCCTGTCCTGGTCACTATGAGTCCCCTGCCCATCCATGTCCCTGAATGTCCTGTCCCTGTCCTGGTCACTATGAGTCCCCTGTCCATCCATGTCCCTGAATGTCCTGTCCCTGTCCTGGTCACTATGAGTCCCCTGTCCATCCATGTCCCTGAATGTCCTGTCCCTGTCCTGGTCCCTGGGTGTTCCCTGCCCACCCATATCCCGGTTCCTGGATGCCCCTTGCTTGGTTCCCATCCCTGTCCCGTCCCAGTCCCGCTCCCCGGCTGTTCCCGGTCCCGGCTCTCCCCATCCCGTTCTCCCGATGCCTTCGCTCCCTCCCGTCGGGGCGGTCCCAGCCGCAACCCCGCCCGCCGCCGCGGGCGCCCGGAGGAGGCGGAGCCGCAACCGGGGCCGGGGCCGGCCCAGCCCGAACCGAGCCGAGCCGAGCCGAACCGGACCGGATCGTGCGGGGCCGGGCGGGACCGCACCGCTCCGAGCCTCATCGGGCTGAGCCGAGCCGAGCCGAGCCGAGCCGGGCCGGACCGAGCCGAGCCCGGCCGCCGCGCCCCGATGAATGGGATCGCCTTCTGCCTGGTCGGGATCCCGCCGCCCTCCCCCGCGGTGAGCGGCACTGGGTGATACCGGGGAGGCTGTGGACTGGGGGGACTGGGAGGTACTGGGGGTGCTGGCATGGCGCCGACGTCCGGCAGCGGGGCTGGGCGATGCCCGGGTTCCTCGGGGGCCATAGGGCTGGGGCAGTGGGACCAGAGGGTTCCGGTCCCGCGCACAGGGCTGTGTGCCACGGGCGATGGTGGCCGCGGTGAGTCGTCACCGGGGACCATCCGCAGTGGTGTCGTGGCAGGGCGGTGGGGCTGAGGCGCCTGGATCCGGCCATGGGGCTGAAGGCGAGAGCTTGGGGCTGGGCTCCCCCTTGGTGGGACAAGACCCGCGCACACCCACGTGTGTTTCCTCCATAACTTCTGTCTGGGCTCTTTCCTTCTGGGTCCGGCTGCTCCATCCCTGCCAGCTCCATCCCTGCCAGCACTGGGCAGGCAGAGACCCCCCTCAATGTGCCCATAGCCCCTCGACGTCCTGTCCTGCCCCTTACACAGGGCTTCAAGCAGGCCCTCAGCCTCCAAGGTATTTACATCCCCACTGCCCCACGCTGCGGATGCTCCTCCCGTGGCGTGGGCACCGGCATCGCCCTGCAGGCGCTGGGGCCATTCCCTTCTCCCTCGGGAGCAGCGTGGTGCCAAGAAAGCCCAGCCCAGCCGTCGTCTAAAACCCCGTTTCCTGCCCATTTCACGCCAAAGCCCGGCGAAGGCGTGGGGTGGGGATGGGGACGGCGCTGGGGGCCGGTGGTGGGGGGCACGCCGGGGATGCGGCCGCGGTGCCGGGCTGGCACAACGCCGGCTGATTCGAGCACGTCCTTGCCCCAGAGCTGAATTCGGCCTCTGTTCCTCAGTTCCTGGTTATTTGAACTCGGCTTCCTCGGCCCGGCCATGGGGCTAATAACCAGCCTCAAAGGATTAATTGGGGTGTGCGAAATGGTTCAGATATGGGGAGTGCTGCTCGTTGCAGCGGCTGAGCATTAATCATGGTTTCTCTTCAGATTCCTCCCTGCTTACTCCGTCCCATTGAGTGCTTGCAGGCAGAATTGCCACGCTCTTGAAATCTGCTCTTCTGCTGCTTTTTTGGGGGTGAAATCTGCCCTTTTGGGGGGGCAGGACCTAGCGTAGGGGCTTTGCTCGGTGCCCACCTCTTCCCCCCCTGGGTGACGTGGGGGCGAGTTAGTACGGGGGTGGAAGGCTCTTTGCAACCCTCCAGCGAGGACTTTGTGCTGAGCAAGCAGAAATCCAGCCCCATGGCCATCCCCGGGGCTGCACCCCCCTGTCCGCCAGCCTTTGACCAGTGGATGCTGCCCTCATCCCCGTGCTGCCTCCATCCCGATGCCCCTATATACCGGTGCTCTCGGCAAACTGAGTTTCTTCATGCCTTTTTTTCCCCCCCTTCCCTTCCCTTCCCTTTCTTTCTGAGCCCTGAACTTGAAAGACAGGAAAAGCCTGTGCTCGGTGCCGCAATCCCGCCTCGCCAGCGCAAAACCTGGCACCGGCGCCGCGCTGGGGCACGTGGCGTGATGCCACCCCGGGGTCCGGCTGCCCGCCCCGGGGGGGCTTTGGAGCCGTGGGGTCCCCATGAAGGGTTCTGACCTCATCGCTGCTGTGGCTTTAACCTTGACCTGTCTCATGTGCTGGCACCGCTGGCACCCATCTCTTGCGCCGCGGGCGGGCTGATGGGTGATGTTTAATGTCCCAAAGCCTCCCGGGGCTGGCAGCGCTGCCCGGGTGCTGTCATCTGCAGTGTGAAGTGCCAAGGAACCACTGCAGGGAGCAGGGACTGTGGTCTCCGGGTGGGGGGACGTTGGTGCTGCAAGCATGGGGGACGTGGTGACAGCTCTCGGTTTGGGAGCGGGGCTGGCACCGGTGGTGCGGTGGGAGCTGCATGAGCAGATCCCAGGAGCCTCAGAGCTGTGTTCTGGGGCCTTTCCCCACTTTAAGCAGAGCAGGGAGAAAACACACAGGGATGGGGGGGGGTCGTGTTGGGAAGCTCCTGAGCTCCAGGGAAATGGCTTTTTATTCTCATTAAAAGGGGACAAAAAAGCTTAGGTTTCAGGTCGGGGCCATCCCATTAATAAACCAAGTTTGTCTTCAGCAGGCAGCAGGACCTGATTTAAAAAGGAATGGAGATAGATGACCTATTTTAAGCTCTCAAGTTGGAAACTATCGACCTGGCCGCCTCTGGGCCACGAGCAGCAGGGCCGGCTGCACTGGCTGAGCCCTGCCTCCTGCTCCCAAACCCATCCGGCTTTCCAGGGAGCCGGCCCGCCTTGGGATGCCCCAGGTTGTAAAGCAGGGTGGCTGCTTTAAACCTGCCGCCAACCTCCTGGCTATGGAGCAGATGTCTCCAGCACTGGCTCCGAGCACCCGAAGCGGCTGGGATTCCCTTTTCCGTGGCTGCTTATCCCAGGATTTCATTAAGCCTTCCCTAATTGCCGCAGCCAGGCGTGTTGCAAGACCCGCAGCGTCGCGGTCCGGCACGTCGGTGCCGCCGCCTCGGTGGGAATCAGCTGCATGCCCTGTGGTTCCCAGCCCTTGGATTTCTTGGCGGGGCTGGGATAGGGGATTGGTGCCATTCCGCAGCCCTGCTGGGAACGTGGGAGCTGGAGCTGGGGTCTCCCCAAGGAAAAGGGTGGTTGAGGGTCATCAAGTGGCTTTGTCCATGGGGGTGTTGACCCCAGAATGGGATCCAGCAGGATTCCCCTTGCCTCTGCCTGCAAGTGCTTTGCTTGGTTAAGACCCTGCTGCAGCAGGAGGGAGCTGGGGCTGCAGTAACCATGTCCAGATTGGGATAGGGATGAGATTCCTGCCATAATTCCCAATCCGGAGCTGGGTCCCCCAGTGATGTGCAGCCAGCAGGTCCCAGGGCTCTCCTATAAGATACCCATCAGTGGCACCCCCATAGCAGCACCCACAGCCCTGTCACCCCCACGGTGCCGGCATGGGGGTGCCCACAGTTGCCTTCCCCCCCACCCAGCCACCCCGATGGCAACAGTGGGCCCCTTGATGTGGCCGAGCGCGTGGGGCAGCCCCGGAGCGGGTGGGATGGAGCCCGATGGCTCTGGGGGACAATTGTGCTATTGTGGAACACACTGGGCTCTTTGAGTGCCGTGCGAGGCGGGGGGCCGGGGCTGGTGGTGACTGGTGTGGTACCAGCAGCAGGATGCTGGAGGTGATGGAGCAAGGGGGGACAGGCCGGTCCTTGGGTTTAGGGATGCGCGTAGGCTGTGGAAGAATGTCGGGCTGCTTCTCATGGCAGGAAAGCACCGCTGGGTTTTAGGGCTGCAACAGAGCAGGAGGTGCTGTGGGAGCGTGGTGGTCCCCAAAGCTGCCTCTTGTCCTCGCAGGGGCTGGAGGGAGGCTTCTTTCCCCCATCCATTGAGGGATGCGGGATTTGTCCCTCCCCGAGCATCACCACCCCCTTTGCTCCACCCCATCCCCGGTGCACAGGCAGCAGCCCAGGGGGGGTACAAGGGGTCCCTCCACCATGCGAGGGGTGCACGGCCCTGGCCCCCACCCCGGGCCCCCGGCCTTGAGCAGGGCAGAGGCTGGAAGGAGCCGGCAGCTCCTTCCCTTGACCTCCATGGGTAGGATTTTCCGCCGCGTTAAGGTGCCTCTCGGAGCCGCCGGAGGAAATGGCTCATTGTTAGCGCTGCTGAAAAAAACAGGGACCCGAAAACCTGCAATAATGAGGCCAGCTTCTATTTGAGGGTTTCCATGGGAAAAACAGGAAGCGCAATCCTGGTCCTTTTCTAGGGCTCGCTGCTGATAACACCGCTTAGGACAGGGAGAGAATGAGGAGCTGGGGGTGAAGGCAGACCCTCGGTCACCTCCTCGGTGTCACTGTGGCTCCGTGCTTCCCAGCCTCTCCTGTGGGGTTTGGGCCACTGGGCACATCCCTGGTGTGGATCCCATCCCTTGCCCCCATGGAGCCGCTTCCCCCCATGGTGCTGGGTGTTAAGGAGGAGCCGTGTGTCTGGGGACCTGTGGGACACGGGATGGGGAATGGAGGGGGTTTAGGGATGCCCTAAAGGAAGAGACCCCAGGATGGTGGCACCATGGGGACGTTCTGCATGAACAGGGGATGTGGTGTCCCCTCATCGTGGCTCACAGGGATGCCCTGTGGGGGGCTCTTGGAGTATTGTGGTGCTGGGTGCTGGAGAGGACCGAGCTGGAGCCACATCCTGCCAAAGGGAGCTCAGTTTGGTCACGACGTGGCCGGGAGGGGATGGAGCCAAGCGGGGACCGGGCGCGGGGCTGTGAAGGAGACGCTGTGGAGATAGAAGTTGGTGTTGGGAAGGAACAAGGCGATTTCCTTCCCCACGTTCACACCCAGAGCGGAGCGGCCTGTGGCTCCTCCAACCTCCTCCTCAGCACTTGGCTCCGTGTCACCCGGGAAACAGCACCCCTGTCCTGGCTGCTTCGGATGCTGGGGATGCGGTTCCCCAGCCGGGCACATGGTCCCAGTGTGGGATGGGATTTGGCAGTGGGTCCAGTGCTGCCAAGCCTTGCACGTCCCGCACCCTGTGCCAGCCCCGGAGCTGGCTGTGAGGATGAGGATGGCACTCGAGCTGTGGTCCTGGTGGCCATCTCCCGTTCCACTGGGACATCCGTGGGGTTGGCCTGGGTGCAGTGATGGGGTGGGAAGGGAGGAATCTGTTGAGCATCGTAGTGGATGCTTAGGGCATCCCCAGCCCTGACAACCAAAAGCCATCCCCAGAATTCCCATCCTGCCTACGGATGCCTATGGATGCTGCATCCCTGCCCAGGCTGGGATGTGGCATGGGGACTGCTGGCAGTTATTGGGAGGCACTTGTGGGGGGGGCTCTCCATCACTGAGGTGTTGCTGCCTCCAATTCCCAGCACTGCTGCTTCTGCATGGGATGTGCATCTGCTTCCCAGCATCTCCCTGCGGGATGCAGCCGTGCTGGGGCATTCCGGGGGGCCGGGAGCATGTGCTGGCTGTGTGCAAGCAAGCCAGCACCCCCCAAATCCCTGCTGAGCCGCAAAGCTCCTCAGCCCTGGTTTGGGTTAAGGAGAATTAAAACGCTTTCTCCTGGGGTTGGTAATCCTGGAGGATGGGGCCAGCTTCTCCCAGCGCCGTCACCTCCGTGCTGTTCCCCTTCTCCTGCCACCACATCCCCATGGCCAGGCCCTGCTGGTGGACTATGCCCTGGGGTGCATGGCTTGGGTGCAGGCAGCCCCTGCTCTTGGCTCCCTTTGGGGTGATGCCTTGGGACCAAGGGGTGCTGGGAGGACCTAAAGTGGGAGCAGGCAATGGCTTTGCCATCCAAGGGCTGGGAATGACTTCTTGTCTCAACACAGCTTCCTCCTCCCCAAAAATCCTATTAAAACCTCATTTTTCTGACCCTAATCCCAGCTCACCGTTCGGGAGGGATTAATGTTTGCGTCCCCTCCCTTCCCTGCGTGCTGTGGGGCTCCATGCTGGGATCAAACCTCCTTCCCGCATGGAAAGCGGTGCTGGAGGAGGGATGCTGGGGCCGATCCCAGCACGCCGTGGTGGCGGCAGGACCGGCAGCTGCCTGCCCCTCTGTCCTCTGTTCCTGCCCCACGCATGACGTGATCCTCGCTGCGTGCCAGGGGTTGTGATAGCCCCACAGCTGCCACTGGTGGCACTGGGATGTAGTGGGGTGT
The DNA here is from genome assembly GCF_033815535.1 of Pezoporus flaviventris. Classification (NCBI taxonomy): domain Eukaryota; kingdom Metazoa; phylum Chordata; class Aves; order Psittaciformes; family Psittacidae; genus Pezoporus; species Pezoporus flaviventris. The sequence goes on from NW_026892799.1 coordinate 58,563, forward strand.
CCCCCCCCCCAGATGGGACCACCACCTCCATCCTGGGGGTGTCCCCACACAGCTGCCACTGGTGGCACTGGGATGTAGTGGGGTGTCCCCCCCCCCAGATGGGACCACCACCTCCATCCTGGGGGTGTCCCCATGGCCTGGGCAGGGTGGGAGAGGCCTGGAAGCAGCAGCCATGGGGCAGGGAGGTGGGGAACAGGGAAACCCCCTTAGGAAAGGCTGCTCCGTGCCTCAGTTTCCCAGCGGCTTTGGCCGGGAGTGCCGGCACCGGCACCCATGGGTGCGCGTCCCCACGCCTGCCGCAACGTGTGCCCGGTGCCGGAGCATGCCGGGAACGCCGCTGCCTTTCCCCCTTGCTCCTGTTTGGCTGCGTATTTAGGGCACTCCTGTGCAAAACACAAGGGGTTTGGAAGGCGTCCAGGAGCGCTCGCATTCCGCGGGGTGGAATCTGCCCCCGCCAACGCTGCTTGACCTTTCCTGCTTTGGGCTGCGGGAACAAGCCTGGGGCCCATCTTCCCCCCCCCCCTGCCCCCCAACTTTGGGGGGACAGGGACCCCCTGTCACCCTCCGGGCTCAATGCAGCTGGGGAAGGTGAGAGTGGAGGTGGCAGGATCGCATCCGCTGTTCCCAAGGTGTTCCCGGATGGAGCCGTCCCTCTGTGGCAAGCTGCTTTTTGCCCCCTCTTAGCTGAAAGCATCCCCCCCCCCCCTCCCCGGGCTCTGCTCGCACCCACAGCTCTGTTATCCTTGCCTCAGGCACCTCTTCCTGCTGGGATGTGCTGGAGTGGCTCCCATGGGAGACCCACAGCACGCACGCAGGGTGACAGGGGGAGAAGGCAACGGCAGGGATTTGGCTCCTGCCTTTTCCCCATCGCAGTTTCTCCTTGGGTTGTCGGTACGGAGGTGCTGGGATGGTGTCACCAAGCAATCCAGCCAGCCCTCAGCGAGGCTTGGAGCAAGCACTGGGGCTGTCTGGGGTCACAACCTTGGTACTTTGGCCGGGGTAGACTTGCTGAATGCCATTGGGAAGTGCAGGGAATGCGGGATGCCCCATCCCTGGCCGTGTTGGATACAGGGGCTTGGAGCAAGCTGCTCTAGCAGAAGGGGTCCGTGGCAGAGATTGGAACTGGATGAGCTTCAAGGTCCCTTCCAACCCAAACCGTTCTGTGATCCTGTGGATGCCAAGGCACCGCCACCATGCAGGGGGTCCCCAGGGACCGTCCCCTCGCTGCTGGCTGTGGGCATTGGGTGCCCGGCACCGTGCTGCTCCCGCTGGTGGAGTGGAGGGGGCAGAGGAGTGGAGGGGCCATGGGGAGCAGGACGCTGGCCCCAGGGCTGCAGGCTGCAATCCCAGCAATGCCCGGCATGTCCCGGCGCGGCCGCATGTGCCTCTCCTCGGCTTCCAGCACGGCAGGAATGCGGAGCGGGACCCCCTCGAGCGGGGACAGGGGCAGGGACAGGGTGGGGGGGGAGGCATTGCCCTGCTCTGGTGTCCGGGCTCACCACGGTGCTGCCGGTTTCCTTATTCCTCCCATGTTTTGGCTCAGCTCAGGGGAGCCAGGATTGAACCGTAGGGGTTGATGACTCCATGCATGGGGACCAACAGGGACCTGCAGCCCTGGGTAGCCCCCAGAATGGGAGATGAGGGAAACTCTTGGTTTGGGAAGTGATGGCCTTGGAGCCATCGCCCTTTGCCACAAGCACTGAGCAGGAGGCTTGAGGGGCTTTGTGGGTCCCCAAGGGTCTGTGTTGGTCCTTGCGGTGCTGCAGCAGCGGAGCCTAGGGCTGGGTGGGACAGAGGGGAGCAGGGGTGACTCGAAGCCCCCTTGTAGAGACCACTGGTGGCTCGTCTCTGAGCAAGCAGGGGGGACACTTGCTGCCCCCACGGGGTGTCCCCCTCCCTGTCCCCAGCATCGCCTGGTGCCCTGTGTGAGTGAGCAGAGGAAGGAAGGAAGGAAGGGAGGAAGGGGCTGGGAGGAGGGCGAGGAGGAAGCCGGGAGGGTGGATGCTGCCCCGGGGTGATGGAGGAGGAAGGGGCAGATGGGAAAACAGAAAACAGCAACCCAGAAGAAAGAAAGAAAGAAAGGAAAAAGGGAAAGTCCTGGCAAAGGGACGCTGCAGGCATGGGGGGACGGGCGGCTGGAGCACCAGCTAGGATGTGTGGCTGTCCATCCTCCATGCATCCATCCATGCATCCACCCATCCATCCATCCCATCCAGTTTCCATTCCACCCTGTGTCTATCCCACCCTCCCTTCATCCCTCCATCCATTCCTCCATCCATTCCTCCATCCATTCCTCCATCCATCCATCCATCCATCCATCCATCCATCCTTTCATCCCTCCCTCCCTCCCTCCCTCCCTCCCTCCCTCCCTCCCTCCCTCCCTCCCTCCCTCCCTCCCTCCCTCCCTCCCTCCCTCCCTCCCTCCCTCCCTCCTTCAATCCCTCCCCCCCTCCCTCCCTCCCTCCATTCCTCCATTCCTCCATCCATCCCTCCCTTCATCCATCCATCCATCCATCCATCCATCCATCCATCCATCCATCCTTTCATCCATCCTTTCATCCATCCTTTCATCCATCCTTTCATCCATCCATCCATCCATCCATCCATCCATCCATCCATCCACACTTTCATCCATCCATCCATCCATCCATCCATCCATCCATCCATCCATTCATCCATCCATCCATCCATCCATCCATCCATCCATCCATCCATCCATCCATCCATCCATCCATCCACCCTTTCATCCATCCATCCATCCATCCATCCATCCATCCATCCATCCATCCATCCCTTCATCCCTCCCTCCCTCCCTCCCTCCTTCCTTCAATCCCTCCCCCCCTCCCTCCCTCCCTCCATCCATCCATCCATCCATCCATCCATCCATCCATCCATCCATCCATCCATCCATCCATCCATCCATCCATCCTTTCACACTTCCCTCTCTCCCTCCCTCCTTTCCTCCATCCACCCATCCATCCATCCATTCATCCCTCCATCCCACCCTGCGTCCACCTCACCCTCCCACCCTCTCTCCCTCCCACCCTCTCTCCCTCCCTCCCTCCTTCCCTCCCTCCCTCCCTCCCTCCCCCCGTCCCTCCCTCCGTCCATCCCACCCTCCCCGTCCCACCTCAGGGTTGCAGCCACGGAAGGCGGCGATGGCTGAGCCCGAGCCCGAGCCCGAGCCCGAGCCCGTGCCCTTGCCGGCTGCCGGCTGAGCCCCCTCGTCCCTCGCCGCATGGTGGAGGAGAGCGCGGGCAGCGGGGCCCGGGGCTCCCTGCGGGTGCTGCGGGGCTCCCCCCCCCGGCCCCCGCCGGCCCCCAGCCCCGTGCTGGTGCTGAGCAAGAGGCTGTGGAGCGTGGAGCGAGCGGGCCGGGGCTGGCGGCTGGAGCTGCCGGTCGGGGTGGACTGCAGCAACCCCGAGCCGCGCTGCCTGTGGCTGAGCAGCCTGCGCCGGCTCGCTGCGGGCAGCCCGCACCGCGGCCCCACCGACCCCCGCACCCGTAGGTGCCACCGGGTGAGAACCGCGCTTCGCGATGGCCTTGGACGGGAGGGAAGGGGCTGGGGGGCTCCGCTGGGGCTGTGCTGCGTCCCCTCGGTCCCGGAGGTTGGGGTCGGGGGTCCCGGTTCCTTCCCCGGTGCAGGGCTGGAAGCTGCGGGCAATGGCAGGGCTGTGCCTGGGTGTTTGATTCCCACTCGCCGTGGCCGGGAGGAGGAGGGGGGGGGGGGGATGGATCCTGCCCCCTCAGGATGCAGAGAAAACTCTCCTTTGTTCTGCCTGTCCATGGGGCAGCGAGGTGGCATGGGGACATGGGGTGCAGGTGACACCGGTGATGGGGGGGACGGGACAAGCGACCTCGCAGGCGTTAGGGCTGTCTGGCCCTAATTGCAATTAAAATCAAGCCAAAAAGGCAGGAAGGAACTGGGCTCTGTGGGGATGGGGGACGGGGTGCTGGGGACAAATGGCTGAGGTGACAAATCAAGTGTCAGCCCGCTGCTGGGGGAGCTGGAGCATCTCCCACTGCGGGGATGTCCAAGTTAGGGGCATGTCCAAGCCCACACTGGGGGCTTTACAGTTCAGAAAGCTCCAATATGGGGTGGGTGGAGAGGGAAACTGAGGCACTGCGGTATGGGATGGTTTGCAGGGTCTCTGGGTCTCTGCAGTGGATGATTCCCTCCGTCAGATGGGGGGTAGAAGGGATCTGGAGTGGGAAAACCACCAAGTTGAGGCTGGAACAATCCCAAATGATGCTTAATCAGGGCAAGGAGAACCCCCCCATCAGCAGCGGGATCAGGACACTGGGTCCCTGTGGGATGGGAGTGATTCCTCCTCTTCTATGACTTATAGAAGCTTGGGATAGAGCCATGGCCATGGCTGTGGTGTGGCTGTGAGCACAGGGACACATCCCCATCCCTGCGGGTCGGTGCTGTGGTGGTGTCTGCACTGATCCTGCCCTCTCCGAGGCTTGTCTGTGCCGGTTAAAATCAGCTGGGCACATTCAGCTGTCAGCTTAAAAATAATCCAGCAGCCACGGACACAATGGAGGGCGCAGATGGGGACAGGCGCCGGGATGGCCCCGGGGCAAAGGGATGGGGGTCCCCCGGGAGCGTGGGGAGCCCGTTGCCATCTGGTTTTGGGTCACCAATTGGGGCTTTGGGGGCTCATGGGGAGCTTTACCCCCTGTATGGTGCTGGGGTGGGGGGCTGGTTCTGGCTCTACAGTGCTGGTGTTTGGAGCATTGCTGCTCTCTGCCGTGTTTTGGGGTGTCTGAGAATCCCAGCCTGGTTTGGGTTGAAAGGGACCTTAAAGCTCCTCCAGCTCCAACCCCCTGCCACGGGCAGGGACCCCTTCCACTGGAGCAGCTTGCTCCAAGCCCCTGTGTCCAACCTGGCCTTATCCGTGAGCACCCAAAGCCATCGTGGTTGGGTCTGGCGGTGATGGAGTGGGTGCCGTGCCAGGGTGATGCCTCACCGGCTGCAGTGCCAGAGCTGTGCCCTCACCATGGAGCCCTTGATCCCCATGGGGACGGGACCCCCAACAGCGGGGCCATGCGGGACGTGCCGGCACCGGGGGCTCAGCCTGGCCCCGCTGAGCTGCTGTCACATTTCCCCCCCGGCAGCGAAAAGGCCCACTCAGCAGAGCACAGACAAAGGCTGTTTTGTGCCACTGTCCCTTTGTGTGTCCCTTTCCCCTCCCCGCTCCCCATCCATCGCTTCAACCCAGACAGCGCCTGCATTTTAACACCCTCATCCCTGCATGGGCTGACTCCCGCCTGCTGCGGTGGGGAAAGAGGTCCCGTTCGGGCAGAACCCCTCCTGCCTGGCTGTCTCTGCCCTGCCTGGCCCTGCAGCTCCCACGTTACTGGGTTCTCCCGTTTCAGCAGGGATCTGTGCTGCCGGGGCACTGGGAAGGGCCCTCTGCCCCCTTTGGCCGTGGGGCTGCAGGGCTGGCGGATGCGCAGCCAGATGTGCAGCCAGATGTGCAGCCGCATCCCTCACCAGGGCAGTGCTACGAACCCTCCCGGGCTCAGCCAAGGTCTCTGTTTTCCTGCTGTCTCCAGGCTCTGTTCCCAGTGCCAAGCGGGATGCCCATGGCTTTGCCGTGGCCTTGTTCCCCATCCCAGCACCGAGATGGAGCCGTGGCCCTCCTGACCCCATCTGCTGCTCCAGGCAGGCTCCTTTGCCAGCACCCGTGGCGGTGCCAGGTCCCTGCCCTGTCTCGGGAAGCATCACTCAGCCAGCGGCTCTTTCCGGCTTGCCCGAGGTTATTACCACGGCGTCATCGGAAAGGGACCCTTTTGTCCCCAGCTCCCCCATCCGCTCCCATCCCTAATCCTGCTGTGCTGCCTCCTGGGTCCCATCCAGACCTCCAGGCACCGCTCATTCCCCCCTCCCGCCCCTTTTTTAACATCCTTTCTATGCATCTTCTCCCAAAAGTTCCCATCCAAGGAGTTTTGGGGCATGGTCTTTGCCTGGAATTCGCTGGGATTAGGGAAAAGGGTTCCTGAGAGCTCTGGGCAGATCCCAGCCCCAAGTGCAGGGCTTTGGATGGGCAGACATGGGGGGGACACTGCCTGTACCCCCCCCCCCCTTCCAGAAGTGACATCTTCCTCCTTGTCGTTCCCCCCCCCCCCAACAGCCAACACCAGGCCGGAGAGATGGAGCATCCCCAAACGCCAACGTGCCCCCCGAGGGCTCCTTCCCCTGGGTGGGCCCCAAGACGGTGCTGCTGCGGAAGAGCTCGCAGGGGGGGTTCGGCTTCACCCTCCGCCACTTCATCGTCTACCCCCCAGAGTCGGCGGTGCACTGCAGCACCAAGGTAGGGCTGGGACCCCCCCTTCCCTCCATAGAGGGACCCCCGGGGGGTGGTGGGATGCAGGATGGTGATGTAAGGGTGGGAATGGGGCTGTGCATCGCCTGCTTGGTTGGGGTACCCTGGGATGAAGGAGCACTCAGGGATGTGCTCTGAGCAAGTTGGCAGCGCCTTTGGAGATGTCCCGGAGCCTTTTGGCAGGGACACGGCTGGCTGCGGGAGCAGAGGATCCCTCAGCTCCGGACGTGGCTCTGGCATCCTTGGGAATGGCAGGAAAAAGGCACTTCAGAGCCCCTGAGGCCAGGAGGGAGGCTTGGCACAGCGGGATGCTGCTCGAGCTGAAGTGAACTGCGCACCGGCACTGCAATTCCCGGTTTTTGGCTCCCAATTTTCCTGGCCTGGAAGCTTTGGGCTGGATCTGCCCCAGGACCCAGTGGCTGCAGCCTGGATCCTTCCTGGGTGCTGCCTTTTGGAGGGACCAACCCTGGGTTGGCCAGCACCTCCTGCACCCTCCGAGCCATCAAGAGACGCTCATCCAGACAGCACCTTTCCATTGGGATAGAGGGACCATGCCAAACCACCCAGCAGCTTCCAGCATGGACCGTGGTGCCCTCTGCACCTGAAGGCAATGATCCAGCTCTCCAGCCATGCCAGCTCCGAGCTCCTGGGGTCTAAAATCCTCCTCTCACCCCATATTCTGCACTGGCAGCTTCATGCAGATGAAGGGAAAAGGGTCTGGGGCTGCATCATCCATCTCAGCCCTTTCCCTGCTCCGGGGTGAGCGGACCTGGATGCTTCACATCACCCCGGAGCTTCACAGCCCCACAGCTCTGGCTGCCCCATGGCTTGGCATTGGCTGCCTCCTCCCCACAGGGGGGAACCGCAGTGGGAAGTGAGTCACAGGGAGAAGCAATTCCCTGGAATCCCCACTCAGCACCCTCAGCTTTTCCAAGGCTCCTGAGCCCGCTTCCCTAAATCCTGCCTGCGCTTCCCTGCTCGCATCGGCAACACGGACCTGAGCGCAAAAGCTTTTCCCATGGGGATGGACTGAACGGACCCCCTCACTTCCTAAAGCATCCTCCAGGATTTGGTGCCTGCATTGGGCACCGGGGGCGGGGAGGCCACGGGGCCGTGTGGGAAGGAGCCGGATCAGCGCCGGGAGGTGGAGATGCTCTTGGAAAGACGCTGGGAACACTGGGAATAGCTGCCGGCAGCCGGAGCCGGCGGGGCTGGGTGCGGTGCGGCTGGCTCAGCACCCATGGGTGCCGGCGGGCAGCCAGGTCCGGGGGCTGAGTTTCGGTGGGGTTGACTCAGCCGGGAGGGTGATGACGGCAAAGCCGTGCCCCAGCCATGGCAACGGCGCTGCTGGGCTGCCCCGGGGGCCAGGAAGGGCGCTGGGTGCCGCAGGGTGAGGAGGGGCAGGGACTGGGTGAGGCCGTGCCTCCAGGGCCTCCCGGTGTCCCCATCGCCTGCTGTGGCACCATGGCACAGGCAATGGTGTGTGCCGAGGCTGCAGGATGGGGCTTCCGCTTCCCACCATGGGGAGATGCTTCCAGCCCCCTCACTGGGATGGAGACTGGTCCCATGCCAGCACCCCCGAGAGACCTGCTCATGCTGGAGGCACTGGGGCTGTGTCCCTGCTCTTGGCTGGAGCTGAGCCTGTGTCCCCCCTGGAGCCAGCAGGATCCGGCCCTTGTGGAGTGAGAAATCCCCTTCCCGGTGCTTGGCTCCCTTGGGATGCTGCTGGCTCCATGGCAGGGCTGGGTGCTCAGCAGGGTGGGTGCAGCCCCATGTGGGTGCCAGCATCCACAGCTTGGCTCTGTAGGAGGATCCCAATGGGAGGATGCGGGGCGGGAGCCCACCAGTGCAGTTCCCAGTTCCCATGCCAAGGGACAGACCCACATGGCTCCCAGGGCTTTCCCTGCCCGTGGCTGGGAATGGGGTGCTGGGACCCCCCTGCAATGCCCACTGCAGCCTTGAGGATGCCTATTCAAGCCCACTGCCCCCTTCTCTGTCAGTGCCTGGGTGCTGTGGTCGCATGGGTGCCCCCAGCCACCTCCATCCCTCCCCTGGGACCCCACTGTGGGCGTTCAGGCTCTCCCCTACTTGGTGGCCCAGGAGAAGGGTGCGATGCCGCCATAGGGCTGGCTGGGGCCTTTGCTGCTCCCCTGGTCCACAACCAGCCCCTTCCCCACCGGTTGGGTACCAGGGGGCTACGGTGGGTCCTGCATGGGGCTTCATGGTGCTGGCACCCATTGGGTCCCCTCCTGGTCCCCTCCGCTGCGTCCTGGCCACCAAATGAATGTGTTTCTCTTGTTTTGGCAGGAGGAGGAGAACGGGAACCGAGCAGGTGAGCACCGGAGGGACCCTGCACACGGGGGCATGGGGGTGTCACAGGTCACTGTCCCCACTGACTGCCACTGCAGCCCTAAACACTGGCTGGTGGTGAAGCTTTGTGGTGTTTTGGTGTCCCCAAAGCCCTTGGGATGCTCACGGGACCTTGTGCCCAAGGAGGGGTCTGTCCCGAAGCCGGAGGGGCTGTGGCAGGGCCCCTTCAGGTGGGCAGCTTGGCCGAGCACAGGGTGTTTGGGAATGGGGACACGGCCCTGCTCTCCTCCCCGAGGCTGGTGCTGATGTGAGTGGATGTGAAGGTGTCAGAACACATCGGTGCTGCTGGGGTGACGCGGCCCAGGGAGCCAGAGCAGGCAGCAGGGGCTGGACCCAGCACCCGTCAGGGCTGGGAGGACACCGGCCTCTCTCCGCATGGTCCCCAGGGGGTTCAGCATCCCTTGTTGCCACCGTCCCTTTGCCATCCATCCTCTGCCCTCCACTTCTGGCAGCACCCGATGGCTTTTACCCTTGCAGAGGAGTGTGGCGGCAGGGGGAATCCTAGAATCAACCGGGTTGGAGCAGATCTTTAAGCTGAGCTGGGGCTGGAGGTGCTGGGGCTGTCCCAAGCTTTGCCCAGGGCAGGGCTGTGCCCCACAGGTCCCAGGGGCAGGCAATGGGGGTAGCGCAAGGGACCAAGGATGCTCCTTGCCATGGGATGGGTTGGTGATTCCCTGGTGCTCTGTCCCCTGGGAGCAGGTCCCCCCCGGAGCCGCTTGGAGCCCATGGATACCATCTTTGTGAAGAGTGTGCGGGAGGACGGGCCGGCGCACCAGGCAGGGCTGCGCACTGGTGAGTTGTGGTGCACAGGATGCTTATGGTGCACATGATGCTTATGATGCACAGGATGCTCTGCCTGCTCTGGCAGGGACTTCATTGCTTATTCTGCATGCTTTCTTGCATTCCTTCCTTTTTCTCCCCCTTCACCCCCTGGCTCTGCTCTCTTGTCCCTGGCCTGGGATGCTCCGAGCAGCATTGGGGTCCCCATGGGTTAGGTGGGCTTTGGGGGTCCCCTGGCTCCTCTTGCCAAATGGGACCAGTCTCTGCCTCTGGCAAAAGCCCTGGGCATGTTCAAACTCTGCTGTGAGTGACAGTGGGGACAGCCCCGTGCCAGCAGCTCCCCACGTGCCTGTGTTGACACTGTCTCCTCCCCAGGGGACCGGCTGGTCAAGGTGAATGGGGAGAGCATCATTGGGAAAACCTACTCACAAGTCATTGCGCTGATCCAGAACAGGTGAGTCCCCTTCCCAGGGCATGAAAGGGACCCGTTGCAGCAGACACCGGTCTGGGGTTCCATGATACGGTTCCATGATAACATCCCCTTTCCCGGCAGTGATGATGTGCTGGAGCTCTCCATCATGCCCAAAGATGAGGACATCCTCCAACTGGTGAGTTTACCAGGCGGGTACCAGGGACTGGGCTGATTCCAGGGCTTGGCTTCCCTGTACGTCCCTGCCCTCCCAAAACTAAGGGGCTGGTCGATCCCTGATGGTACCCACCCCCCGTGGCTTTGCTATTGGGTGTCACCCAGTGTGAGGGACCCATTCCCATTGGACTGGGGGGGATCTTACAGCCCTGGGAAACCTGTGCCTGCCCGTGCTCTGAGGATGCTCTGGGCACGGAGTCAGCGGTGGCTGTGAAAAGTGAGATGGGAGAACCGGGCCCGGCAGCCGTGCCGGGGTATTTTGGGAAGGAGCAGAGGGAAGGGCGGAAGGGCTGCTGGTGGTGGGAGCATTGCTCAGAGCTGGGGGCCCCATGGGAAAGCAGGAAGCGGAGGGGGGGGACGACACGACACACGACTGCAGCCAGCCCTGCCCAGCTGTCCCCAATGGGGGGGGTTTGCTCATGGGGAGGGAACTGGGAATGGGGGGCTGTGTCCCTGAGCCCCCCATCCCTCCGCAGGCCTATTCCCAGGATGCCTACCTGAAGGGCAATGAGCCATACTCCGGCGGGGCGCAGAGCATCCCCGAGCCCCCTCCTATCTGCTACCCACGCAAGACATACACCTTCCAGGCCCGGGGTGCCGAGCCCCCCCCGGACCCCCGTCCCCACCGCGCCGCAGCCGCATCCCCGCTCAGCAGCCCCGCGCATCGCCCCGACGAGCCCCAACCCGGGGCGCTCCCCCCGCGCCCCACCGCACCCCACGGCCACCACCCCGGCTCCTTCTGCCGCACCAACGCCTCCGACCGCTATGGGATCCCCTCCGCCACCCCTTCGAGCTTCCCCAAGCACCTCCCGGAGCACCGGACTCACTGCGGCTTCAAGGAGGGCACCGGGGGTCTGTCGGGGGCCGGTCGGTCCCGCCGGGATGCACCGAGCAGCAACCAGCGGGTGCCGGGGCGCCAGGAATGCCATCAGGCTCTGTCGCGCTGGTTTAGCAGCCAGGAGCCGCGGCGCAGCTTGTCGGAGGAGCGCCGGCACGCCATGCCCCCCCGCTCCCGCAGCGTGTCCCAGGACCGGTTGGGGGGCTCGGCCAGGACCCCCCGGGGGTGGCCTCACAGCGCCTCGCATGACACCTTGCTGCAGCCCAGCCGGGAGAGCTGGGCCCCCCGCGCCCGCTCCGACCATGCCCTAGGGAGATACGGGCGCTCCATGGAGGCTCTGGAGCCCAGCGCGCTGCTCGCCCACCCCCTTGAGCGGGAGAGGCTCTGCCGGGTGGCCACCACGGTGGGGCAGCACATCCCGCGTGGTTCCTTCACGCCTTCCTCCTCCTCCTCCTCTTCCTCGCGGGAGCCGGCGCCCGTGCAGAAGCACCCATCGCAGCCCAACCTGCAGAGCGCCGATGATTCGGGGTACATCGGCTACCGCAGCTACAGCCCGTCCTTCCAGCGCCGCACGGGGCTGCTGCACGCCCTCTCCTTCCGTGACCCGGCCTTCGGTGGGCTGCCCACCTTCAGCATCCCGCAGGGCTCGGCCAGCCCGCTCCTGGAGAGCGTGGTCCCCGCTGTGCCACCTCCCGCCGGGCCCCCGCCGGGCCCTGCTGCATCCAGGGAGAGCAGCCGGGTGCCTGAGCAGCCGGAGGAGCGGAGGGATGAGGTGGTGCTGAGGCAGAAGCCGCCCTCGGGCCGCAAGGTGCCGGTTCCTCTGCGGCAGATGAACTTTGTCTTCCCCGAGGGGGTGAAGGGGATGGACATTTGTGAGCAGCCACAGCCCGCTGGCAAAGGGGACAGGCCGGCAGCCGAGCGGCACGGCCGGCGTGTGGCTCCGTTAGCGGCCCCCGAGGACTCGCTGGCATCCATCCCCTTCATCGGTGAGTGGGGCTGGCTCCAGGAGGGGGGTTTAAGCCAGTCCCGTGCCAGGGGATGGGGAGCATTCAGAGCATCCGTCCATGGAGGTGTCCCCAAGCAGGGGTGCAGGTGTTGGTGATGGGGTATCAGGGTTTGGGCTCCAGCGGCGTTATCGGGGGTTGTAGCGATAGGACAAGGGGTGATGGGTTTAAACTGAAACGGGGGAAGTTCAGGTTGGATACAAGGCAGAAGCTCTTCCCTGTGAGGGTGCTGAGGCGCTGGCACAGGGTGCCCAGAGAAGCTGTGGCTGCCCCATCCCTGGCAGTGCTCAAGGCCAGGTTGGACACAGGGGCTTGGAGCAAGCTGCTCTATGGAAGGGGTCCCTGCCCGTGGCAGGGGTTGGAGCTGGAGGAGCTTTAAGGTCCCTTCCAACCCAAACCAGGCTGGGATTCAATGATCCCTCCCTCTGTTGTCCAGCATCACGTGCCCAGCCCCTGGTACCTCTTCCTCTGTGTGAACTGGAGCCCTGTACATTCCTGCTCCGAAGTGGGGACGAAGACATGGCACTCCCTGTCTCACTTGCACAGCCACCTCTGCCCATGGGGACCCAAATGGGTCTGGGGCAGCTGCCAGCTCTGCCCCATCCCTCACTGCAGCCTGCAGGGAATGGACCCCAGGGGAGGGTTGGGACAGGGTACGTGTGCTCTGTGCAGGGTTCTGGGCACATCCTGTCCCCCAGCCCAGGCAATGCAAACCCACCACGTGCCAGAAGTGCTGAGGGGTCCCAGCAGGGTCTTCCCCTGCCCCAAGCCCTCCTTTAACATCACCTACCCCTCTCACAGATGAACCCACCAGCCCCAGCATCGACCTGAAGGCCAAGCACGTTCCTGCCTCCTCCGTGGTCTCCAGTGCCATGAACTCAGCACCCGCCGTTGCCACCAGCCCCTCCTCACCCACCTTCGCCTTTGCGCTGAGCCGCCATTACTCCCAAGACTGCAGTAAGTTCTGGGGCGGACGAGAACCATCCGTGGGGCCACGGTGTGGGGCAGGATGGGCAGGAGCCCCCCCTTCACCCTGCCGCTCTGCCCTGTGCCCACTGGGCTTTGCCCTTCTCCCCCTCGCAGGCAGCATCAAGGCTGGCCGCCGGTCATCCTACCTGCTGGCCATCACCACCGAGCGCTCCAAGTCCTGCGACGATGGTCTGAACGCCTTTCGGGATGAGGGGAAGATCCTAAGGTAGGGTTGGACCCCCCCAGTTCCCAGACCCAGCACCACATAGCTCCCATTCCCTCCCCATCATCCCGCTCACGGGGGCTGCTCTTTCCCCCCCCCAACAGGAGGATGCCCAGCCGGGTCCCCAGCCTCCGCATGCTGAGGAGCTTCTTCACCGATGGGGTGAGTGTGGTGTGATGGTACCTCTATAGGAGGGTGGTCTGGGGTGGCTCTGCTTGGATGGAGCACTGGTGGAACACGAGGGCATCACCCTCACCGTGCCCTCTGGTCGTCCCCCCTCCGCAGTCTCTGGACAGCCTTGGCACGTCGGAAGACGCCCGTTCCAAAAGACACTCAACCTCCGACCTCTCGGACGTCCCGTTCAGCGCCGTGAGGAAGGAGGGCTGGCTCCACTGCAAGCAGATCCTCACCAAAAAGGGGAAGGTACGCGGGCGCCCACCCGAGCCCCGCCGGCCCCGCAACGGGGCCGCTCCCCGCCGCGAGCATCGCTGAGCTCCGTGCCCCGTCCCTTGTCCCCGCAGAAGGTCGGGGGAGGCATCCGGCAGTGGAAGCGCGTCTTCGCCGTGCTGCGCACCCACTCGCTGTACCTGTGCAAGGACAGGCGGGAGGCGGTGACCTGCGCCCCGGCCCCAGGTGAGGAGGAGCCGCCGATCAGCATCCAAGCGTGCCTGGTGGACATCTCCTACAGCGAGACCAAGAGGAAGCACGTCTTCCGCCTGACGACCGCTGACTTCTGTGAATATCTCTTTCAGGCAGAGGATCGGGAAGACATGCTGGCCTGGATCAAAGTCATCAGGGAGAACAGCAAGGCTGAGGGCGAGGTGAGAGCCACATGGGGCTCCCGCCTGCCTCTGGCTCTCCCGGCACTAACCGCCTCGGCTCTCTCCGGCTCTTTGCCTTGTGCTGCTTCCCCAGGCCACGGCCAGCCCGGGGCTGGTGCGGAGCTCACGGTGCTGCGCTCCCAGGGGTGCATGAGGGCTTAACGGTGCCGCGGCATCCAAGAAGAGCGCGGCTCCATCCAGGGCAGGGTGCGTCGGGGTGCTTGGCAGCGATGCTCCGTGCGCCGCAGGCAGGGTCGGTGCCGGATCCACCGGCAGCATTCGGTTGTGTGGAGGGACAGGAGCGCGCGCGGCTCTGCCGTGGTGTGTTTTGTCTTCACCGCGCTGTGTTGTGGTTACTTCCACGGAGAGACGTTGGGCACGGTGTCCGCGCGGTGCCGGTGCCGGGTCGGGGCTGACCCTTTGCCGTGGTCTGTGCAATGGGTTGTTTGGTGTGAGATGGGGAGAGCTGCTCCCCGAGGATGCGGGCTCCAGCGCAGGGTGCGTGGGGCTGGATGTGCCGTTACGGCCTCATTTGGTCGCTGCGATTGTGCCAGGCTTGTGGCAGGCTCCAGGCCATGGAGGGTGCGTTGAGCTCGGTGCAGTCTCTGGTTCTCTGTGGCACAGCCCCTCTCTGGAGGGTGCTCAGTGGTGCTGGCAGTGCAGGGATGGTGCTGCCAGGTTGGAGCTGTCTGGGGACCTGCTGGTGCCGCTGGGCAGGACCGTGCGGGCAGCATCCCACAGGGATAAGGCGCGCGTGTCTTTGGATGCTCTGTGGTGCCGCGGGTGCGCCTGGCGCGGGCAGATGGAGATGTGAGTGCCATGGAGAGGGATGTGCTCATCCCTGAGCCTCTGCGTCCGGCTTGGACCCCGTGTGTGTAGCAAGGAGCTCTGGAGACCTCAGCAGGGCAGCACTTCAGGGACCTGCTCCTGCCTTTGCCTGGTCCTGCCTGGCCCCGCGTGGTGCCCGGCAGAGCATGGACTTGCCTGGGGCCTCCGTTGGGATGCGCTGCTCAAGCTCTCCCTTCCCCTCTTCTCTCTGCCTCCCCAGGACCCCGGTTTTGCCAGCCAAGCACTTATCAACAAGAAGTTAAACGACTACCGGAAAGTGAGGTACGGACCTGGGGCCGGAGGGCACCGAGACCCCGAGTGCTTTATTCACCTCGATTGTAAAGTGATGGAGCAAAGCCAGCGCCTGCCTTGACGGCGCGGTGCTGGAGGTGCTGGTTGTGCCCGGCTGCGCTCAGGCTGCCGGCAGGGTCTGGTTCAACCCAACTGGTGCCGAGCAGAGGGTTTAAAGCAGCTCAGTGCTCCCCAGGGGTCCTGGAGGATGCTGGGCAGAGATGCCAGGAGGTTTTATTGCGCCGGGCTGGTGTCCCCCTGGCCGTGCTCCGCCTGAGCCTCCTGCTCTCCCTGCAGCCCCGCGGGCACCAAGCCCGATTCCTCCTCACCCAAGGGCCCTCGCGGGCTGGGGATCCGAGCCGAGTTCCTGAAGCAGACGGGAACCAGCGCGCCCCGGTCCCCCAGGCAGGATGCGGCCGTCACGAAAGGTAGGTCCTAGCCCTGCCTGTGGGGACACCCCGGCAAACCTTTGCAAGGATGGAGGGCATCATGTTCATCCCTATAGGGCAGGAGGGATGCTCTTTCCCTTTATCCCAGCTTGTTAACAAGTGATGCTGTGGGTGTTTTTTCCCCCCAGATGATAGCAGCTCCCAAAAAGCTCCGTGGGGCATCAATATCATGAAGAAGAACAAGAAATCTGCCCCCAGGGCCTTTGGCGTGAGGCTGGAGGACTGCCAGCCTGCCCCGGACAACAAGGTACAGCCGTGGTGGCAGTGCCAGCCCTCTGGGGACCCCACGCAGCCCTGGCACCTCCATCACCTCCTCCCTGTCCCTGCAGAACGTCCCCCTGATCGTCGAAGCTTGCTGCAAGGTGGTGGAGGACCGAGGGCTGGAGTACATGGGCATCTACCGTGTGCCCGGGAACAACGCGGTGGTGTCCAGCCTGCAGGAGCAGCTCAACAAGGGAGCCACCGAGATCAACCTGCAGGATGAGGTGAGGGCAGGGTGGGCTCCGTGTCCCCGTCCCCATCCCTGCCTCCAGGCTGCTGGGATGCTCTGAGGTTGTTGTCGTGGCTCACGGCTCTGTCAGCATGCCTAAATCCATCATCATCCCTGTCCCCATCATGGTCATCATCCCTGTTCCTGTCACCATCCCTATCTCCAACACGATCATTATCGCTGTCCCCATCACCATCCCTGTCCCCGTCATCATCCTTATTCCCATCATCATCATCCTTGTCTCCAACATGATCATCATCCCTGTCTCTGTCATTGTTCCTGTCTCCACCGTGATCATCATTCCTGTCGTCGTTCCATCGCCATCCCTGTCTCCATCGTTATCCCTATCCCCGTCATCATCCCTGTCCCCATCGCTGGGACCATCCCTGGAGTGGCAGGGCCGCCTAGCGGCGGGTGGCAGCAGCATCGGTGCCAGCCTGGGGGCACATTTGTCCTCTTGCATCTCCTCACGTTGCTGCAATGGTGCAGGGATGGGGACATTGCAGGCTGGGGTCCCCCTTGGGGACTTTGATGGCAAGCGGCTTTTCCTGGTGTGGTCCCTCTGAGCATCCTCCTCTCTCCCTGCAGCGGTGGCAGGACCTGAACGTCATCAGCAGCCTCTTGAAATCCTTCTTCCGAAAGCTGCCCGAGCCCCTCTTCACTGACGGTGAGTCACAGCACCGGGGCCATCAGTGGCCACGGGTGACCCTGTGCTGATGGCCATGGTGGTCACCAGGCATCCCCAGCGCCTGTCCCATGTTGGGGTCAGGTCCCCAGACCCTGTGACAGAGTGAGCCAGTGAGCACCCAAGGCACTGCAGACCCCATCCTCCATGGGCCAGCCCTTGTCCTAGTCCCTCCCATCCCTGTGGGACCCCACCAGCACCCTCCCCAACACCCCCATCTGGTGCATCGGGGGGTCCCTGGCCTCGGGGAGGGGGGGGTGCCCGGTCCCCTCCTCCCAGCTCTGACCCCCCCCATATCCCACTTTCAGACAAGTACAATGATTTTATCGAGGCCAACCGGATAGAGGACGCCAGCGAGAGGATGAGGACGCTGCGGAAGCTGGTAAGGAGATGGGGCAGGGTCTGGGGTTGGGGGACACAGCCCTGGAGCCCCACACTTTGAGGGCTGGTGTAGATGGGGAAGGTGCAGGGGGTAAGCTGAGAGGTGACCTGGTGCCTCCCCACAGATACGGGACCTGCCAGGTCACTACTATGAGACACTCAAGTTCCTGGTGGGTCACCTGAAGACCATCGCTGACCACTCGGAGAAGAACAAGGTATTGCTCATCCTAGGGCTCTCCTGGACCCCTACCTCACCTCAAGCATCCCCACCTTGGGTTGAGCCATGGCTACAGTGGGGTGGGAAAGGAGATAGGTGCCTGATGAAGGGGTGAACACCAAGGCTCCGGTTGCAGATGGAACCCCGAAACCTGGCACTGGTGTTCGGCCCCACACTGGTGCGGACGTCTGAGGACAACATGACCGACATGGTGACGCACATGCCCGACCGCTACAAAATCGTGGAGACCCTCATCCAGCACGTGAGTGGCGCCGGTGGGCAGTTGGGCATCAGCGCGGATGGAGGGGAGGCTGATCCGCACCCTAGGAATGGGGAACGGGGCTCCCTGGCCACAGCGGGCTCCTCATGGGTCCGTGACCCCTCTCCCATCTCCCCCCACAGTCGGACTGGTTCTTCAGTGACAAGGAGGACAAGGGCGAGAAGGTGAGTCCCGTCCCCATGGGGGTGTCCCGGTGGGGCAGGGTGGGGGGCACAGAGCCCGGGTGGGAACCAGGGTGACCACTGTCCCCTTGCAGACCCCCGTGGATGAGAAGGAGGCTCAGTCCGTGCCCAACATCGAGTACCTGCTCCCCAACATCGGCAGGACCGCGGCGCCCGGCGATGCCGCAGGTGAGGAGCAGCATCCGCGGCACCGGTCCCCCCGGTCCTGGAACCCAGGACACCCCAAGGCCCCTCTCCACTGCTGTGTCCCCCCATGCTCGCAGCCCCGCGGGCAGCCAGCCCGTCTCACCATAGCCATGGCAAACCCGGGTGTGCTGGCACGGGACATCCCGGTGCCTTCCCCACTGGAAAGTGGGGACATCCCCCCCCCCGTCCCCCCAGTGCCTGCAGGGCCACCTCCCTGTCCTTTCCCATCACCCTTCTCTCCGGTGGCTGCTCCCCATCCCTCTCAAAGCCGGCAGCCCACGGGACCCCTGCTCTGGCCCATGCTGCCAAACCCAGAGCCTGGGAGTCTTTGATGTTCGACTGATTTCTTATGTTCTTTCCTTGAACTTCTCTGTGCTGTCCTCTTCCTCCTCCTCTTCCTCCTCCTCCTCCTCCTCTTCCTCCTCCAGCGGACCTCCTCGAGAGCTAGAGCGGGTACAGTTTGATTCTGGGTGCATTGCTCACGCACTAACTGCTCGGGGTGACCATGAGAGAGTGCGAGCAGGGAGGGGAGAGGGTCCTGTCCTGCCTGCCCGCTGTCCCCAGGGTCCCCAGCATCACCCCCAGGGGCTGCTGAGCACCTGGGGACCCCCAAACCCTTTAACCCCAGTTCTCTTGTGGGCTGGTTCGTGTGGTGGCACTGGGGATGCTGCTGGCATGCCCCAGCAGTGATGGGTGCTGGTATCCCAACGCCAGCACACTCAGATACTGGGGTATGGGAGTCCCAATGCCCCTGGGGGGGGGGGGGGGTCTGCACCCCCTTTCTGCCTCCCCCTCTCTCATCGTCAGTGGCTGTTAACCCCATCCTGGGGCATGCGGGGTGGGAGAGGGTGTCTGTTGTCTTGTCTTTGTCCTTCACACTGCGGCAGCGGGGCCAGGGCTGATTGTCACCCCCAAGTCCCCATTTGCCCTTTACCCTTGGGGAGCTGGGCCAAGTCCCAGCCCTCTCCGGTTCAGCCCATCTCAGACCCTGCTCCAAGGCTGTGGTGTTGATCCAGCTCTCCATGCCCCATCCTGGTGCAGTGGCAACGGCAGCACCGTGCCCGCTGCTGGTCCCCTCTGTGCCCTGTGGCCATGGGAGGGTTGGGGTCCTGTTGCTGGGGTCCTGGCTGTGTGTGTCCCCCTTATCCCAAGCCTTACTCTGGGGCTCTACACCAAGCAAGTGGTGCTGGGTACCACTGGAGCCCCCCCGAGCCTTTAGGCACCACCAGATGTGTTGGCATCCCTGTTTACCAGCCGGTCTGATGGCCCCAGCATGTCCCCATCCTGGTTTGGGGAATGGAGCAGCATCTCCCAGCTCAACCCAACAACTCCCCTCCCCAGCACTCACCCATCTCCTGGGGGGCCTGGTTAACCCCCCCTTTCCCCTCTGCTTTACAGGCTTGACCCGCAGCGGCTCCGCCAAACCGAAGGTAAGAGGGTGCTGGGCTGGGGGCTGGCAGGGAGGGATGCGATGGCTTGGACATGGAGCTCATCCCTAACCCTGGCATCACCACGTTCCCAGGGCACGTGGCCGTCGCGAAAGGCACCGCCGCACCGGGAGCTCCTCGCCATCCCCTTCGTCTCGGCCGCCGCACGCAAGAGGAAGAAGAGGAGAGAGGCCGAGGGCGTTGGGAGCAGCACCGACGACGACGCGGAGCGCAGGGATGCTCCAGGCCGGGAGCAGGACGAGGAGGGGACCGCGGCCATCCTGCCGGGACATGGCAGAGCCCCCCGCGGCACCCGCCCCAAGCCGGCGGTCCCCAGCCCGGCTGGGATGGAGCAGGAGAGCTCCCTGGAGGCCGGGGATGCCGTGTCCGAGCCAGCTCCCGATGCCCGCTCCATCGTGTCGGGCTACTCC
Source organism: Pezoporus flaviventris (assembly GCF_033815535.1). NCBI lineage: Eukaryota > Metazoa > Chordata > Aves > Psittaciformes > Psittacidae > Pezoporus > Pezoporus flaviventris. The sequence goes on from NW_026892799.1 coordinate 78,392, forward strand.
ACCTTGTCCACCATGGACCGCAGCCTGTGCTCCGAGGTGCAGTCGGTGGCCGGGAGCCGCGGGGAGGAAGCGGATGATGAGCGCAGCGAGCTCAGCCACATGGAAACGGACACGGAGAGCCGGGAGGGCGCCCGGCGCCGGCTGGGGCAGGGGGACGGTGGTCCCGGGGATGAGGACAAGGGGCTCCTGAGCCGCCCTTCCTTCAATTCCCACCGCCTGATCCAGTGCGACACGCTGGCCCGCAGGAAGCTGGCGCGGCCCCGGCCGGCCGGTGACACCGCGGTGCCCAGCAAGGAGGAGCCGGGCTGGGGTCCCTCGCTGCGGGAGCAGCTCCGGCAGCGCCTGCGGGGCTCTGCCGAGGACATGGGGGTGCTGCTGCGCCGAGCCCACTCCCCGGAGACGCGCCGCAAGAAGAGCAGCTGGCGCCGGCACACGGTGGTGGTGCCCGGCGGCATCAAGGACCTCAACTGCAACGAGTGGAAGGAGCCGCGCGGGGTCGAGGTGGCCCCGGGACCCTGCCGTGACAAGGACTCGGGGCTCAGCAGCCTCGAGTCCACCAAAGCCCGGCCCTTGGCACAGCCTGGCATCACCGGGGAGGCATCCGCTACCAAGAGCCCCCCCGGCAGCCCCGCTCCCCCGGCCCCCCTGCGCTTCCCACAGTGTCTGTGACCCCCCCCCCCCCCCCTTCCCCAGGGATGTGCACCCCACAGCTCCCCATCCCCCAGAGGGTTTAACTTAAGGACTCACCTTTGTTCCTGTATTTAAGTGTGCTCTGGACAAGCTGCTCTTATTTAACAGGTCCCCGTGGTCCCGGGTTTGGGGACAGCCTGGGTCCCATGTCCCAGCAGTGGGCAGCGCCAGGGACCCATGGGGACCATCGCCACCCCAGGCAATGGTAGCTCTGCGGTGTCCGTGGCAATGGGAAGTGCTGGCACTTCCTTGGGCGCTGCGGCTGCATTGGCCGGGGACATTCCCGGTGCTGGGAGCCCTGCGGACCCTGGGCTGGGAACCTTGCAGACCTCGGGCTGGGGACCCTCTGCTTGGGACCCTGGGACCTCGGTGTGCTCTGTGCTATGGGGTCCGGGCTGAGCCCCGGTGGCCCTTGGATGGTGTCCCCATGGGCTGGGTGTGACAAGAAGAGGGGACCTTGATGCAATGGGGGGGGACGACACACACACACGCTGCCATCCCCTGCACTCCATGAGCCACAGCCCGGTGTGTGGCACATGGCACAAGGCACAGCCCCGTTCCCCTTCCTACCCCTCCAGGCTAAAAGCACTTTAGGAAGGGGACACAGGGAGCCCCCCCCAGCCTTGCCATGGGCCATGGTTGGTGTCACTTGGGGGGGGGGGGGGGGGGGCTCCAGTCACGTCACTGTTTCCCCCGTGTCGTTCTCATACGTTCTGCAGGTATTTGCTGTAAAGTTGGGTTTTTCTTTACTCCCCCCTCCTGTAAATACGCTCCCCGGCTCTGTAAGATACCGCAGAGGGTTTCTAAAGGGTTTTTTAAGCTGTTTTGCTCCACGGAAAGGGCCAGCCCCAAGCAGGGGATGTGCTGGACCAGTGATGACTTCTGCCCCCCTCCTGCATGTGTGCCCCCACCTCTGTGTGTTGTACAAGTTGGGCCATGGAGCTGGTATATGCAAAAGTACACCCCCCCCCCCAAAACACAACACCCCCAAACACAGCCCCTCCATTGCTTCATCCCACTCCAGTCCTGGTCTATATATTGGAAATAAACTGGTTATTCAAGGAGGTGGTTTCCTGCCTCATTGTCTCTGCTTGGGGTTGGGGGGGGTCAGGGCAGGGATCCCATGTTTTCTGTGCTACAGGGCCTGGAGCACTGGCAGCATCCAGGGAAGGATTTATCCCAGCTTTTTCTAGAGCCTGGAGGGAGAGGAGGTGGATCCACACCCCCATTGACCCATCCCAAATGGGAATGTGGGGCTGGGGTGGTCTCGGGACCAGGGATGTCCCACCCCATCGCCCAAAGAGAATGTGGTACCAGGGTGGTCTCAGGAGCAGGGATGTCCCACCCTGTTTCCCATAGGGAATGTGGTACCAGGGTGGTCTCAGGAGCAGGGATGTCCCACCCTGTTTCCCATAGGGAATGTGGTACCAGGGTGGTCTCAGGAGCAGGGATGTCCCACCCCATCGCCCAAAGAGAATGTGGTACCAGGGTGGTCTCAGGAGCAGGGATGTCCCACCCCATCTCCCATAGGGAATGTGGGACTGGGGTGGTCTCAGGAGCAAGGATGTCCCCCCCTGTTTCCCATAGGGAATGTGGTACCAGGGTGGTCTCAGGAGCAGGGATGTCCCACCCCATCTCCCATAGGGAATGTGGGACTGGGGTGGTCTTGGGACCAGGGATGTCAACCCCACCTCCTAAAGGGAATGTGGACTGGGGTGAAGCTCAGGAGCAGGGATGTTAAACCCCATCTCCCATAGGGAATGTGGGGCTGGAGTGGTCTTGGCACCAGGGATGTCCCACCCCATCTCCCAAAGAGAATGTGGTACCAGGGTGGTCTCAGGAGCAGGGATGTCAACCCTATCTTCTAAAGGGAATATGGTACTGGGGTGGTCTCAGAACCAGGGATGTCCCACCCCATCCCCAAGAGACCAAACTTGGGGAGGGGTGTGTTGAAAAAAGTACCAGAGACAGAGAGAAAACAACCCAAAAGAAAAAAAGAAAGTAATTTTATTAAAGCCAGACACTCTGATAGAAAAGAAAAGTAATAAAAGAAAACAACCAAAAGCAACCCTTTGTCATCGGCGTTTGCACGTTACAATGGTCACGTTGTGCACAGAACTACCCATGGCATCCACAGTGACACAGGGACAGCGGCGGGCACGGGGCAGGGAGGGCGGCGGGGGGCAGCTCCCCCCATCCCACCCTTTACCCTCTTCCCACCTCGGTTTTGGGGGGGGGGGGTGGGGTTTGGTTCTTCTTGAAATCCCTTTTTGCTTTTAAAACAGTTCACGAGAAAAAATTCATGCGGAGACACACGACGCGGTAGAAACCCCAAAAAACAGCTTCTAAAGAGTAGGAGGAATAGATTTTTTTTCTCTTTTTTTTATGTTTGTTTTTTTTTTTGTGTCCTTTTACAAGTAACCTTTTTTTTTCTTAAACAACATCCAGACAGTAAAGCGGGGTGCGCATGCAGCGGGCGCCTCCGACACATGCACGATGCAGGCAGCGCTTGGGGTTCTTCTTCTTTTTCTTGTTTTTTTTTGGATCATTTTTGTAATGTTTTCCTCTTTTTTTTTTTTTTGGTCCTTTTTTTTTCTTTTTTTTTTCTTTATCTCTCCTCAACCAGAAGGAAGGGTTTGGTTTATGTGGGTTTATGTCCTCTTTGCTTCAGCGCCGGCACCGGGCTCGGTGCTCGCGGAGGGTTCGCGTGATGCCATGAAGGGACGGACGCACACGCACGCAGAGACACATACGCTCACAGAGAAACCAGCCTGATGGGCAGTGGGGAGGGTTGTGGGGAGGGGGAAAGAAATGGGTGCACCCCATCACCCAGTGCACCCCATCACCCAGTGCACCTGTCATCCATCGCTGTGCATCGCATCACCCATCACCGTGCACTCCATCACCCATCGCAAGGTGATCTGGATGCAGGTGGGGGTCCACCAATGGTGATGCCTGGGAGGGGGGTGGTCCCTGGACAAAGCCGGGGTGCAGCAAAGGGAATAGACCCATAGACACACCCCCCCCCCCCCATCCCAACAGCTGGAGCTTGCTCCAAGTAGGAAGGGTGATGGAACACCCATGGGTGCTACTGGGATGGGGCTGCACTAACTACAGCTCCCCCCCACCCTGACCACTTTGCACCCACATGTCCTTGTCACTGGGGGGCTGGTGGCACTTGTTCCCCCCAGGACAAATAGGGACAGCAGGTCCCAGGACACAGGGTGCTGCCCGGGAGTCCCCCTCCTTGGGTGCCGGCAGGATGGACCCACGGGAGCACTGGGATGGGTGTAGGTCAGGGCGGGATGGGGCTGGGGAAGAAGAGTGGGGGGACCCCATCCTGGCCATAAGAAGCTGCGGCTTTGCTACAGTATTTCACTTTGGTACCAAGAAAAAATCATCAAAAAAGGAAATAACACACATCAAGTGACTGCTATTGCTGCAGGGAGGTGGGTGCCAGCGTCCCCGAGGCCATCACCCATGGGTGCCAGCGTCCCCGGGGGCACCCAGCCCCTTCCACCCCCTGCTCCGGCAAGGGATGGGGATGGGGACAGGACAAGGAAGGTGCTGGATGGAGAATGAGGACTCAGCACGAGGGCTCACAAGCCGCTAGGAACCGACCCTCTCAAAATCACAAGGAGCTATAGGCTAACAGGGAAGCAAATCCACCCCCTAAGATACCAGACGGGACAAGATTTATTTCTTTTCTTTTCTTTTCTCTTTTTCTTTTTTTCTTCTTTAAATATTTATATATTTCTATTTATAGTACGTATATTATATATATATAATATGTAAATATATTTCTTAAAACAATATAAAATGTTAAGACACTTCACTTAAATGTAAAGAGTTGCTTTTTGCAATCCAAAGAAATTGCATCATGATTCTTTTTTCTTTTTTTCTCTTTTTTTTTGTCTCTTTTTTGTCTTTTCTTCTCTTTGTTATTCAAAAAAGGCTCGTTCTGTACAAAAATGATCGATATACAAAAAAAAGAGGGGAGGGGGGAAAGAAGTAATAATACTAATAAATAAGACTAATAAAAGAAAGCAACCCAAGGAGAAACTGGCCAACGAAAGGAGTGAATCGATCTCGTGTTGCACACCCAGTGCACACCCAGCTCACTGTGCTAATGGGGGGGGACACGGGCAAAGGGACCCCCTCCGTGTTCCCCCAGGCTTGGGGATGGGACTGCTCCCCAGGGAAGAACCATGTGGGATCCCCATGTAAGGGGCTTTGGGGACCTGCTTGTCCCCAAGGGTATTTGGTGCTCAGGGAGGGGACAGTGGGGTTTCTGAGCCCCCTGAGCATCACATTGTGCCCACCCAAGTGACCCTTTAAAGTGCTACGTTGCGACCCGAAGGCGATGGCAGCTCGGCTGGACCCGTTCCTGCCCCTTCCCCGTTTCACATCCTCAGCCTCCGGCCTCTCTGGCACGTCCGGGCACCCCTTGGGGCTGCTCCCGGCTCCTTCCCCAGCCCTCTTCCCACCACCCCTCCCCGGGAAGAGCCGGGGCTGGCGCCTGGGGGGCAACCGGTGGCACCGGCACCCGCTCGGGATGGCACCGGTGAAGGACACGGTGCCGCCGCCGCCGCGCCACCCGCCACCCATCGCCAAGACCTGGCCGGAGCTCCGAGCATCCTCTCATCCTGCTGGCTCGGTGTCGCGGCGGCCGGGATGCTCGGTGAGGGCCGGGAGCGAGCGCTCGGATGGAGGGGTGTCTTCGGCAGCTGTTTCCCACCTTTCCGGGGTGGAATGGGTGCTGCTCGCATGGGCAGCGGGGTTGGGTGCTGCCCGGTGTCCTCCTTGCTTGAAGCTGGTGAAACTGGTGGAGTGAAGCTCTGAGAGCTCTTAAATAAATAGAAAACGGTGGGGTGGGAAGGGAGGGGAGGGCGGAGAAAAACCAAACCAACAGCAACCCAAAGGAACCGAAAGGAAAAGGGAAAAGGAAAGGGAAAGGGAGGAGAAAGAGAGAGAGAGAGAAACAGAAAGTGGCTGGTTGGCCATTGCGGAGCGAGATGGGAGACAGAAGTCGGGCCGAGGCGGAGCAGAGGCGAGACACAAGTTGGGCCGAGGCGGAGCAGAGGTGAGACACGAGGTCGGCCACATTGGAGCAAAGACATGGATATAAAACAGAAAGAGGAGGGACGGGTGGTGAATCCCTCCAGGTGCCTCAAGAAGACAAGTCCCAGGGAGGAGGAGCCCAAGGAAGAGAGAAGCCCGGCCCCAGAAGCAGGAGAGCAGTTGGGTTGAGCTGGCAAGGATGCTCAGAATGAGATGGAGGAGTTCCTTGCCCCAAAGGAAGTCAATACGGGGATGGATGTTCTGCCAGATGCGGGTTTTTCTGAGACCGTGGGGGAAGTCTCACTAGCCTCTTTAGTTGGTCTAGCGGCCTAGAAAGAAAAGCAAGATTCAAGGAGGAGGAGGAGGAGGAGAAAGGGGCGGAAAGTCAAACAGTTTCTTACAGGAAAAAAAAAAAGACAAAAGAGAGGGAGAAAAAAGACAGAATAAAGGAAAACAACCGAGAACCAACACAGCCAAGGACCAAACAGGAGTTTGTTCAGAAGCAGCATTGAGTTAGGCCTGAGGTCAAGCAGCTGGAAAAGGTCCACCACAAACAGAGCACGAGATGAGGCTGGTCCCACGCGTTACTGGATGGGAAAGGGACGTCCCCGAGCGGAGGAGGAGGAGGAGAGAGACGAGAGAGACACAGACAGACGGACAGACACAAGGACAGGCAGGCAGGCACAGAGGCGGGTGAAGGGGAGAAAGGTGGGGGGGGACAAGAAGGGCAGTGTTAGATGTTAGACGAGGTGGGCACAGTGCAGCACCCAGCTCCACCGGCTGGTGCCGGGGATGCCACCAAGGTCTGGGTGGGCATCAACCCTCAACCGAGCAGGGCAGAGCCTCAGCAGCCCCACAGCAGGACCATGGCAGCCCCAGCTCCTCTGAGAGGTGACAGTGCCCACCCTGTACCCTTGCATCCATCACAGTGATGTGACGGCCACCAGCAGTGACATGACCCAACCCTACTCCAGTGTGATGCAAAGGGAGCCAGGGCACTGGGAATGATGCTTGTAATCCCTCCTGGAATGGAACTAGATGATCTTTAAGGACCCAGTCCAAACCACTCTGTGATCCTATGAATGGGGGAGAGGGCTCCTGCTGTAGTGGGGTGGGATGCTGGGCACAGGGACACGCAGCCAAACCCTGTACATGGAGGGCATCCAGGACTAAAATGCCATGGAAAACTGGTCCAGCCACCCTAGTGGGTGCTAGGGACCGGGTGAGTGCCAAGGGGTGCCCCGAGGTTGGGGCATGGTGACACTGGACAGCCGGGCCTGTGCTGGTGTGTGGGTTCCAGGGAAGGGGACTTGGTGGCCAGGACAGGTTGATGCTTCCCAAGCCCTCAGAGCTCCTGGAATAGGCCTTTTGACCAGCGTTACTGCCCATGGGGCAGCCCTGTCATTCCCTGGTGCTGGGGGTGACTGGCAAGAAGACCCCAACATCAAGGATAGACCCTGCCCGAGGATGCCTCACCACGACCCTGGGACCATCTCGGTTGTGGCTACGACAAACAGGACCTGAGTGGCTCTGATCCAGCAACGGAGCAGCCAAGGGGGAACAGAGGGGCTGCACCCTCTTGCTGGAGCTGGGAGGGACACAAGGTGCCTATCCTGCTCATGCAACAACCGCCCAGATTGCATGATGTGTCCCAGCCCGGCTTAAACAGCTGGGAAAACCCTTTGGTTTATCCAACAGCGTTCATGGATCCAACAGAATGAGCAAAACCGGGTTGGTTTGGGGTGGTTTAATGCCAGGCCCAGGGAAAGGGGATTGAGACACAGAGCAGGGAGTGGGGAGGAGAGGATGGGGATGAACCCACTCGTGGTCCTGCTGCCCACTGGAGGCAGGAGGGGAGGGCTGGGATGGAGAGAGGAGGAGTGAGGAGGGATGGAGGGCAATGTGCTGGCTGTGGTTACCTTGCCTGTGGTCTGAGCAAGCTGGAGAAGGCACCGCCAGCACTGGGGTGTCAGCAAGAACAGCGGGGACCGAGTCCCAGCACCATGGCAGGGGATGGGAGAGGGGTGGATGCTGGGCTGGGCCACACACACACCACCCCACTGCGCTCCTCTTCCAGCTGCTGTGCCCCCCCCCCCCAAGCTCTCCCCACACTGCCCAGGTTCCACCCCTCTGGCTGTGACACCCCTTCCTAGGACAAGCTGCTTCTGCAGACACGATGGGTCCTGGCTCTCCGAACCCCCCTGGGATGGGCTGCACATCCCTTCCCTTCCCAGCCCTTGGAGGCCCTGTGCCATGCGCGCAGCTCTGCAGCCCATCACCATGGCCAAGATGCTCTGCAAGGAGGCTTCGGGGTCCCTCAGGATGAGGGGACCAACGCTGGGGCTCAGCCCTGTCCATCACTGAGCTGCGGCACAAATGACTTCAGCCTCACACCATACTGGTTAATGAGTTTGTCACTCTCAGCACAAAGCCATGTCCCCATTCCCAACAGCCAGCTATGGAAACCACCGTGCTGGGCATAGACCAGGGCAAGAGCCCCCTCTGCACCCCAAGAGTCACATCCCTGTGCCCCCAGCCCTGCTGGGCTCAGCCAAGGTGAAGGGGTGGACCAAGAGAGCCAGTCCCTCAAAGCAGCACCCGAGATGCTGGGGCTATGGGCAGCGTGTGGCTCTCCCTGGTGCCAGGAGAACTGGTCAGGATGGTGCTGGAGGTAATAACTACCTGCTGCTGGCCCTGGATCCGCATGTACTCCATCCGCTGCTTTATGTGCTTGCTTTTGTCGGGGCTGCCCTGCTGGCTCTGCTTCAGCCGGGATGCCGGGTTCACCACCTTCATGGCCGGGATGGAGACGCCACCGCTCTGTTGGGACAGAGGATTTGGGGAAGGGGGTTAAAACCGGCAGATGAAAGCTCACAGCAGCACCGTGGGCAGCTGGAACATCGGATGCATGGAGCTGTACCCAGCTCCCGTGGCAACCACCGTGTCTGGACAGCCCATAGAGGCAAACTCAGGCAAGGACAAGGTCACCCCAGCATCAGTGAGGTCAGGAACCAGGCAGGACTTATCGACAGCCACCACTGCAACGCAAAGAGGGAGTTAGGGGCAGACACGGCAAACACCAGGAGACCGAGGGCAGGAGGAGAACATCCCTGCCGGGGCAGGGCTGCACAGCCAAGAGAAAGGAAAAGAGGCGATGGGAGATTCCAGGTGGAAACGGCAGCAGTGGGAATGCAGAGGTTTTTATTCCCTGGCTGTGCACAGATGGAAGAGCAGCAGTGAGGGCAGCTGGTACTGCAGGTCCCTAAAGTGGGGCACCCCAGATCCTCTTGCATGCCTCCTGCCTGCCCCAAGCCGAGTCTGGAGCAGAGATGCTGCCCCAGAGACGTGCAATTGCTGCCCAGATTGCACCTCCACTGGGAGAGGGACAGCAGGCTACCACAGCGTGTCCTCCCACCCTGCTCTGTGATCCATGGGGCAGACACTGGGATTCCTGCACCTCACAGCACAGGGAACGCAGCATCCCTGGCACGAGCACACTCCGGATCTCAGCCTTCACATCCAACTCGCTGCAGCCTTGAGAGGTGCCACAAGCCCTGCGCTCTCCTGCTCTGCTTCTGGGACTAAGCCAGCTCCTGCTGCCAAGAGCCTGAGCTGAGCTTTGCTTTGTGCCTGCCCCTGCACGCACACAGCCACGAATCCATCCCCACATCCAGGCTCCAGCGGGGAGGTGACACCAGGAGAAACTGCAGCTGCATCCCCTTGAGGGCCACCCTCGGTGGCACCAGGAACCAGGGCTCGGATCATTGCTGCACATGGAGATTTATTCCCTGGCGCTGACTGTTAATAAGGGAGCAGAAGTGGCTGAGGGCATTTTCCACCCTCTTTTCCCAGCTTATCCAGCCAGGCGAGCCACAGATTCCAGCAGAAAGCAGTTTGGATGGCTCCGGGCAGCCTGCGCTGGGATGTAATTAGGAGAAACATCTGCCATGCTCCAACTGCAGTTCCTGAGACAAGGACTTATAAAGGAGGGATGCTGCTTTGTCACCACGCTGGCCCCATGGGATGCTCATCACCAGCCCCAAAACCTGCTCAGGCAGAAGACAACCAGCTTAGCGAGGGTCTAATTCAGCGCAGGCAGCATCAGCACCAGTGAGGGGCAGGATGCAGCATCGCCTGTCTTCACGCTGCCTTCAATCTCCCTCCTGCTTTCCTGCACTTCCCAAACACCTTCGAGTGACAGGGAAAGGAAAGAGATTTGTTTTCCACCTTGGCTCGGCCTGGAGGTGGAGTCACAGAGAGGGAGCAGGTAGAGGTGGAGGAAGAGAGACATCAGAGTGAGTCCAGGGCAGAGCACAGCAAGAGGGATAATAGGAAATAAACCTGTGGCTTGGGTAGCAGAGGTGGCTTGGTCTTGCTTGGAGACAGGCTCTTAGGAGCATCATCTCTGGCCTGACTGAGGTCCAGGATAGTCCCATCATCACAGCTACCGTGTCTGAGATCCCCCACACCTTCCTTGGTCTCCTCACGGGCATCCTTGGATCCCGCTGGTCCGAGCAGCTCTTTAGGGAATACAGATTCAACGGCGGGGTGGCTGCTGATCTCACTGATGGTTATTTCCAGCTCACGGATGGTTTCTTCCAGGCTATCCAGTCTCTGGTACGTGCCTTCATAGATCTCCTTGCTGCACGGGCTCATGGAGCAGCGAGGGGACAACTGCCCCTTGCAGACCCCCTCTGCTGCCTTCCTCCCAACCCCAGCATCCTCTGTGCCACCCCGGCACGGTGATGCTGTGACATGGGGCAGTTCAGGCCGGGACTGTCCACTTCCCCACGGGGCTGGAGCTCTGCTTGGGGAAGCTCCAGGATGTGGCACTGGGCAGGCTGGGGCTGGTGAGCTGTCCTCCCTCCACGCAGAGTCTCCAGGTGGGACTGAGACCCACTGTTTGCTCTGCCCAGCTCCAACTTGGGGGTCCCCATCACTGGGATGCTGGGGGACAGCACCAAGCCTCCTGCTGCTTGCACTGGTGGAGGGGAGCACTGCTTCTCCAGCTCCAGGACCCATTGCTTCTCGCTGGGGCTGTGCAACCAAGGAACGTCGATGGGAAACCTTGCTGCTGCCTTCTTGCTTGCTGGAGGCATCCAGAGCACCATCTCCTCCTTCTCCCACCATGGGGCAGCTCAATTTATGCCTTGAGAAAGGCAGGACCTTGCTGGCTGCTAGAGGGAACCTCCAGGTCTCCCCTGCTCCATGGGCATGGCCCATTGGATGGGCTCGGATGGACTTGGATGGGCTGCTCAGGGGCTGCGGGGCTGAGCCTGGAGGGTCCCCAGGACCGGAGATGCCAGCGGACCCCTGGCATTTCCTTCCCACCCCTCCTGCTCCTATGGGGCCAGACAGGTCCCCATTCTCCGAGCTGCCCGTTGCCACCCAGACCTCCGCTTCGGCTTCGGGGGACGGTGGTTCTGACACCCACTGGGTGAGCACGATCTGCGGGAGGGAGAAGGGCCTGCTCCCCGGCTCCTAGGTAGAGAATTCAGACACGTTAAGAGCAGGAGGTGATGGAGAGCACTGAGGGGCTGCACACACCACTTGGAAACCCTATTTCTGTCGCCTCCGGGCATCGTAGCGCTGCAGGGAGGTGGTCAGCCAAGGAGGGAGATGCTCAGCTCCCTGCTGCCCAGCCCTGACACCCCATTGGTCCCCACAGCACAGACAGGGAGTGTTTTCAATGTGTTTCTGGGAGATTTTGGCAGCACATTGCCTGGACTTCAGCAAAACTGAGTTGGGGTCGCTGCACCGAATGCCTTTGGAAACTCAACTGCAACTACCCAGCAATCCCATGCTGGGATAAACTGGCAGAGCACTGGTGCAAGAGCAGAGCCCGGAGTAGCATCCACGATAAGGAGACAAGGAGACATGGGTTCTGGGGTGGCTGCGGAGCTCTGGGTCCAGAGCTGGACCAGTCTGACCGCTGGGGAGAGGGGTCCTTGTCCACAGGGACAGGAGATGGTCGATTCAGCCTTGGTGCTGGGTGTCCCAGGAGAGGGGACCCAGACCCCACCAGCACCTGAGCTGCCCTGGATGAGGCAGAGCTCCTCTCGCCAGATGCTTTCAGTGATACCCTCTGTCCTTGCCTCTTTGTCCCCCCACCCTGGGCATCCCCTGCTCCATCCCATCCACTCTCCAGGTGCTTTCCTCCTGCTCCCTCCACCCCAGAGCCCAGGACAGGATGGAGGGCAGGGGCGGCCTGAAGGGGTGATGGAGCCAAACCCAACTGGGTCCCAGCAGCCACCAGCCTCTGGTCCAGCCCTTCACCTGCATCATGCACACGGATCAGGCTCCCCTTGCTCAGACATGCATCACCCACCATGGCCCCCTTCCAGCGACACCCTCCCTGGGCACCCAGCGTGGCACGAGGTCAAGAAGCCCCTCCCTGTGCCCATCCCAGTGTGATGCCGGGGTGTCCCCATCCATCCTCCCATCCATGTGGCTGCAGGAGCTGCAGCAGCGCCGTGCCGCTGATGCAGGGGTTAGTGCTGGGTCCTGTGCCGGGTCAGTGCCGTACACGCAGTGGTGGTGAGGGAGGGAGTGGAGAGAAGCTGTTAGTTTGTTAAACCAGAGAAAGAAGCAGAAGTGAGTTAAAAAGAGGCAGGAGAGGAGGTGGTTAAAGTGCACCCCGGCAGCAGGAGGAGGGGTCGTCCGCTGTTACCTTCCATCCTTCAATGCAGGCTCCGTTGGGCCACAAGTCTGCGTGCCCAGGGGAGACGGCAGCATCGTATCGGAGCTTGGGGAGGAAAGGGGAGGCAGAGCTCCTCTGAAAGACCTGGGGAGTCAAACACGGGCCATTGGAGGAGGGAGGCTTGAGGGTACCGATGCAGCCCGTGGCTGCAGGGATGCTTGTGGTGGTCACACCAGACCCAGGGCTCAAGCGGAACAGGGGGAACGTGGATGCAGCCCCGTCCTGCAGCATCACCGGTCCCCCGGCCTCCTGGGGGAAAACCAGCCATGGAAAAGCCATCCGCTACCCACTTGGGCACCTCAGCTGTGGCAAACGGGGCAAGGATGTGGGGCAGAGCCAGCCTCGGGGAGTTCAGAGCCTGGCACAGTGTGTCGGGTGGGATCTCTGCAATGCCCTGCACACAAAGCCCTCCAGCTGAAGCTGCATAAAACCAAGTGAGGTTATCTTAAAGCCCACGATGGGGTGGAAGTGCTGAAGAGAGACCATGAACCAGGCAGCGAGGGGTCTGGCTGGGTGCAACAGCTCCACGCTGCCCATTCCCATGGGAGACAGGCGAGGAGGGGACAGCCTGTGGGATGTCATTCCCTGCATCCCATCGCATTCCCGGGGGCCGGGTGCAGGGTGGCATCGCCTGCGGTGCGGGTTAAGCTGGGGCATCCCGCAGCCCCTCCCGCGCTCACCTCCAGCTCCGCAATGATGCGGTCCTCGTCGTCGTCGTCTTTGATGGCAGAGGCGATGATGGGAGGGGTGGACGCGGGTCTCACCACCTCCGACACCGTCCGCCTCAGCTTCACCTGCGGCTTCTGCGTCTCCAGCTCCTCCGATTCGGCCTTCTGCAAGCGGGGAGCAGGGCGGTGAGGGGGGTCTCACTGGTGGTGACCCCCTCAATGCACCCCAAGCACCATCCCATAGCCCCCCTCCGCTCGCTACCTTTATAAACCCGGGTTCTTTCTTGCTGGTGACGATGACTTCGCCGCTGCGGGTTGTGGTCAGCCCGTGGGACGAGGGGAAGCTCCGGCGTGGAGGGGGAGGCGGTGGCGATTTGGAAGGTTTCTCGGTCCGGTACCGCGGCACCGTCAGTTCGTCTGGGCACAAACGATGCTGTGAGGGCACGAGACCTGTCCCTGCCCCTCTCATCCAACACCCGAGGCACAAACCTCCCTTCGGGGCAGCACGGCTCAGCCCCATCCCTGGGCTATGGAGGGGGACCCGTGACCGCCCCACACCATACCTGAGCCCCTGCGGCCGTTGGGGTCTCCTTTGCCCCCCGATTTCGGTGCGTGCTGCGGCTTGGAGGGTTTGTGCTCGGGGGTGGATGCAGTGCTGCCGCTGCCTGGGGCTTGCTTGTGCTTGGCAGCGAATTCCAGGTCGGGAATGGCCTTCATCAGCTCGGCTTGGGTCTCCTCCAGGAGGCGGTTGATGTCCTTGGCGCTGTATTGGGTCAGTGCCGCTCGCTTCTCCTCCCAGTCCCGCTCGGCAGCCTGCAGGAGGAACCCGCTGCAGCCCCACGCACGGCAGCATCTCCTGCCCTTGCAGGCAGGATGGGACCCACAACCCTCCTGCCAGCCCCTAAACTGATGCCGAGCCCGGAAGGAATGGGGGGGTCCCCATTTTCAGCCACCCTATTGGCTGCAAACCCAGTGAGGAGAAGGAGGATAGACCAAATTCCTGTTCACAGGTTCAGCTGGAAATAGAATCTTAGGATCATAGGATCATAGACTGGTTTGGGTTGGAAACCACCATAGACTGGTTTGGGTTGGAAACCACCATAGACTGGTTTGGGTTGGAAACCACCATAGACTGGTTTGGGTTGGAAACCACCATAGACTGGTTTGGGCTGGAAAGGACCTTAAGATCAGCTACTTCCAAACCCCTGCCATGGACATGGATACCTCACACTAGACCATGTTGCCCAAGGCTCTGTACAGCCTGGCCTTGAACACTGGATGGGGCAACCACAGCTTCTCTGGGCACCCTGTGCCAGCACCTCACAACCCTCACAGGGAAGAGCTTCTGCCTCATCTCCAACCTGAACTTCCCCTGTTTCAGTTTGAACCCATCACCCCTTGTCCTGTCACTGCAGTCCCTAATGAAGAGTCCCTCTCCAGCATCCTTGTAGCCCACTTCAGATACTGGAAGCTGCTCTGAGGTCTCCACGCAGCTTCTCTTCCCCAGGCTGAACAGCCCCAATGTTCTCAGCCTGGCTCCATACGGGAGCTGCTCCAGCCCCTGAGCATCCTCGTGGCCTCCTCTGTCCTTCCTCCAACAGCTCCATGTCCTCCTTATGTTGAGGACCCCAGAGCTTCACGCAGTGCTGCAAGCGGGGTCTCATGATATCAAAGGGGTAGGATCGCCTCCTTCAACCTCCTGCTCGCTCTCCTTTTGATGCATATTCCATAGGGAAAACCCCTTTGGAAGAGCCCCCCCATCCAAGCCCCAACTCATCCCAGGCTCTCACCTCCACGGATACAGCTTTGTCTGCGCTCTTCTTGCTGGGGGTCTCGGGGCCCGTCTGGGTCTTGGCTGGCACCATCTCCGGTGCTCGGGAAGGGTTGTTACTCTTGGAGGGATGGCTTTGGGTTTGGGGGGGGCTGTGCCCGAAGCCGGGCATGCCCAGGGTCTCAGTGGCCGCAGTCAGGTGGTGGAGGCTGACGGGGGGGCTGGTGGGCACCTCCAAATCCAGCCCCTTGCTGAAGTCTGCCTCGGGGGCCACCTTCTTAGGGGACTGGCTCAGGTTGCTGGGGGACGTCCACACGCCCTCGTCCACTTGCCTGCAAGGGACAGAGCGATGGCACCAGGCACGGGTGGCTTCACTGCACCCTCTCCAAGGCGCAGCACCAAAACTCAGCCCGGCGCTGCGAGGATGAAGGCGGAGGTTCTCGGATGGCTGCGAAGGGGTTGGTATTGATGCTACAGCCTCCTCTACCTGGCTGTCCGTTCGCATGAACCTGGTAGGAAAACGGATCTTCCCCAACCCTGCCCCTCTGTCAGATCTGGCTGGAATGGCCCTTTGGATTTAGGAGTGATGAGGGATAGGGAATGACAGCGAGGGCAGATTCAGACACTGTGATCATACAAGCTCACTCCCATAGAAAACCAGGCTAACAAAGAGCCTGAGGCGGTGAGCTGTGAGCCATCCGAAAGGGCTCATAATGGGAAGAGGCAGGTAGGCTCAGCCCAGCACCATTGTTAGATCTGGAAGACGATTTCCCTCCAGCGGAACTTTTCCTGCTCCTCAGGAAAGAGGTTTCTGATCACACACTGAGGCTGCTTTTCTATCTGGTTACACCTCCAGGCTTTTCCAAGGTGATCCGGAAAAGTCAGTGTAGAAAGAGGGGCTCCCACACACACTGGGAAGGACTGAGGGGTGATTTTTAGCTCCTTAGCAGCAAAATGAGCTTTCTTTCCCCATCCCCTTTGGGATTTGCACCTGTAGCGCAGGCAGGATACAGCACACAACGCAGAGGGCAGAGGGGAAAGCGAAGGGACCGCCTGTGTCCTCCAAGATGCTCACCTACGGATCTGGGCGAGGGTGTCCGTCACCGTCTTGCAGCGCTTGAGGAGCCCATCGAGGCGGTTCGGCTCCTCCTTGAGGAACTTGACAGCTTCCACCTCCACCCGCAGCACCACCCGCATCTTGCTCTGCAGGCTGGGGAACTGGGCTGGGTTGGGGGGCAGAGGTGGGGGTCACCACAGCCCCCCTGTGCCACCAAAACCCCCACCATGGTCATCACACCCAAGGCAAGGGGACCCTCCCAGATGGAGCGGGATGGAGCCTGAGGAGCTGGGGCTGGTGCCTCTCCTGCTCCCTGTGTCCTTCATCCTTCCTCCATCCATCCTCAGGCACAGATTTTAGCCCCTCAAGGTGTAACCCCCCCACCCCTACATCCATGAGAACCAAACCCTGCTCTGGAGCTGGGAGCTTGGTACCCAGGGCTCAGTGGCAAGGGCTGGCATGGAGCAGGTGCCAGTGCTCTGCTCAGCATCCCGGCTGCTCAGCTTCTGCCTGACTCCATGGAAAGGCTGCAGGAAAAGGGAGCAGCTCCTGTGTCTGCCCTGTGCCCCATAGTGCTCCCCACAGCACCCCATTGAGCCTTGTCTTGCAACCTCAGCGACTGCTGCTAAATCATCATTTATTGCCTGCTTTGGCTCTGCCACTTCCAATTGAGGTGCTGAGCATCTCTTTGTGAAAGGCAGGATGGGCACAGCCTGGGAACAGGAGGCTGCAGGAGCAGCGGAATCAAGGGCAGCGTTTAACCCCATCACCCCTTGTCCTACCGCTACAGTCCCTCTCCAGCACCCAAGGTCCTCACCCTTCAGGTCTGTCAGCGTCTCCCCCAGCTGCTTGAGCACCACTGCCTTCTCCTCCAGCTCCTGCACAGGGACGAGCCGATGGTTGTGGGTCAAATCCTTCTGGATCTTCTCCACTGACTTCTCCAGGTCACTGTGAGCACACGGACAGGGCAGGGGTGTCACTGCTGCACGGGGATGCTGCAGAGCCCCGCGGGTGGCCACAGGAGGGAGAACAAGTGGGCTGGGGACATGCTAGACATGCAGTCAAGGATGTGGCCTGGATCTGGCAGAGGTGCTGCTTTCCACCCACGGAGGTCAACGCACAAGGACCCTCTACCCACTTGCACACCCAGCCTCGGCTCACTTGAGCTGCTGGGTGATGAGCTCCTCCTCGTTGAGGTAGCGGAGCCGCTCCTCTTCCACCAAGCTGCGCTGGCGCTGCAGCGGGTCCTCGTGCTTGCGCATGGTGTCCGTCACCCGCACGCTGATCTCCGTCTCCGTCCGCCGCAGCATCGTCTTCACCATCTCCTGGTTCTGCAGCTGCAGGGACCAGGATCGGAGGCTCAGAGAAAGGTTTTGGGTTGGAAGGGAGCTTAAAGCTCACCCAGCTCCAAGCCCTGCCATGGGCAGGGTCCCCTTCCACTAGAGCAGCTTGCTCCAAGCCCCATCCAACCCGGCCTTGAACACTGCCAGGGATGGGGCATTTACCACTTCTTTGGCCAACCTGCTCCAGTGCCCCATCACCCTCACAGCAGCCATGGGAGGTTCAACGTGCGGAGGGATCCCCTCACTCCCCCACACCCAGCCCCATGCAAAAAGGAAAGGGGGATTTTCCTGCTCTGGATCTGGAGCCACCCCAACGAGAGCCCCCAAACACCCACCTGCAGCTTCTTGAGCTGCTGGAGCTGGTTGCGGAGGTCGCTGGCGTTCTGCTGCAGGTCGTGGAGGTGCAGCTGCATGTGCAAGCGGGTGATGGCCGTGGGCTGCCCCGCTGGGGTGCTGCTGGCGGAGGGCGGCGGTGGTGCGGGCACCGGTGTCCCCATGCTGCTGCGGCTGGTGGCTGTGGGGAGGGCAAGCGGAGGGTGCTGAGCGCAGATATCCCAGCCTGGAGGAGGCTGCAGGCTCCGGCCCCTTTGCTTTCCCAGGAAAGACCTTTCTTTCCCAACCCATGCTCCAAAATAACCCCATCCACAGCACCACCATGCTGGATCCACCCCGGAGATGCTCCGTAGTGGGACATGGGGTTGCCAGCGCATGGTGGGGGCTGCAGACCCCCCGCTCCTGTGCCCACCCCAGGACTCCCGACAGCCATGGGGCTGGCTCCCCAGTTACTTACACGCTGATGGGGGGGTCCCACCATTGGTGGCTTCTGTCTTCTCACTGCAACGAAAAAGAGGAGGGAAGCAAGCATGGACCAAGCACCTCCATCCTCACCGGCTCAGCGGTGGCCACAGGGGCACGGGGGTGGGGGGGGGGGGGGGGCTGGTGTCCCATGGAAGCAAACAGCATCCCCCTCCCCACACCAGACCCCGGGGTCCAACTCCTTACCTGGGGGTCTCAGCCTCGGAGCCGCGGAGCAGCGCGCTCTGCACCAGCCCCGTCAGGCTGGCGATCTGCTTCTCCATCGCCTCCATCCGCTCTCTGCCGTGGGGAAGGGAGAGGGGCTGGGTGAGGAGGTGGCTTGGGCACCGTGGACACCCTCAGCCTTGTCCTGTCTCCCACCCCCTGGGTCCCTGCGTGGCCCAGGAGGGACACAGGGGTGGCAGCAGCGCTGCTGTCACAGCTCCATCATCCCCTTCACTCCTTCGTGCCTCCAGTGAGCCCCGATTCAGTGCTTCATCTCCCATCCCATCACCACAGGGCAAAGCCTTCCTCTGCTCTTCCTCTCCATCCCCAGCCGCACTGACAACCTCCAGCGCATCAAAACTCATTCCAAATCCCACCTCACCTTGTTTCCGTGTCTTTAGCTGGTCCAGGGGAGCCAAACCCCGAGAGCGGGCGATCCCCAGGGCCAGGAAAGAGCTCCGGAGGGCCGGAGGAGCTGGGGTTACGCGGCTTGTTCACAGGGCTCTCCATGAAGACGGAGGAGCAGGAATCCTTGCGGAAGGACTGGCGCACAGGAGAGGAGCGGCTGGGGGGTCCCGAGTAGGGGCTGTGCGGGCTCTGCCCCGGCTGCACGTCCACCAGCCGCCCATCAGCCATCTTCTGCGGGGAGGATGGAGGCATCCGGAAACCCAGACCGGGGCCGTACGTGTCGCCGTACATGGGGGCATTGGGCTTGTAGAGGTTGTCCTCCAGCTCCGTCTGCAGGGCGGCCGCCGAGTAGGTGCTGAGGGAGCGCACGGAGCCGCGCTTGTACAGCCCCCCCGAGTAGCCAAAAGGGTCTCCCATGCCAGCCAAGGACTGCGTGGAGGTGATGCTGAGCCGGCCCTCGTGCACCATGCCGTAGGGATCGGCGTAGAGCCCCTCGTTCTTCATCAGCACCACGTTCTTCCCGGCTAAGTCCTCATCCGGTTTCACATCCCGGCGCTCCAGGATGGCGCTGGGGCTGGGCGAGACGCCCTGCGCCGGTGGCAGGTTGGAGAGGCGCTCGCTGTGATGGACGGGGCTGCCGGCGTAGGAGGGCGGGCGCCCGCCGCTGTAGGACATGCGGGAGCGGGATGGTGACGAGGACTGGAGCACCGGTGGAGGGGAGCCCGAGGCGAGGTGGGAAGCCGGGGACATGTTGTTGAGCCGGCGGGTGGGAGAGGACTCCCTGGATGTGTACACCATCTCCCGCTGCGGAAAGGGGCAAGGGGAGGGGGGGTCAGCACCTGCAGAGCAGCTCCCTGCCCTCCATCCACTCAGCTGCATCCCCGAGAGCTGCAGCTCCTGCGCCTTCACCTGCCGGCATCATCCTTATTCCCATCCATCAGGATGATTTACTCTGATGAACCCCCTAATTATCATGTTTATTACCCTGCTGTCAGGCCCCAAACATCCATTCTCTTAAAGCAACACTTCACAATGCTGGAACCGGGCAAGATGGATCGTAGTCATCACCCCTTCCACAAACACAAGCAATTGCCAAGTCCCTATCTCCATCGCTTTCCCTCTTTACTGGTTCCAGCCCACTGAATGCACCCACCCTGTGACAACTGTTCCCCCCCTTACCCTCAAGTCACCATTGGTGATGTGTGAGGCTGGGAATGAAGCGTAGAGAGGCTCCTTCCGATAGATCTTGATGATACTTCTGTCCTGGATGTCCCTGGAAGGAGAGGCAGAGCCATCAGCATCCCAGACAGGCAGCCACCGAGCCAGTCCCAGACACAGGATTGCACCCACACCCACCCTTCTGCTTCCACCCCACTGATTTCCTTGCTTGGGATGACCTTAAAGAAAGGAGCAATCAATCTGTGGTGGATTTCTGAGCCCCCCTCCCCTCTCACCGGACATCCTCCAGCTCATAGAAGACATTGCGCGACTCGTCCTTGATGAGGATGGCCGTGTTGGGAGACTTCAGCATCCCCATGGTGAGCTTCTGGGGGAACATGTGGACAATGAGGGCGTGCAGGGTGTCCATGCTGCTGATCTCGTGGGTGATGTGGACGCGCCTCGTCTCGTCCCCAAACTGCAGGAAAAGGACCCCTGGAAGCAGAGGGAGCAGGAAGCGGTCAGGCGCTCGCATCCCTTCTCCATGCAACACAGGTTTGCCCACTGGTCACCCAGCCTCATCCTCAAGCAGTGAGGCCGAAGGCAGCTCATCCCCCTTGGCCACCCTACACTGCCCCCACCTCCATCCGGGGTTATTTAGGCAGACACAAACCAATCCCAAGCCAATCCCACAGAAGGCACATGCAGGCATCGTGCAGGCAGGGATGGTTGCTGGTGGTGGATGTCTTGGGGCCAGGCACAGCCACGGCCCTGATGGTACCTGGGGATCGCAGCTTCGTCTGGCTGGTGGAGCGGGACAAGGGCAAGCTCTGCCGGAACCGGTTCATCCTGTTGAACCCCAGGGGCAGCTCCGCTTCCGACATGGTTTCCAGGGATTCGGCCGAGGCGAAGGAGAGTTTGGCTTGATCGGCCAAGCCAGGCTGGGAGCCCTGGGAGTGCCGGGAGCTCCTTGTCTGCAAGAGGAGAGGTCAGAGGAGAGCTGGGCTGGGTACCCCAGCCCGGGGCTGAGCTCCCCTGGATGCTCGCAGTGATGGAGATGCAGGGATGCTCATTCCTGGCTCTCCAGCTGAGTCAGCACACTGCTGTGGTCCAGACACAGCGCCAGCTCCAGGCCCCCTCCATCTCTAAGCATCTATAACTATTCACAGCCCTCTTGCCTCCTGCAATTGCTCACTCCCGTTTTCCTCTCCGTGCTGTACTTCAAAGCCTCCCAGTGCCATTCCAGGCACCTTTGAGTTCCCCCACCAGTGACCCAGTGGAAATAAAACCAGTGCTAGCTAGCTGGTGGCGACAGAGCCAGGCTCGCATGCGAGCGCTGGGATAACCTTAGCAATTACAGGAGGTTACACATCCATTACACCAACGAACCAGCTCCCGGGACACATAAATGCCTGGCTTATTCTGGAAGCAAAGCAGCAGCAAGGTTTATGGCTTCCTGCGCCGGGGGAAGGTAATGGATGTGGGGTTTGAGCACTAAAGATTTCACATGCCACGCGTCCATGGCCAAGGGTA
The DNA here is from genome assembly GCF_033815535.1 of Pezoporus flaviventris. Classification (NCBI taxonomy): domain Eukaryota; kingdom Metazoa; phylum Chordata; class Aves; order Psittaciformes; family Psittacidae; genus Pezoporus; species Pezoporus flaviventris. Next base: position 99,801 of record NW_026892799.1, read on the forward strand.
CATCCAACAGCATAGCAAGTTCAGGCTCCGCGCACTGGGTTCCTGCACCACCACCTCCAAACACACAGGGAGGTGCCCGTGGATCCCTCCCCATAAGAAGCTGGATTTTCCCAGACACTGTCTTTAATGCTGCCAAATCAAAGGCAGGGAGAACAAGCAGCTCCCGGGGGGTGGGAAAGGCAGCGTGGAAGGGCTCTATTTTAAGACCGAAAAGAAGCAGCCCTAGGAAATGATAACAGGCATCATCCTCCTCCTTTAAATTAGACATTAATGGGGGGGTGTTAATTAATCTGGCAGGGCGGGGTTTCCAATGGCTTGAAATGTGCTTGCTGCATGCAGCTAATTGCTGGAAAATCGAGGGCTTTAGTCCTGTTGTTGCTCCAGCACAAAGCACGTTGACAGCGCTGAGGCTTAACGGCTTACGTCGAGAAAGGGAAGTGGGGCTGGATCAGCCCCATCCGTGGGTGAGGAGGCTGCGGTGAGCAGGAGGTGATGGAGAGACCCGCTCTCCTCTAACCCAGGTCTTTGGGGCAAAGCATCTGGATTTGGGGGGGGTCTCCATCCTTCCCTGGGGAACCTGGAGGGCTTTTGGTTCCCCACCTCCATCTGCGCTGGGTTGGGTTTATGGTGCTGCTCCCTGATGCAGGATGGATCTATGGCCGCAGGGATGGATCAGGAAGTACATGGCCAGGATGTGACCCATGCAGCCCTTTTCTCTCTGCTCCTTCCCCTGCTCCATGCCTTCACCCTGCTCCATCTCCATCCATCCCTCCCTGCTCCCACCACCCACACCCCCCCGCCAACCAGAGCCCACACCTCAACCGGGCTTTAAAACCTGTTGGGCTTTCACACCAGATGACAAAAGCCCTTACACCCCTATAGACAACACCCCAATGCACCACAGTCCCTATAGCACAACCTCCCAATGTACCAGCGTGCCTACAGCCCCTACAGCACGGCAACCCAGACACATCATGGTCCCTACAGCCCCTATAAACAACACCCCACCACACCATGGTCTCTACAGTGCAACACCCCAATGCACCACAGTCCCTATAGCACAACACCCCAATCTACCAGCGTGCCTACAGCCCGTACAGCACTACAGCCCCGACACATCATGGTCCCTACATCCCCTATAGCACAACACCCCAATGTACCAGCATGCCTACAGCCCGTACAGCACAACAGCCCTGACACATCATGGTCCCTACATCCCTTATAGCACAACATCCCAATGTACCAGCATGCCTACAGCCCCAGACACATCATGGTCCCTACAGCCCCTATAGCATAACACCCCACCACACCAGTGACCATATAGCACAACACGTGTCTGTGGGGCACGGGACCCCTAGGTACCTCCAGCCAAGGCAGGATGCTGGAAAGGGCAGACATATGGGGGGGGGGGGGGGGGGGGGGTGTCTCTGCCATTCCTTGCCTGTGGCTCTTTTGGCCACCCCAGCTTTGCTGTGGGACCTGGGTGCCCCCAACATCCCTGCAGCAGCAGCAGGGAGCTGCGGTGCCCTGTCCTTGGCCTCCAGCAGACCATAATGAGCTGACTGCAAGGGAATTGGGTTTTATTGCTCTGCCTCGCTAATGGCTTTTCCTCCTAGGAGATAATAACCTGGCAGCTCAGCCCCACACATCCTGCCTGTGCCCATGCTGAGGTGCCCCCCCCCCCCCCCCATAGGCACCCTTCATCCCCTCCTGGACAAGGGGAGACCTGACCACAGCCAGCAAGGCTGTGGCTCATCCCAATGGTGTCAGAACCTTCATCCATCCCCGTGGAGTTTAAACAGGGTCCTCGGTTCATGGAGATGCTTTTGTGGGGGCCCAGTCCTGCCTTGCTGGGTCTGGACCTGCTTGTGCCAGTGCCTGCACTGATGGGAGGGATGCATGGGCTGAGCTTTCAACCTGATGCAGGATGGATTTGCATCAGGGACTGCAGTGACAGGACAAGGGGTGATGGGTCTAGAGGCAGGGACCCCTTCCACTGGAGCAGCTTGCTCCAAGCCCCTGTGTCCAACCTGGCCTTGAGCACTGCCAGGGATGGGGCAGCCACAGCTTCTCTGGGCACCCTGTGCCAGCGCCTCAACACCCTCCCAGGGAAGAGCTTCTGCCTAAGAGCTCATCTCAGTCTGCCCTCGGGCAGGTTCAAGCCATTCCCCTTGGCCTGATGGCTTCAAGCCACCCCCAGGGATGCCTGCAGCGTGGGAAGCAGCGGCTTCATGGGCAGAGCACAACGGGAAGGAGCGAAGCAGCTGCCCAAAAGCAAAACAAAAACCTCCCAAGGCCGTGGGCAGCTCCTCCCATGGCACCAAGGGCAGGAAAGGCCTTGGGAGGGCAGCGCTGCGGTGATGGGCACCAAGGCCAGGGGGTCTGCAGCCTACCCCGGGGAAGAAAGCTGCTTGGGACCTGCCAGGGAGCGGTTTAAAGCCCCTGGTTTAAAGCAGGGGGAACCTCAGCAGCAGCTTTGAGTGATTCTCCCAGTGAAAACCCACTCACAGAGCACCCACATCCTCCCTGGACTCCTCCTGGGAAGCAGTGGCAACATCCCCCCCCTCCAGTGCTGTTGGCAACAGGAGCATCCCCAGCACCCCCACACCTCCATGGGAGCCTTAAAGGAAAGAGATGGGATGGAGAATGGAAAGAGACATGGGGGCTTTTGTCTTTTATCTCCCCAGAGCTAAAAGCAAGCTACAATTAACCAGTCCTTTCAGCTCCTAAAACCCCCACCAATCCCTTTCCTGTCAGCGCAGAAGCAGCTTCATTCTATCCGCCTGGCAAGGTAAGGATGCTTCTCTCCTCCTTCTCTCCTCTCCCTTCTTCTTGCCCTCATCCCTCCCTCCCATCCTCCATACCCCTCTCCAATATAACCCTCCCCAGCTTCAAGGGCTGAATGCTCAGAGGGAAGGACCCAAGGTGCTTCCTTGGTGAGGAATGGGGACATCCCTCTGGACCCAGCAGTGATGGGCACCGCAGTGATCATCAAACTCAAAGCCCCCGGAGCTCATTCGTCTTCCCACTCACTTCCTAAGACCCTGGAGATGGAGGGTCTGTCCCAGTGGATGCAGCGGAGCCTCCACCAGCACCTCAGGCTCCGAGGGCTGTGCTCCGACCCCTCTGCCCATCACACACCGTGCTCAGCAAGCCCCGGTGCTGGGGGTGTTTCAGCCATGGTAAGGACCTTACCTGCAACAAGGAGACCCCCCTGGGTATTAGAAAGGGGGTCCCCAAGCACCCTGATGAGATGTGCACAGGGGACACAGCTCCACTGCCCTCAACCTAGCACCCAGCCCAGCTCATCCCGAGCTCTGCACCCTGTCCTGGCACAGGAATCAGCCCTTCTCCCCCCAGCACCCAGCCCAAACAGCCCCCAAGCACCGATACAGACCTGTGCTCACAGCTGGGATGGATAAGCTCTCGCTGTGATAATGCCATAGGCTGTTACCTGCCCGGGCTGTGCTGGGCACTGCTGGGACTGGTGGCAGCTCCAGGTCCCTCCCAGCTCATGCTCCATCGTGTCCCGTTGGCAAGGATGATGGACCAGAGCGCATCCGGCTGGCTGAGCATCGTCCTTGCATGGGTGGGTGGGTGGATGGATGGAGCCCTGCGAAGGTCCTGCAGCACTGGGTGCTGCTGCCTGTTTGCATCTCCTCTGCCAAGCCACATGATGGGGATAAAGGGAAGAGCTCCCTCAAATCCACTCTGGCCAGCTTGGGAAAACAGCTGGCACGGAGCTGGGAAAGCCAGCCCTGGGCAAAGCAATGCAACCGGTTATTTACCAAGTGCATAAAGCCCCGGCTCCAGCTCCTGGTTGGACACAGATCTGGATTAATTCCTCATAATCCCCCCCTCTCACCATTTAATCCAGCCTCTGACTACAGATCCCATCTGGTGGCTTGCTGAGCTCTCGAGATGGAGCTCAGCATCCCCATGGTCTGGGCTGTGCTGGGGATGAGGAGACACCCCCAGCCTCCAGCAGCTATGCTGGGAGCAGGGAAGGGTGTTCTGGGAGTCACCCCAGGCTCTTGCTGTGGGGCCAGGGTGAGCTACTGCTCCTTTCTGTGCCATCTCCATAGCATTCCTTGGAGCTGGCATTGGGAAGAGCCATGAGAGAGGGTAACAGGACCCTGGGGTCCCACCTGATGCTTCTTGGACCTTTGCTCTCCATCGCTCTTCTCCATCTCCCTATCTCTAAAATTAATATAAATATATATAACACATGATAAAGAGATCTGCTTTTCTAAGCCATTACCTGCATCCCTACCCCTGCCTGCTGGGCTTCAAGGCCTCCTGCCTTGAATTCCCAGACTCTGGCACACTGGAGCTAGTGGGGCCCATCCCTCCTGGCAGCTCCCAGCCCACGCCATTCCCTGGATAAATATATCTCAGAAACAAAGGGATAGGGAAAAAAACAGTGGATGTGATCCCTTGGCCCTCCCCGTGCTGGGAAGAGCCTTTCCATGGACACTGCAGGTGTAGCCTCCATCCGCAACCGCACCAGCTCAGTGCTGCTTCACTGGGCTGCTTGGGGACAGATCTGAGCTTCCTTCATCCTTATCCTTTGGAGGAACGTTCCCAAGGAAAACATTTTCATTGGAACTTGAAACTTTTCCCTGCAAAATGGACTCTGGTTGGTGTCTGGACAACCCCTGTGAGGCTCCCAGCCTGGCCAGCTCACCCCATCAGGAGTGATCTGACCCCTCTGCAAACAACCTGGCGCCAGCACATCACAAACGGCTTCATTCATTCATTCATACATTCATTCATTCATTCACTCACTCACTTATTCCTAACAAACTCCACTCATCCTTAATTATTGATGCTCCCAGGGAGTGAGTCAGCGAGGAGCTGGCGGCTGCTCTGTAAGAGGAGCAGAGCCCAGGTAATGGGACACTTCCCCAGCAGACACCTCCTCGCCTTGACTCTGGCTGCAAATCCCTCCTGGAGAGCATCCCTGGACAGAACAGAGCATCCCCGACTGGGATGCAGCATCCCCAGCACTGGGTACCACCAGCCCAGGTATCAGCGCTTGAGTTTCAAACTAGATTCAGAGAGGGCAGCCCAGCTTATCCCAGCACCACACATCCATAGGTGCCTCCCTCCTCCTGCGCATCCCAGCTTTGGCTGGGATTTACCCTTCTACATCCCTGTGCAATGTTTCACACCATCCCCACCAACCAGGCGCACTGAACTTGAGCAAAACCCCCATGCAGGGAAACGCTGCAGCACCCCGGCTCCTGCTTCCCAAAACACAGCAAGCAGGAGATGCTCAGCTGGGAAGAAAAGGGGGAAAAACTGGAAGTAAGTGGGGCTGCAGCAGCAAAGGTGGAAGAAATGAGAGGTCAGGGTGCTGAGCATCATCGGGAGGGATATACCACCAGTGTCTCCCACACGAAGGGGCCCAGCAGCCCCCACCCCTCTTGCCCACTGAATTCCAAGCGTTCCCCCTCACGGCAGCAATAATTCATCCCACGTCTAATGCTCACCATTTTGTCAGGATTATCCCGATTAACCCAGAATTAATCCTGATCTCAATGTTAACAGGATTAGCGTTAAAATCGGATTAGGCTTTTTCAAACCAGACCCCTTGACTAAAGCAAGGGGCCTTCCCCGCCAGATGTGCACAGCCCGCTACCGGCAGCCAGATGTGAGCGGGAGCTTGGGTGGGTGCTCAGTACCCTGCAACAGGCCCCGCGTATGGGTGACATGGGTGAAACAGGGTGCTCCTACAGCAAGCACCTCCTGACACCAGCATCCTGCCCTGCAAAGCACAGCCTCTGAAGGTGATGAGCTAGAACCCGACCCTTGGATGTTGTATGCCGAAGCAGAAAACACCCTTTTGCCCTCAGACATGCCCCTGCCAGCTCCGTGGAGGACACGGGTGGCTGCTTGTCCCCTCTCTGCAGTCTTTCCCCTTCCTGCTGGCACCATCAGCCTCCTGCCTGATGAATATTTCAAAGCCTGGATCCTCTGCAGCCTCATGAATATTGACGGCTGATGGTTGCCACGGTGGTGGTCCCTCTCCATCCCGATCCATCCCGAGCAGCGGGGCTGCGAGCTGGGCCCAGCCCTAGTGAAGGAAGTCTCTGTGCCCACTCGTCCTCACCTCCCAGCACTGGGTCCAACCTTGGCTCCCTTGGGATGGGTAATCATTAACCCCCTAACAAAGGCAGATGTGCTTTTGTTCCTGGGGTTGTTTTCTCCGTGCCTCAAACAGGCATTTCCAGCCTGGCATCCATACGGAGAGCATCCTGGGGGGGACCAGAAACAAGCCTGATGCAGCACATCCCCTGAGGCTGAGGTGGTTGCAGGAGATGGGTTATGTGGTAGGGGTCCTGCCTCCATCCCTGGACGTTCATCCCGCTCCTCACAGCGGCTGTGCTCCATCCCTGCTCTCTGGCCACGCTGCCTTGTGTGAGAGCATCTTCCAAAATAAGCAAATTACTGCATCCTTCAGGGATGCTGGCGGGAAGGAAGCAAAGCCGGGTGTGGGAAAGCAGCAGAAAGGGGATGGGGAGCGGGGAAAGAAGGGACAAGCCCTTGTTGGGGATCACCAGGATGCAGCCACCAAGGGATGGGAGCTGGAACAGGCTGGAAACCAGCAGGGACACGGGTTAGCAGCATTAGTGACGAGGACTTCGTGGTGACAGGTGACAAGGCTCAGCTCTTTGGCATCCCAGGCATGATTTGCTTTAACAGCTGGATACAGGGAGACCGGGCTGTGGTTAACACATGCGGTGCCTCTGGTGGGGGGAAAAGGCTTGAAGGGGCTGGTTTGAGGGGGAAAATAACCCCATTGATAACTTCATCTGAAGGTTAAAGAGCCCAGATCTGGGATATCAGCCCAGGTATGGCTGCAGGTCCCTCTGATGCATCTCTCCTGAGTATAGAATCGTAGAATCATAGAATGGTTTGGGTTGGAAGGGACCTTCAAAGCTCATCCAGTCCAAAGCCCCTGCAACGAGCAGGGACATCCCCCAGGTATATGAGGTTGCTCAGAACCACATCCAGCCTGGCCTTGAATGTGTTCAAGGGTGTCGCCTAGTCCCACTGCACCTCGGTTCTCCCATTCCTACACTAAGGATGCTGCTGCCATCCCTGCTGAGACAATAAATCACGGCAACACCCAGGATCAACAGATAACCCAGAGCAGCTCCCGTGGACAGGGCAGAAAACCAAAAGCAGAGGTTTACAGCCCAAACCCCTCCTCCTGTGGGCAACAAAACAGAGCTGGTAAATGCCAGTCCCACAGAGCACGGTGGATGCCAAGGCTACAGGGAAGAGGGCTGGTGCAGGAGCAGCAGGATACAGGAGCTAAGCCTGCCTGGCATTTGCTTGTCTCCTACAAGTAAATACCACTGCCTGCCTGTAATACCAGGTCGGGAAACGCCTCGAGTCCCAGCCTGCTGTGGGATGGAAATGGCTTCCCACTAAGGAGACATGGCATTCCTGGGAAGCTCCATGCCCTGCCCCAGCTGCTGCAGCCTGAGTGCTGCTGGGCAGGGCCAGCACACTGTGGGTCCCCCACAAAGGTGTCCTGTGTCCCCTCTCCTGCTTTCCCCTTCCCACATCCCAGCCATTCTTTTCCCCATTACCTTTCGCTTTAGTCCCTTTTATGTTCTTTTAAAGCCCTAGCACCAAAGGAGAGATTCCAAGAAACTGCCTTCTGTTCTTCTCATCCCTCCTCCAGCCCATAAGTGACAGCAAGGAGCCAGCCCACCGCTGTGTTAGCACAGCAGGAGCCCCCAGCCCTCGGTACTGCCTCTCTTTGCTGCATCCCTAGGAAACGATTTTCTCCCCTGGATGAGTCCCTGGAGCCCCCCAAGCCCCCAGGGCTGAGATGCTCCTGCCCTGGAGGTGCTGACACCCAGAGCACGGTTTTGAACAACCCCAAATTGGCAGGGATGGGGGCTGCGAGCTGGGATGTGGTTTAGGTGATGGGAAGGCGGCTGGGTACCAGGTTGTCCTGGCCGAGGAACTCGGGCGTCTGCCTGGGGACTCAGGGACAAGCAGCAGCGTGACAATGGCCATGGAGCAGCAGGATCAATGGCTCCATGCGAGGGGAAGGGACTTCCATGAGCTGAGCAGGGCTGGCTCCATCTAGAGGCAAGTGCAGAAACCCTAAGGATGCGCTGGGGCAGGAGGATGGAGCAGGGCAGAGGCTGTGGCAGGACCTGCTGACACGAAGGGATGCAGAGGATGGAAAGGGCTGGGGACAGCGTGGTTGCTTGGACCCCCTCTACAACGACATCTGCCCATCATCAGAGAGCCACAACAGATGAACACAGCAATGCAGAGCCCCCCTTCCCCAAATCACGTGCCTGGAGAGCCCCAGAAGAGCCCCACATCCCCACCAGCACCTGCTACTGCAGATGGGGATGCCAGGGCAGGCGGAGAGCAGGTTCTGCCCTGGGAATCCATCAGCCACATCCCTGGGTGTCCCTAGGAATTTGGCACAGTCCTTCTCACCATCTAATCCCCTCCAACCCCCATCAGCTGGGGCGCTGGCTGCAGCCCCCCTCTTTGGAGAAGGGATGGGGAAGGGTTGAGTTTGCATCCCCAGCAGTGATGGGTGGCACACACAGGGAACCTCTAAAGCTTTCTTATCTGAGATTGCAGCTTCCCAGCTGAAGGCCAAGCCTGCAGCTCCACAAGACCCCAGGGGATGCAGATGGCTGCAGTGGCCTCAAGGAAGCCCTCAGCACCTGCCTGTGGGCTCAGCATCCCCGCAGGGCTCTCCCCATGACAAGCATCCTCAGCTGCCTCTGCCTCATGCCCCACTTGTTATGGGGTCAGGCAGCTGCCGGCCTCCCTCTGCTGGGATTTATCCCATAACACATTCCCACTGTGCACACATCCAGGCAGGATGCTCCCCTTGCAATGCAAGGCACTTCCAAGCTTGGGTGGGAAAACAGACCCCAATCTCTGTGGATGCAAACCCCTGTGGCTGCCGCCAAAGAGAACCCCACTGGGGTGCACGAACCCCTAAAGTTTGTCCCCATTTTACGTCTTACTTACGAAAAGAAAGAAAGAAATCCAATAAAATTAAGGCTTTGGCACCTTCCCCCATTCCCAGCGTCGGGAATTGTCGCCGGGAGCACACGGTCAGTGAGAACTCAGACAGCTGAGCCCTCGGGGAGCTGCTGCTCGCACCCCTTTGCCACCGCGAGTCCGTCGGGGATGAAAACCCGGAGCGAGTGCACATATCCTGCATTTTACAGCTCCTCCGCTCGCCGCTGCCATCCAAGAGCCTGGGTTTGGTTATTTTCCACGCTGGAAAAGCAAACCCACCAGGGATAACGCGCCAAGGTCATCCAGCAACACGCCTGGCCTTGAAGTGTTGCCACCGCATCCCCCGGCGAGCAGGAGGGAGGAAGGGCAAGGGGAGGACGGCGCATTCCCCCTGCCAGACAATGGGGTAACTGTTTGCAAGGTGCTGGCAGGAATCAGAGCCTTGCTGCTGCCAACAGGCTCCTGCCATGGTGCCCTTTGGGTAGCCTGGGAGAGGTGGGTTTAAGCACAAAGATCCCAGTGCTATAAAGGAAACGCTAATGACTGAGGGCTGGGGCAGCCTGGAGAAGAGAAGGCTCCTGAAGGGGAGACCTGAGAGCAGCTCCAGTGCCTAAAGGGGCTGCAGGAAAGCTGGAGAGGGGCTTGGGACAAGGGATGTAGGGACAGGCCAAGGGGAATGGCTTGAACCTGCCAGAGGGGAGACTGAGATGAGCTCTTAGGCAGAAGCTCTTCCCTGGGAGGGTGCTGAGGCGCTGGCACAGGGTGCCCAGAGAAGCTGTGGATGCCCCATCCCTGGCCGTGTTCAAGGACACGGGGGCTTGGAGCAAGCTGCTCCAGTGGAAGGGGTCCCTGCCCGTGGCAGGGGTTGGAGCTGGATGAGCTTTAAGGTCCTTTCCCACCCAGACCAGGCTGGGATTTCTCTATTCTGCTTCTCCTGCAGCCTGCTGACGAACAGGCTGGTACCGTAACACCCAAACAACAGAGCAGAGGATGGACACAGAGATGTGATGGCCAACGCAGGACCGAGCTGCCCCTTCCCTTCCCACAGCTCTCAGCACCACCAGCCTGTCCTTTTCCCAGCATTAAGGTTTCTTCTGCCATCAAACAACTCCAAAGCAGCAGGGTTTGACCGTGGGGTGATAGTGGGCTGAAGGAGGGCAGGACGCACATCACCCCTCCCAGAGAGCAGGTTTGTATCTATACCACAACCTGTCCCAGCAGCCTAAAGATCCATCTCATGAGCTTAAATTGCTGCTGAGCTGAGGACAAACTACTTTGGCACAGAATCCCTTAACAAAACACCCGAGCTCCCCCCCCCCCCATACACACACAGAGAGACAGGGACAAGGCGAGGATGGAAAAGTGCATGCGTTTCAAAGAGAAGCATGGAAAATCAGGAATACTGACCTTAAAGCTCCAGTAGTTGGGTTGCTAACGAAAGAAATCCAAGAACAAAACAAAAGAAAACAAAAAAGAACATTAAGATTCCGCTTTGACTTTTGCTTTCCTCCTGAGAATTGTTCACTTTAAGCGGCCACATTAAACCCGCTCTCGTTTCTGCTTCAAGTCCCCTCCCAACGGGTTCCTTAAGTTTCACGCTGCGAAGGGCTGGCGAAGGGGGAGCAGGATCATGCAAGCAGGCAGGGACGGTGACGGGCACTGAATGCAGACTGGGGTGCAAAGGAAGGGAAGCGAAGCAAACCAAAGCAGGGAACGGGATGGCAGCCCAGCATCGCTCCTGGAGTCAATGGTGTGCCCATGTCCCAGGTGTTGGTGAGGCTGCTGCCCTGGGAGCCGGTGCTGGAAGCCAGGATGATGTTCATTTATAAAGGGATCTTCCAATCCCCCTTCCCTGCCTTGGCCACCTCCCTCTGTTGCTTCTTCACGGTGTTTCCATCGGCGTCAAGTCAATGTGCTACAGCGAGTGACAGGAGCTGGCATCACTTACAGCCCAGCACGCTGCAGAGCCTGGGAGCTTCCTTCCGGTGGGTTAGGGGATAGAATAGGATCAGAGAATCAAGTAGGTTGGAAAAGACCTTTAAGATCATCAAATCTGATGGCTGGACTTGATGGTCTTGAAGGTCTTTTCCAACCTAGTTGGTTCTATGATTCTATTTTATGATTCTAAGTGCTGAGGATGCTCGGAGCTGCGGCTCTTGGCAATACCCCTATATGAGTTAGAGACGTGGGACCCCCTCCCAGGGCAGCACTGGGCTCACACAACCAGGATGTGGGGACCGGATGGGGACAGGAGAGATGCAGGCAAAGCAGGGATGCGCTTCAGAGCAGGGCACGCACTTGGCACAGCAGCAGCACAAGCAGCTTCATCCCACCCTGGAGACGATCCCCCAGCACCATGCACCCCAGCCCCAGGTGGGGATACCCCTGGGGAGGGAAGTTAGACCTGGTGAGGATCCACCTTGCTGGAAGGGGAAGCGTTTCTGACAGCACCGACAGGAGCAGATAATGGGAAGGGTGGAAGAAATGGGGACAAAGCAGCTTTTGTCCCAGCACTCCTTTTATTGGGATCAAAGTCCTCGGCGGCTCTTTTCTCCCCTCTCCCACCCACCTATCACCTTGCTTTTATACAGCCCTTGTTTCTCCACCACAATCACTACGGCTGCAAACCTGGTTTGTTATTTTGGGTTATTATCTTAAATGGAAAGTAAACCCCCCCCCTCTCCCAAGCTCCCCGTCCCCACCAGACCCAGCAATGCCCTGGTGCCTGCCAAGACCATCACGGAGTATTCATGCAAGGCCTTGCTGCTGGGGAATTAACCCTTCTGCTGACAAGGTGAATACAGGTCTAGCCTCGGTATATGAACACCAACCCACTTGTTAGGCTCATCTCGAGCATCAGCAGGATGCTCTTAGTCGTGTGAACTGCCTTCAAGATGCAGCTCACGTTAATACGCCACAAGACACCCGTAGAGCCAAAGTTTTGCCTCGACCAAACCAAAAGTGTTTGAGAAGTGATTGAAGTCAAACAACTGCAGTGTTTTCATGCAGACGAGCCTCAAGGCACAAAGGTCTTTTCCAAGGGCACATCGTGACTCAAGAGGCAGAACCAGAAATAGAAGCCCAGAGCTGTGATTACCAGGCACCATTAGATAACAACCAGCAGGATCCAAGCCTATCCTGGGCACGTCAAGCTCTTCCAAAACACCAGGAACTTGGAAGTCAGAAACCGCCTCAGGATGCCTTTTGGTCCCAAACGACTCCATCCATCACACCTACAATTAACACACCCGCTGCACCAGCAGCCAGGCTGCGATGCCGGGCACAAAGCCCACCGGCAGCACTGGTACCTGCCTGGCCATGCACAGGAGCAGATCCCAGACTGCAGCACTGCTCTGTGTCGAGCCAAAGCATCGGACCCCGGGTAAGAAACCCACAGCCTCAGCACGTCCCTCCTCGGAGCTCGCTGGCTCGGGGAGGTGAGCAGCAGCATTGCATCAGCTCCTGAAGGCTTTGACGTGCTGTGCCTTGATGGGGAAACAGCTCCAGCTAAGCTGCACAGGGCAGCAGTTTTGTGGCTCTGCTGCTGCTGCTGCTGCTCAGCTGCACGCAGCCCAACTCCCCAGGGCCAGGCTTGGATGCTGCCTCCCAGGAAACGCTGCATGAGAGACCCTTAACATATCACAGCCAGGAGGGAAGCCTTCATCCCCTTCCATTGCCACACTCGGCCCCTCTGCCACCCAATTCTCCCCACCAGTACACCCAGACAAGGAGGGAAGCAACAGACCCCCCCACCCACCCAGGAGGGCAACACGGAGGTGCCTGGTCCCCGAAAACATGGACTGAGGGGATGCTCACCCCCCCCCCCCCCCCAGGTCCTCTGTGCTTGGAACGCCTGCAATGGGCCTCAACACATATTTTGGCCAAGTGCTGCTGGGAAGAGTGGTCAATACCAGTCTGTCCCAGTCCCCAAAGGGCCCCAACTCAGTCTGTGGTAGGAGAGGATGCTCTTGACTTTGTCCTTGTGCACCTTTGGGTTTTTTCCTCCATACTCTTCCTTTTGCTGTTGAAGAGGCTCAGTAATTTTCCTCAGACCCTGATATTACTGATCCTATCTCCTGCCAGCCCTTGGTATGTATTTTATTTATTATTTTAGGATGACTGGACAGGCTTATCACAAAGTCCATAAATTACATCCCCACCGCACACAACCACCCCCCGTCAAACCGGCGATGAGCTTGTCTGAACCCCAAAGTGCTGTGGAATGGAATCAAGAATATTCTGGAAGCAATTTGGGCTGGTTTGCACGCCCTGCAGCGCACACCGGGGTGCCCTGGTACAAACACTCTCCCAGGTACCTGGATCCAGCCCCCTTTGCTGGCATCCCCATGAGAGATGTGGGATCCCTAAGCAAAGGAGCTGGGTATGGGTTGGATGCGGGGTAGGGGATGCGCTGCCTGCCCTGCCTGTTCCCTGCCAAGAGGCAGGGCTGTCCAGGACCTACAATCTGGTGCTGTCTATCAGGGCCAAGCAGGAGATGGACACCACCTTTCAGGTCTCCATCTGTCCTTGCAGGCTTTGCTGTCGCACCAGCCTGTCCTTCATCCACCCCAAATCTCCCAAAGCAAAGAGGACACGCTCCCCCAGCACAGGTACAGCGACAGGGGACGGTCCCAGCCTTACATGCAGCTCCCCAAAAAGGCAGGGGACAGAGCAGGCAGAGCCCCAGCTCCCCTGCAAGCACCCCGGCAGCCAGCCAGGCTGGCGAGGGAGGGTTTGTAGAGAGAGAAGGCCAAGGTAGAATTAACATATCGCTGGCTCTTCAAAAGCATCAAAGGGAGATAATGGTCTGAGAGAGGATTTGAAGCGACAGCCTTGTTACAAGCAATAAACCAGGCAGCTCGCTTGCAGCAGGGCTGTGCAGAAGGTATGGAGAATTACAAAGGCTGAGATGATAATTGCGATGAAAGTCATGTCCACGATGCTGCAAAACGATGGACTAATGAGCACTGGGGCCCCCCTAAAAGCACAGACGTGCACATGTGTGTGCACAGGCACGCGTTTAGCAGCTGGGGCAAGAGCAAAACGGGGCTTGAGGTGCTCCTGTGAACCCATGGCCATGAGGGAACCTATAGGCACACATGAACGCTTGCAGAGATGCACCTGCATGAGTGCTGCAGAAGAGAGGAAAACCCGAGGTGGGGGATGTATCGAGGAACGTGGTGGAGTTTAACAATCATATTCTTTATAGTCTTTATGAGATTATCCCAGGAGAAGACAGGAGGTAAATGGAGGAAATCCAAGTGAGCCACTGCCTTGACCAAGGCAGACTTCCCCAGGTTAGCAATTAGAACACAGACCTGCTAGTGATTAACAAGGCAGCACTGAATGCAGCCCTCTAAACCAGGCAGCGGCTCCAGTGTGCTCTGCCAAAGGGAGGGACAGAGGCTGCTTAATTCACCCATGTTCAGGAGTTGCAGTTTCTGATGGAGTCCCCCTCAGGCACAATGTCTTGACAAACAAAACTCTCCTTGAAAAATAGCTGTAAAGGGAATTTAATCTGCTTTCGCCTTATTAAAGTTGGGATTTGGGTTTTTTTTTAGTGCTTTCCAGCACAAGAGAAACTGAATGAAAGTGGAAATAGCAAAACGACAAGATAGAGTCAAATGCAAACAGGAACCTGATAGAGTGAAGAGTGACCCCGGCGCTGTGCATTGCAGATACTGTCATCAGAGCCCTTGCAGTTATTGCAGGAGGACCTCTCAAACCTGAGCATCTCAGCACTCAGGAAAGAGACAGGATGGGATGTGGCAGTGCAGGGGATGGTTCCCATCAGACCTGGGCTCCTGAAGGGGCTTCAGGGAGTCACCCAGCCCAGACCCCACCGTGCAAAGGGTACCAAGAGGCTTGCTTTGCTTGTCTTTCAGGCAGAGACTTGGGGTTTATGACACCTCTCTCCAGTCCCTAGCACAAAGATGCTCTGATGGCATCAGATGGCTTGTGACAGTGAGCCACTGGCAGGTATCACCGACAGACCCCTGGTACCCTGCATCATCCCTTATCTGCACACACCCCCCAGCCTGCTCTCCAAGAGAGGTTCATCAGTTCTCCATCGGTGACCATGGCCTTGACCTACAACACCCAGGTGATATTAGAGCACAAGCGCTTTTGAATGGCCATGGATTTATGCTCCTGACCCTTCCCTTCCTGATGTTAATACAAAGCAAATCAACAACACCTGCTCCTAGCAGAGCACCCCCAAGTAGCTCTGCTGAGGAGCATCCGTGCTTGGGTGTTCAGAATCCCCCTTCTGTGGCCTCCAAGGTCAAGGTCTCTGTGCCATCACTGCCCCATACCCTGCAGCAACCAGAGCAGGAAGCAGCCATGCATCCCAGCACAGGGACCAGGATCCCCTCCCACCTCCATCCCGCTGCTGGGGCACGGGAAGAACAGCCAAGGTGCAGGGCCAAAGGTTTTGGGGGGAAAGCAGGGGAAGCAGGCAGAAGTTGGGCAGATCAGATTGCAGAGTAGCTATGGCAACGGCACGGCGTAGGTGGACCAGCACAATAGGGACGTGCAAGGTAAACCCGGCAGCGAGCAGGCAGCGAGCATCCATCCGCTCCCCACTGCACTCAGCCAGGGACAGCACCAGGGTCTGGACCCCTCCAAGAGCTTTGGGGTGACCTCCACCCTCCGTCAGGTGCCTCCAAGCCGAGGAAGCTCATCCCTGATGGCAAGTCCCTGAGAAACCCCATGACAAGAGTGAGGAAGGATGGATCCCCTGGAGAAGGAGGCACATTTGGGTTAAGAACAGCAGGAAACCGAGTGCCGGGGCAGGGATGGATGCACACGGTCACATCCCCGCATCCGTGTGTGCCGGAGAGGCCGGAGTACACACGGGCAGCAGCACTGGCACTGTGCTCCTGGGAACCACGGTGAGGAACTGGGAGCACTGGGAGCCCAAGCGCAGCCAGGGAAGCGCGCCAGGTGCATCCCACCTGCTGCCGGGATGGAGTTGGATCCGGTTCCTCGTGGGTGTGCAATGGACATGTCCCTGCTGGACTACACCACAGGCTCATCAATCCCCTCCCCAGGGCTGCCGTCGCTGTCATCAACACGGCCGTATTTATTATCCACTTGTCAGGAAGTGGGGTGACCCCCGGACCTTTGACTGACTCCCAGCTCCTGAGAACCTGATTCCCAGCCAAACCATGGATCAGGTCTCTTTTAATCAGCCCGGAATCGTTCCCAGGAGGGGAGAAATAAGAGAATCAAATTGAGACAGCTCTGGCTGCTCCCAGACACACACACACGCTCCTTCATGTTACTCCTGACAGGCACACACGCTCTCCTCCACCATTACAGCACTTTGTGATGGTTCACAACACGCTCCACCTCTGGAGACCAAGATGAGACCCTGGGAAGCGCAATGAAGGACCCTGCTTCTCGTTCCCACCGCCCCAGCGAGCTCCCACCAACCGGTTCACTTCGGGCATCGTTCACAAGCCTCCGTCACCACTGGTTTGGCAAAAGCAGAGGGTCCAGGTACCCCGTGCCTATGGGGGGGACCCCCAGCCCAGTCAAGCACCCCACGAGAACAAGACAATGCCAACCTCACACCATGGGGATTGCAGGGACACTCTGTTAAGCCAAGGGCCAGGGTGGGCTCAGACCCGGGTGGGTCCTCATGGTGCTGGCAGGACCCCCACGGGAAGGATGCTCGGCCAAGTGAGCTGGAGGTGAGACAAGATCCCACTGGGTGCAGGGATGCTGCATGCCCAGGCCACCATCTGCCCCTCTCCGTCTGCCCCCACACACAGCCCGAGAAGGGCAGAGGGGACCGGTGTCCCCTGCAGAAGGACAGGGACAAGGGTGACAATGCAGGGGTGCCCTGGGAAGATGGGGACTGCGCAGTGGGCTTGGCACGGGCACCGCGGGGGGCTTTGCATGGCTCCACGTGCACCGGGAGGAGCAGGGTGAGGCCCCCCCACACCAGCTCCTGCACCGAAGGGTAATGCAGGGACGATGGAACCCACAGACTGCCACCAGCTCCATGCTGCGGACTTGGACGTGGGGGGAACCCCGCGAAGGGGAAATGGGGTGAACTGGGGGTATGGGGGGGCTGGAAAAACAGGGGGGACTGAGCGCCGCGGCCAAGGTAAGGGCACGATCCGGAGCACCGGCTGGTGATGGGAATGGCAGAGGGGAACACCGGGATGTCGGGGGAGACGGAAGCGGACGTTTGGGAAGGGGGTGCTGGGATGGGTGGGAGCGACCCCAGGGTACGTGGGCAAGGGGAGGGCGGGGGGGAGGCGGGCCCCGGGATGCAGGAGGGGACCGCGACACCGGAGGGATGCGCCGCGCCCGCCCCGCCGGCCCCGGTACCTGCGGCAGGTGAGATCCGCAGCGCCGGCGGGGCGCGCTCGGCCCCGCTCGGCTCTGATCGGCTCCGCTCGGCTCTGATCGGCTCCGCTCGGATCACATCGGCAACGCGGGCCGCGGAGGGAGGGGTGGGGGGGTGTGTGAAGAGCGGGCGGGCGGTGCCGAGCGGAGTCGCCACCTCCCGCCGCTGTCGGCCCTGCGCGCCTGCCCTGATAGGGGGGCGCGGTCACCATGGCAACCGCGACTCCACCTGCCGCCCCCTGCAGCAGCGCCGGGCCGCCGCGAGGGGGAGCGCGCTCCCGGAGGGGGGGCAAAGGGGCGGGGCAGGGTGATGGGGGGTAATGGGGGGGGCAATGGGGCGCGATGGGGCGCGATGGGGTACAATAGGGATGCATTGGGGCAGGGGCGGGTGATGGGGTGCAATGGGGCGCGATGGGGCGCAATGGGGTACAATAGGGATGCATTGGGGCAGGGGCGGGTGATGGGGTGCAATGGGGGGCAAGGGGGTGCGATGGGGTACAATAGGGATGCATTGGGGCAGGGGCGGGTGATGGGGTGCAATGGGGGGGCAATGGGGTACAATAAGGATGCATTGGGGCAGGGGTGGGTGATGGGGTGCAATGGGGGGGCAATGGGGTACAATGGGGTACAATAAGGATGCATTGGGGCAGGGGTGGGTGATGGGGTGCAATGGGGGGGCAATGGGGTACAATGGGGTACAATAAGGATGCATTGGGGCAGGGGCGGGTGATGGGGTGCAATGCGGGGGCAAGGGGGTGCGATGGGGTACAATAGGGATGCATTGGGGCAGGGGCGGGTGATGGGGTGCAATGGGGGGGCAATGGGGTACAATGGGGTACAATAAGGATGCATTGGGGCAGGGGGCAATGGGGTACGATGGGGTACAATAAGGATGCATTGGGGCAGGGGCGGGTGATGGGGTGCAATGGGGGGGGCAATGGGGTACAATAAGGATGCATTGGGGCAGGGGCGGGTGATGGGGTGCAATGGGGCAAGGGTGGGTGCTAGGGTGCAGGGGGTGCAATGGGGCGGGTGGTGCGATGGGGTGCAATGGGATGGGGTGGGTGCTGGGGTGTAATGGAGTGCAATGGGGGTGAAATGGGCAAAGGTAAGTGCTGGGGGGAATTGGGGGTACAATGGGCAGGGGTAGGTGCTGGAGGTGCATGCATCCATTCACACCCCCCATAAATCACTGCTGTAGCACAGGGTGCCCGAATGCCACTGGCACAGCCTCATCAATCCCCCACGGTCCTGGGACCCTGAGTTCTCCGTGAGTTCTCCCTTCCTATGAAGCGGGGAAGCAGCCAAGACGCACGCTTCCCTCAGGGAAACTGAGGCACGGAGCCACCTGCAGCAAAGCAGCATCTCCCCAGCCTGTTGCACCCTGCCTGCATCCCCATTGCATCCTGCCTGCATCCCCATTGCATCCCTGCCTGCACCCCTGTTGCATCCCTGCCTGCGCTGGTGAGGCAGGACAGAGCAAGGGCCTGGCTCTGTGGGCTCATCCATCTGCACTGGTTGGTATTTATTGATTCCAAAGTCAGATTTGTTCTGTGCAGCTGCAGATCTGCTGCTGTCAGGCAGCCACCAACATGTTCCCACTCGGCTCCAGCCTTTCCCTATTATTTTGTTCCCGCAGCAGAGCTGGACAAGCTAAAATCTGAGCTTTTATGTACTTCCCTGTAGCCCTGAATGAGGCACGTTTCTGCTCCAGCTCCGCTGCAGTATTTAAACCCACACTGCAGCTTAGGAGCTGCAGGGCACCCGAGCAGACAGGGCTGAATGATGTTTTACCTGCTTACAGGGAAAGGAGGGGGTGTAATCCCTTCTTTTCTGGGATTTATCACTTATCTGCACTAAAACCATGTTGTCCTGGGTGGTACATACCCTCTGAGCCCCATCCCAAACGCACATCCAATAGGAATGTGGGCATTAGTAGGAAGCAGGGAGGGGTGATGGGGTTACCTCTTTGAACCATCATCTAATTATTTTTTTTAGATGCTATTAACTTTATATATATATATAAGCATAATGAGATAGAGATACAGGTATATAGATGCATAGGTGTATAAGTATATAGGTATATGGATATATAGGTATATGGGATAGATACATAGGCATATGGGTATATAGACATATAGGTATATGGGATAGATACATGGGCATATAGAGATATAGGTATATGGGATACATAGGTATATAGATATATAGGTATATGGGTATATAGGTATATAGATATATAGGTATATGTGCATTCAGTATCGGGTACCACAGGGTGGCCCCATCCAAACCGTGCATCCCAGAGCACACTGATAAGAATCCCAGCCGTGCCATCCCTCTCCTTCTAGATTTCCCCTTCCCAGGGTAGGATTCCCCCCCTCCAAAGCAGCCTCAAAGCCCAGGAGCCAACGTGCTCCGTCAGCCACCTCATCCCAATTCCCATGCCCCTCTTTATTGTTAACGTTCCCATTTAACGCCTTCTCCCATCTGGGTTTTAAGCAAGCTCGCTGCCTCCTTGGACTTCTCCGCAGCTTTGCTAGCGGTCTGTTGGGTGTTGGTACAATGATTTCCCTGTGTTCCTTTCCCCCCCCCTGCTCTGTTATATATACATACGATTAAAATTAATATTGCTTTCCCTTCCCAATGCCTCAGCACGGGAACGCTGGCGTTTTGCTGCAGGCTTTGCTGCGCTGAAAGGGATGTTGACATTCCTGAAACGCTTCTTTTCACCTCTCATTTTGGCAAACGCATTGGAAATTACACATAAAACCCCAACAAAACAGCAAAGCCTGCTCGGAAATACCTGCCAGGCTCCCCTAGAAGAGCAAAGCAAGCTTCAAACGGTATAGGAAGGCCCAGAGTGTTGCATCCCAATGTCATTTAAAGGTTGGCCCCTGGGGTTTCCAGTGTTTTCTAGTTGCATTTTTCTCCCTGTTATTATTTACCACCCACAGGGAAAATGAGAGGAAAAAGGAAAGGAAACAAAAAAAAAAATAGAGAAGAAGAATGGGATTTGGGTGTTTTCTTTCCCCACCGGTTGCAAAGAAGTGATGCTTGTGGCTGGGCTGATGGATGGAGTTGAGCCCTTAGCATCATGCCCAGGGCAGGGGGATGAAGCCAACCTGGACCCACAGCCCTGAGCAAGGGGCTCCAGGGATACAAGATCATTCCAGAATCCAACCCATTTGCCTTTGACCTGCTAAAACTCCCCCAAAGCTCAGACCCTGAGTCAACAGGAGCTGGGTTTTTCTCCTTGTAGCTGCTGATATTAAAAACTACCCAAAACAGTCTTGAAATCATTGCAATAACAGGGGAAAGATTTCTGGTTATTTACTGAGAAATGTCACTCGGGTTGGAAATGTCACCACCAGCCAACAGCCTGCCACCAAAACAGGGATGCTGCGCTGCTGAGGATCTCTTTTTAGCAAGGAGAGGGGCTGCAGAATGGGGACACCCCCCTCAGTGCACCCCAACACCGAGGAGACAGCGATGCCGATGCCTCGGCATGCAGGGTTTTCCTTACAAAGCCGGTTTCTTTGTGGGATTCAGCGCCTGCATCCCACCGGGAGGTGTCTAGTTGGGGATGATATAAGATCTTTCTTTCCAGGCACTTCCTCCAGCAGCTCTGTGCTCACCCTCTCCTGTGCCTCCTCATGGAAGTGCCAGTTTAGGTGGGGATTTATCACTGCCCCAACAGCATCGCTGCCGCATCACTGGTACCCAGACCAGGATGGGCTCCCCAGCACCCTGGGATGCTGCCTAGCCCAGGGGTGCACCCCTAGCCATGGGGACCACTCAACCCTTGGGCTCTGCTGCTTTCAGCAGGGGTGCCCAGACACATCCTGCTCCAAAGACCAGCAGGTCCTTGGGGTGGGATTGACTCCATGGGGACCTGGTAACCAAAGGATGTGGATGCTAAATCCTGGCACGTGTCACCCATCCCCATCCCACACTGCACAGCAGCACATGCTGAGGTAGAGCAACAGCTCCTCACTGCCTCATCCTGCCCCATAGCCCCTCCTGAGCTCAGCAGCCCCTCAGCACCTTGTGGGGCAGTCAGGAGGGAGATATCTGCCCCAAGAGCTGCACTGACCCCCCAGCTCAGAAAGCATCCATCCTGTCTCTGGTGCTGCACCAGTATCTTCAGTTTTGGGGGGTTCATAGCACAGAGGAGAGCCAGGCATGCAGCAGCACTTGCAAACACCAGCCCATGGGTCCAGCTGCCCCTTTCCGGGTGAGTTTGGGGTCTGCAGCCATCACCCCCACCCCTCTGCATGGAGAAACACCCCTCTCCTCCCCATTATTGCTGCCAGCCAGTGGGATTGAATCCACTCGCATGGCTGGATGAATCTGCCTGGGAGCCCTCCAGCCCTGGGGAGGGATGGAGGTGCTCCCCAGTAGGGCTGAGGGATGCTCCCCAAAAGGGCTGGAGGATGCTTCTCCCCAAGGATAGAGGATGCTCTTCCTCAGACCTGGGGGATGCTCCCCCTCAGGCTACTGCAAGCAGCCACCCATTTCATGCACCATCCAAACCCCCATTGAGCCTCTTCTCCCGCAGCCAGCCCCAAAGGGTGAGATGTGGTCCCCATCCCCTCCAGCCCCAAGAAGACGCCCCGTACCTGGTCCCGCATACGTTCCTGCTGCCCCCGGAGCGCCAGTGCATGCTGTGGGTACTTGTTCTTCAGGTGGTCCATGAATGCATCCCTCTTGCGCTCCATCTCCGACTTCTGGAGGCCGGTGAGGGCCTCCAGGCTCTGGGCAGCGATGACGGTGTGCCGGCGCTCCGAGGTGTGCACCAGCCCTACATTGGAGAAGCGCCGGGTGCCGTTGCCCAGGGTCCGGTATTCCCGCGGGTACTCGGCATCATCGGCCGAGATCATGTGGGTGCTCGTCCTCTCGGGATCTGCACAGGGAGGGGGGAGAGCAGAACAGGGTCAGGACCAGCCCTGGGGCAGCCCCACTGCTATGGGGCAGAGGCGGGGTGCTGAGATTTGGGGATGGGGAGGGGGTTTTAAGCTAGAGGTGAGCAGAGCCTGGATGGGAGCGGGAGCATCCCTCAGTGGGATGGGTTGGGGGGTGCAGGGTTTATGCCCCTGCGATGGCAGCGGGCATGGGGCTGGTGGTGGCAGGAGATGGATGGGGCAGGGGGGGGAGCAGGAGGGATGGAGGGGCTGGGATGCCACCGAGACCACGATGTTCAGACCGAATCATGGCTAAAACAGTGCTGGGTCATGGAAACAGCACAGACAAGACACAGGAGCCAGGCACCGCTCCAGAGCACAGACAGATGAGGGGGGGGACATGGACACATGGACAAACCAAAAAGAAAATGAAAGGGGGGGCCATGGTGAGGGGATGCTGGTGTCTGCCCATCCTGCACTGTGCTGATGCCCATGAGAGCATGCAGGACCCCTATGTCCTCCCTGCCAGGTCCTGCTGGACCCCCTCCATACCATCAGACCCCATCCTGCATCCACTGCTCCCAGCACCCATGGGCACCGAACTCAGCAGCACCACGGCACCCTCTGCTCCATCCCATCCCATCCCATCCCGCTCAGACAGCTCCCCCCATCCCGGGCAGCAGAGCAGGCAGCGAGTGCAGGCAGGGTGCAGGCAGCACAGGGGAAGGGACTCGCCCCTTTGCTAATAATCCATGAGCTGCACGTTGTGGGGTTCCTGGGAAGCTGTGCCCAGCGCCAGCGCTGATGGATGCCTGGAAGTCCCTGCACGCTGCCAGCGCCTGGCACCTCCTGCCTGGCTGCAGGATGGGGCCACCCCACAGCCCATAGCCCCTTGCCCAGACCAAGAAGCCACTTGTGAGGGTCTGATGGCATCGGAACCTTTTGCCCCACAGCCCTGGGCTGGTCCTGGCCGCTGCCACCGTGCCCAACGCTGCCTTTGGCACTTCTAACTAGTTTGGCAAGCCGCAGCAAGCGTACTGCAGGGATTCACCACGTTACAGCTTTCCTTTTTCACTCACCATTTAACCTTGATCCATTATTCATCTCTCTCCTTGTCCTTCTACTCACACCCCCCCCCCCCCCCTTCATTCCAAAGTTCCTGTTAAGCAAATCATAAGCAGGTTTTTCCTTTTCCCTTAATTATTTATCAGCACCACGTATTAGCTTTATATCAACTGATTGTGTTTTTAATGTAGGACAGGACTCTAGCATGTGTTACAGACCTAACTCCTCTGCTCAAGGTCATACAATGGGGTTTGCTACAAGCCAGGCAGGGACATCACGCTCCCAGCAATGCAATGCCATGGGGACATCCTTACCCTTGCCCAATGCCTGAGGACATCCCTTTCCTCCTCTAAAACACAACCGGTCCAGCTCCATCACCAAATGGGACCTCAGCCAGGGGACCATCACCCCCTTACCCAGGAGGTGGAATCTGAGTGAGAGCTGAAGCTCCCGTTCCCTCATCACTTTGCTCAGGTGCCTGCATCACCACATCGTGGTGGCACATCTGCCCCGTGCAAAACACCCCGAGATCATGGAATCCCAGACTGGTTTGGGTTAAAGGGACCTTAAAGCTCCTCCAGCTCCAACCCCTGCCACGGGCAGGGACACCTTCCACTAGAGCAGCTTGCTCCAAGCCCCATCCAACCTGGCCTTGGTTCCCTGCAGCCACCTCCCAAGCGCATCCACCAGCCCTGAGTGTAGCATCCCTGGGCTGAGGCCACATTCCCAGCTCCTTCCCACCCTTCTCCTCCTGCTCCCGATGCCAAGCCATGCATCAGCATGCAGATCTCCGCTCCCTAATTACATGCTCCAAGAGCGGAACGCGCCAGCTCTCTGCCTCTGCCGACTGCTAAAAAGGGTGATTTGAAAAGCCCTGCACAATCTGCACCGGGGTCAGAGCAAAGCTGGAAGCCACTGGGGGTTCTTCCCCTCCCGGCTGTGCTGCATCCGCTCCCACATCCCTCATCAGGCAGCCCATGGTCCATAAACCCCATTAAACTGAGAAGAGGAAAAGCCACCACAGACACACGTGTACCTGTCCCCACGCTGGCCACCTTTTCCCCTTTCAGGTATCCCAGCCCGGAGTGGGAGGAGGCAATTTGATAACAGCCAACAACTGGGATAGGGGGGCTCCTTTGGAAAGGGACCTTAAACCTCACGGGGTCGTGCTTCCCTGGCACTGTGCATGGGGAAAGGACACTGAGTGTAGAATGGTTCGGGTTGGAAGGGATCTTAAAGATCATCTGGTTCCATCCCTCCTAATCCCTCCTGGCTTCACCTCAAGGGGATGATTGCATCCTGCCACCCAAAAGCATAGAATAGAATCACAGAATGGTTTGGGTTGGAAAGGACCTTAAAAATCATCCGGTTCCAACCCCCTGCCAGGGACAGGGACAAATCCTCCCACCAAGTTGTCTCTCTTCCCCCTCCGCAGATCCCATGGAGGGATGCTGGAGCAGTGGTACCCGCTCACAGGCTGCCCCGCTGCCAGCAGCAGCAGATCCCTGCAAAGTGCTTCCAGGGGCTGCTTCCAAGTAGGTCAACGGAGCGGGAGAGCCGGTGGCCGGAGCCCACCCAGGGTCCCCCCTTCAGCCCTGCCCCAGCCCATCCAAGCGGGGTGTCCCCAAGCGCAGGGACCACCCCATCGCTTACCCGCGGGAGCAGGACAGCTTCCATGGCGGCTGGAAAACTGCTTCGGTGGCCCGGCGGAGGCAGCCCCCGGGGCTCCAGGGGCTGGAGGAGACTCCTTGGCCGGGCGCAGGGCTCCCAGCGCAACCAAAATCCCACGGTAAATCCTGGCGAGTCCCTCTCCGAGCAGGCGGAGGTTGAGGGAGCGCGGTTCCCTTTGCCGATTCATTCATCCATCTCCCTTACCTGCCAGCAAAGGGGGTCACCCGGCCCGGGACCACAGCCCCGGCTCCTAGCAGGATGCGGCCAGCGCCTCCATCCCAGGAAAGCAGCAGCACCGGAGGTGCTTTGGGTGATGCTCTTGCAGCTCAAGTAGCGGCTCTCCACCAGCGCCCTGCTCCTTCAAAGGGAGATGGGGATGGGAAAGATCCCTAAAGCCCTGCCCCGTGCTGCGGGTGCTGCCCCACAGGAGCGAGAACAACGGCAGGGTCGGCGGTACGGTCCTCTCTGATCCCCTCCGCCCCCCCCCCCCCCCCCCCCGCAGCAGCTTGGCAGGGCTTTATCAAGAAGAGGATCTTTCAAACACAGTTTATTACTGCAGTTGCATAAATCTTCACGAGGCAGCGAAGCTCAGGCGGGTCGGGAAAGCAGCGGCAGTTACCGGAGCATGAAACGCAGCCCGAGAAAGCGATTGTACAGAAGGGGATGAGGCGAGGGGAAGGAGAGAGCCCGCTCCGAGAGAAAGGGAGGTGAAAGAATAGAAGCCCCCCGGAGCGATGCGGTTCCCCCGCACCCGGCCATTAAGGCAGCGGGGAAGAGCCCTGCGATGCTCTGGGATGCGCTCGCCTTCCTCCCAGAGGCTGCGGCTGCTGCACTGCCAGCCCACTGCCTGCACAGCACCCACGGAGGCTGCCCAGCACCCAGAGCTCTGCTCAGCACTAACCCCTTCCCTGCCGTGCTGCTGCCAGGCACTGGGGACCGGAGGCACGACTGGGAAGTGCATCCATGGCTCTGGATACACTTAACTCCTGTTGTGCCGCACAGCCAAACTCAGTGGGCACCCCGGAAATGAACACCTTTACCCAAACTAGGACCTGGTGGGGTAAAGGGACCTTCAGAGTCATTTGCTGCCCAGGGCATCCCTGATGCTGGCACAGGGATGCTCTGTTTGTGCTCATTTCGGGATGGCCAAGTGCCCTGCGGGGTCTGCCCGTAGCTCCCATCTCACCCCCACAATGGGACCAGCAAACACAGCCCAAAACCACTGCAGCTGCACGTGTGTTGGTGTTCTCCTTTGGAAGCTGTGCCCAGGAGCAGCAATGAGGCAGTGACACACCA
This sequence comes from Pezoporus flaviventris, assembly GCF_033815535.1. Classification (NCBI taxonomy): domain Eukaryota; kingdom Metazoa; phylum Chordata; class Aves; order Psittaciformes; family Psittacidae; genus Pezoporus; species Pezoporus flaviventris. The sequence continues at coordinate 126,116 of NW_026892799.1, forward strand.
GGGGGGACATGAGTGTTCCCCCCCCCACAGCACCACCCAGAGCCAAACGGACCCAGCCATCAGCACTGCTTTACAGAGCCAGGTCTTTTTTAAAATCAACCTGCAGAGGAACACATCCCTGGTTTGAGCTCAGCCTATGGGCTATGGATGCCCCTATCCCATGGGAATGGCAGGTGTGGGACAGACCCATGGCTCATCCCAGCACACGGGTGTTGAAGTGAAGGCATCTGCACACTCTTCCTCATCCCTCACTCAGCGCCGGGTGAGCAATACAAGGAGTGAAAGCTGAAGCATCCCTGCCTTCCTCTTGCTCCTGGGATGATGGAGAGCCAGCACCAAACCGCCTGGGAAAAGCCAGGCAGTGCCAAGGCCACCCATGAGGGACCGCTAACATCCATCCCAGGACAAAGCTCCCCATGCCCATGCTCTGGGAGGTGGGGGCTGTGGCTCTCCCATCTCCTCTCCCCATCCCAAAGGATCTCTCCCAGCTTAGCCCGGGCTCAGCAGCTCCCCGCAGTGCTTTTCACTCCCAAATTCGAGTGGAACCAAGGAAAAATAAAGCACCACCCGCTGACCATTTCATTGGGAACTTCCCAGCCGGGGCCGTGCTGATCCCACCGGCACCGCAGCCAGGACACGGTGCCAGTCCGGATGCGACCCTGCAGACCTGCCTGTCCCCAGCCTCTACGTGCCCTGGATGCTGCCTGCACCCCACCAGCGCCAGCCCTACCGATGCTGCTGACAAGGAGCCGGTCCAAAGCAATGTTGGTGCCCCCTGGTTGCTTCCCAGTTGGAGCATGGGATGATCCAGCTGGCAGCTCTCCACCGCACTGCCCTGACAAGCAGCTCCTTTAACTTTGGAAGCAGAGAAAAGACCGGATAAATTCCCATGTCATTGTCAAACCCCAAACCGAAGGAGAAATCCCATCTGGCCAGCCCTGTGAAAAGCAGCAGCTACTTCCCACCTCGCCGGGTGTTATGACACCCACACATGCACATGGAAACGGGAGAGGAGTTCACTTCCTAGATCCCATGGACAGCAGTGCCAAGAGCAGGACCAGCACGCCCGACTGCTCACTTTGTGCTCAGGATCAGAGCCCTATCCCCACATCCTTTGACATGAGGCACATGAGCCAGGCTGCTCCCCATGCTGCCATCTGCAAAAGGGGGACCTGGCACCCAAGAAGCTCCTCCAGCCTGGTCCGCTTCATCCTGCAGCTCCTGTTGTGGTGTCCCTGCCACCACCCTGCCTGTCTCTGCCTGCACACAGAACGAGCATCCCATTACAGCAGCTGAAAAGCATCAACCAACCCCTGTCCTTCCTTTTCCTCACCCTGTCTCCTTGACTCAGCATCTCCCTGGAATCTCCTGCCAGGTCCAAGTTGGGAACCATCCCTACCCTCACCCGAGTGCTGCAGTGACCAGAAGGGACAGCACCAAGCACAGATGTGACCTGACCTGCATCATAGGCCTGGTACACAGCATCAGGGGATGCTCTGAGGGCAACCGACGGGCAGAAATGCCCTCATCACCATGCAGTAAGAGCAGCATCCAAGTGGAAGTTTCTCCCCACATGTCCTTGCCCTCCTGGAGACCCCAGCAATGGGAAGCATCGATCCCCAAGGAGCTTCCCATGCTTGGGCAAGGGCGAATAAGATGGGCAGAGGGCACAGGGAGGATGGGAAAGCCAGGGCAGATTTTTGCCCTGCCATCAGCTTCCTCTCTGACTGTTGGCAGGAGGCTGAAGGCAGCAGCATCCTCTGTGCATGGAGAGCATCCCTGCTGGGAACGGGAGGAGAAAGGAGCCCATGTACCCTTGGTGGGGATGGCTGGGGACATGCCAACAGCTCGGGGATGCAGGACACAAAGGAGAGGATGGAAGAGGCCAGGCTCTTCCCAGCACAGACACAAGCCACATTGTGGTCTGGTCTCCATACAGGCAGCAGTGATTTGAGACAGCGCAGCCTGGCAACTGGGTTGGAAGCAGTCAGATCTGAGCCTGGGGATCCCCTTTGGAGCCAGACAGGAGAGGGAAACTGAGGCACAGAGCCTCAGCTCAGGAATAGCCCCAGAGGCACAGCCGTACCCATCACGCTCCTGCAAAGCCAAGTCACAGCACGGGTCCTGGGCGCTCCTGCCTGGAGCTGCTCAGACAAATGCCTCTGGAAATCAATTCCAATCTATCAGGCATCACTTCAAGACACCAAATCGATGGCTCCTCTTAGCCCAGAGCAGAGGGAGGGAGGTGGGAGAGGGGGAAGGGATGAGGGTTGGGTCCAGTTGGAAGAAAATGGCTCCAAAGCCAGCTCTTGGTGTGGCAGAGAGCATGGGAGATGCATGTCTGCATGTGGTGCAGCTCCAGGGAGGGGCAGAGAGAGGGAAGGACAGAGGGGTGGAGGATGAAGGGATGGGAGGATGGAGGGAGGGAGGATGGAGGGATGGAGGATGGAAGGAGGGCATCATCTGAGCTCCCAGTCAGAGCTTTGGATTAATTTCTTCCTCTCATCTCTTTGCAAGCAGAGCAAGAGTGCAGAGGCACGGGGAGGTTGTGGAGCCTGCAGGGGGTGAGGAGGTGCTGGCAGAGAGGAGGAGGGAACACACATCACGACCAGAAATGAGTTCCTGACAGGACCATTGTTCCCTCTAATGAGACACTGAGGAGAGTCACTAAAGAGAGCAAGGCTGCCACAACCGCTTCCATGATGGGAGAAACGGGAACGGGCAAGCGTGGTCAGGCAGCAGGAGCCTCCAGCCTGGCCCATGGCCATAGGCAACTGTGAGCTTATAGCCAAGAGCCAGGCTGTTTGCTGCTCAAGGCATGCACCAGCTCGGGAACACAGGCAAAGCTGCACCTCGGAGAAGCCTGAGATCGAAGGCAGAGACAAAATGCAACAAGTGGATGGAGAGGAAGGTTAAAGGATGGGAGACGCCTCCCGTGCACGGAAATGATGCAGGGGTGATGCTCCGGCCCCTTGTGCCAAACGCACTGGGTGCCATTCTCTAAGCCAGCTCAGCAGCACCTCTCATCTCCTGCCGTCAGCGCAGCGATGCTGACCGAGGGAGCTGCTGACAGGAGCTTCAACGTGCTGCACCCTATCAGGAGCTAATTCATCTGATAGAGCACGGCAGGGCTGAGGGAGGGAACCACCCCCCCTCCCATCATCGCTAAGGGAAGAATCCAAGCCAAACCCATGGCTTTTCCAGCCCTTGTGCTGCAGCCTGGAGTCACCACAGAGCTCAGCTCCATGAGAAAGCGCCCAGGAGGGGGATTTTACCCAGCTTGGCACATTGGGGACCACTGGCTGCTCAGCCCGGCACAACACTTGGCCCATCTCTGCCTTGGCACGGGAAGACCCAACTCTTCCAAAGACTTGGCTCCTGCTGCCATCGTGATGTGCTTGGATGCACAGCCCGGAGCTCAGCAGGTCCAGCCACAGCACCGAGTGCTGCTCCCGCAGCCTCCAGGCTGGAATTATGGGGGAGCTGCCTTTTGGAGTGATTCCTGCCAGGAGATGGGGTGATGCCAGCTCTGGTGGCTGCGGGGGAGAGGCTGGAAGGAGCTGGTTTGGTGTTATGGAGGGGCTCAGGAAGGCTCCTGATGGGGTGTGGAGAACAGACCCTATTTATAAGCGCCCAGGTAGCAAGTAGGCGGGTGGCCACAGCCCGCTGTGCCAGCATGGTTAGTCACAGCTACTTAAAAATCAGGAATGCTGAAAACAACCTGCTCAGACCCACATCCAAAGCCTCTCCCAATCCAAAATCATGGCGTGAGATGCGACAATGCTTCACCGACAGCCTGATGAGAGACCCTGCGTGCACATGGCATGGGGATGCTGCTGGGACACGTCATCTCCTCTCCACAGGGCATGAGGACACTGAAGCACACAGTCCCTACAGCGCCTGGCTGGCACCACATTCCCCAGTACATCCCACCTCGGAGTGGGATGCTGTAGGTGACACTAGGATGAGGTGCACCATCCCCAGAGGCAGATTCCATCCCTCCCGCTGGCACAGAGCAAACCCTCTTGCTCTCTCTTGCACTTCTTAACCCACACCAGGGCACATCACAAGGAGAGCTCCGGCCCTTCCACCAGCACCAGTCAGAAGCTGTCCAGGCAGCGAGGTTTAGTCAAGCAAAAGGAGGGCAGCAGCATCTGCCTGCAGCCCTGCTGCCTCCTCCCACCCCAATAAGCATCCGACCCAGCCCCACACTATCACCTCCCGGGGGGCAGAGCCCACCTTCATGGTGCTGGGACCATCCCCGAGGGACCAGCATCACCTGGTGCCTGCATCCCCATCGCGTCACCCCCCCTGGTCCATACCCACGAGCAACGGAGTGAGCCTGTAGTCCCCGGGCTCGGCGGGTCTCTCCTGCTCCCGCAGCCTCGGCACGGCTCTAGGGGAAGCTCCAAAGGGATGCTTTGCCCAGCGAGGAAGCATGGTGGTACCCAGGCAGCCGAGAGGAACCAGGAGACGGCTCGGAGCAGGGCTCCGAAATCTGTGTGACAAACACACGCATCTCATCGCATATGTTTAAACCGAGGGAAAGATGCTTTTCCTGATCACTTGGCATTTAAAGCGACACGTCAAGTTAAATCTAAGGAGACGGATGGAGCCGCTTGAGATGCTTGTGTTAATGAAATACGGGATCGGATCGTTATTAAACACGGATGCAGCGAGCTGGGGTGGTACCGACCTTATCACACGGCGCTGACCCGGAGGAAAGCTGCACGCAGCGACCGGCGGCGCTCAACCCTGTGGACACCGATCCCTCACATCCAGAGCCGGATCCCCCGCACCGGGAAGCGGAGCCGGAGCAGCGCTGGGTGCCTGGAGGAGCTCCGGAGCTGGTGCCCTGCTGCCACCCGGGTCCTGGCCCCCGTCAGTCCCCACTGCTGCCCCCAAACTAGCGAGGGGTGCGCGGCAGGGCTGTCTCCATGGCTCACAGGCAGTGCCACAGCTCCTCTGCCAGCCGCCATTGCATCCTCCCGGCTGCCAGCCAGCACTTTTCCTCACATCCTTTCCCTATCCCAACAACTTCTCCCTTCCCTTCCCGCTTCGATTCCTCTTCCGATGCCTGTGTCTCCTGCTCTCCTGGTTCAGGCGGCTCGGAGCTCCCTGTAGGTCTCCGGGTGTGTTTTTTCCCCTTCTCTTCTGCTGGAAATGTCAACGTGCCCCCTCAAACACATCACATGGGCTGGGAGCCAGGAGCTGGTGCTCAGCCACCAGCGCTGCCACTGTCCCCTCCCTGCCCTGCCAAAGCAAGGGCTGGTGATGGGGCTATCGGCTCAAGGAGCCCTTCCTGTGCTCCCGCATCCGCCCTGGCTCTGGGTGCAACCCTGGGAGGATGCAGGGTAACAGCAGAGCCCATTTCCAGGCTGGCATGGGCAGGGGTTGATGAAGTCACCCTGAAGGAGTGATGAACAGGCAGTGATGACCTGAGGGATACTTGGAGGCACAAGCCAGCTCCTCTTGGTTCACCCAAGCTAACGAAGACCATTGCTATGCCTGCATTCTGTGGGTGTTTTCCTGCCTCTCCCCACAAGGAAGATGCTGACCTCGTCACAGGTACTCCATAACTCAGGCTTTCCCCAACCCAAGGCCGTGACACCCCAGCACGGCCCTGACCTGTCCTGCAAGGATCCCCGATGGTCAAGCAGCACCCAAACACTGGGGCGATGCAATTGAGAGCGAATTCCAGCAGCACCCCAAAACCACCTGCACATGCATTTAGGGGAACACTTGCACTGTGGCTTTGCAAACTCCTCCTGTTTTCCTCCATCCCCCATTCCCGGTGTTTCTGCCTCCATCCAGCTCATTCTGACATCCTGAAGGATCTCTCATGGACTTACAACCACCCGAGCCCACTCAGGCCTGGCTGGGAAGGGCTGTAGAGCCCTCATACCAAAGACCCATAGGTTGGTTTTATCCTCATTTCACAGATGGGGAAACTGAGGCATGCATGGAGCAGGGGAAGGGGGGGGGCAGGAGGACTCGTGGCTCAGAGCCCAGCAGTGGCAGGACAAGAAGGGAGAAGCTTGGGAGGGCTGGAGCCCTTCCAGGCTCTCCAACAGCCTTAGATGTGAGTCACAGCTGGCACAGGCATTCACTGCATTGACAACCCCCCAAAACCATGGTCCTCTTTGCTGAGCACTTCAGGAGGAGCTGGCTCCTGCACATCGTACACATAGAAGGGGCCTATTCCCCTTTCTCCTTCAGTTTGGGACCAAGGGCATCTCTCCCTTCATATTGATATCACAACTATCATGTGTACCCTGTGTGTTATTTGTATTGGCACAGCAGCTGTGCTCTGCTCGGCCAGCACCATGGGGAAGGGGTAGGATTTGCTCCAAAGAGCTTTGAGTCAATACAGGCAACAGAGGTGAGAGGCAAGGAGACACAGCCAAGGGCAAACAGCAGATCTGGGGCCCTCCTGCATGCCAGGACCCACAGCATCTCCCCTGTGCTCCCTATCACAGGATGCTAGAGCTGAAGCTGGAGGTTTGGGGCACAAAGAGTGTCTGGGGATGGGAGGATGCTACATGGGAAAAGCAAACACCATTACCGCCAGCAGGATTAATTGTCCTTCCTGCTGATCCCTGAAACCTGGCTCACTCCTGCTGTGGGGAGGGCCAGAGGATGGGGTGACCTTTTAATTCTGATTGCTCTGCGATGAGGAGTAAATAAGCATTATTATCAGTTAAAAGCTGCTCAGAAGGGCCCGCCTGCAGATCTGCTGCTGTCTCACATCCATCACATGGATGGTGCCCTCTCTCCTGCAGGTCAGACCCCCACACATCCCTTATTTCCAATGGGGAACTGAGCTGCCGTGGAATGCCAAGGGCAGCACCAAGCACCCAGGTCTACCCCAGGATGCTTCCATCACCTCCAGCTCCCACCAGTACCGCCTGCTGCACCATCACCACAGGGATGGTCCTGCTGTCACTGTGGGAAGAGGCACCATTCCCTACACCCAGCCTTGCTCCATCACGGAGGCAAATGATTGCTTTCAAGTCCAAGGGGGATCTTCCCCCTCTGGGGCTTCCAAGGCTCCGACTTCTCTGCAGTGCAAACCTGAGTCACTTGCACATGTGAGAAGCCCATTTCTCAGTGACACCTCATCCTCACCAGGGACCTGCTGTGTGCCAGCAACGCGAGCCCCAGGGAGAGGCTGGTCAGAGGAGCTAACACACCAGGGTGAGACATCCCCATTTACACCTGCAATGCCAGACATGGCTCTTAGCAGCTACACAAGGAGCTGCTTTCAGACAGCAACAGCATCAAACCTGCCTGCAGGGGAGAAGGATGCCCATTGCCCTGCTCTTGTGCCTGCTCTCCAGCCGCTGGTGCCAGCTCCGGCCTCTTCCCTCCATCAGCCGATTCCTCCATCTCCATCCTCCTATTTACTCTGTAAGCTCTTTAGAAAGATGATTGCATCTCACAATGCCAGTGTACAGCCCCGAGCACAATGAAGCCTCGCTCTGCCCCGGCACCACTTCAATCCGCACAGTAAGACAGTCATGGGGTGGGAATACAGCCGGGACACAGAGCACAGCTTTGTATCTGCTCACAACTGGGCTCAGCACACGCAGTCTATACAGCAATATTCATGCATGCGGTGCCCTGACACGCTGCTCACAGTAGGCCTATTGTACATCATTTAAACTACGAGATACTGGGGACTGACCAAGGAGATGCTGCTCAGAGCAGCGATGCTGAGTTCCAGTGCTGGAGAAGGAGCAGGAACCTGTTGCACCAGGCAGCCAAGGATGCTCAGGGAGGCAAAGAGGTGTTAACCAGGAGCAAATCATAGATTCCCAGACTGGTTTGGGTTGGAAGGGACCTTAAGATCTCTGGGCACCCTGTGCCAGCACCTCAGCACCCTCACAGGGAAGAACTCTGCCCAAGAGCTCATCTCAGTCTCCCCTCTGGCAGGTTCAAGCCATTCCCCTTGGCCTGGCCCTACATCCCTTGTCCCAAGCCCCTCTCCAGGTTTCCTGCAGCCCCTTTAGGCACTGGAGCTGCTCTCAGGTCTCCCCTTTAGGAGCCTTCTCTTCTCCAGGCTGGCCCAGCCCAGCTCTCTCAGCCTGGCTCCAGAGCAGAGCTGCTCCAGCCCTTGCAGCATCCCCATGGCCTCCTCTGAACTCACTCCACATCCCTCTTACATCGGGAGCTCCAGCTCCATGCTCAGTACCACTGCATGCCCTGTGCTGCGCTGCTAGGGCCAGGTCCACCTTGTGGGAATGGACGTGCCCTATTCCTGGTGGCTGGGGAGAAAGAGATGTAGGATTTGAGCTGTTCTGGCATCCCCATGGACAGAGCCTTTCCTTGCTTGTCCCCAGGCGCTTGAAGCATCGGGGGGAAAAAGAAGGAGCCTCTGCTTAAAGCATCCACCCTGGCGCGACACTGAGCTGGGCAGTGCAGACCCGATGGGAAATCAGGGTCCCTCTTTCCCCTTCTCACTCCACAATGCCCATCACTGGGCCAGAAAAGGCCCCATTAAGACACGAGCCCTGCCTCGATATAGCGGTGGGGACTGTGATTGTGGGTCAGGCGCTTTATATCAGACCTTATCTCAGTCCTCAGGGTGTCACAGGCGTGAAGAACACCCTCACCCGTGCACAAGGGATGCGCTGGTCTCAGGGCAGCTTAGAGCTGGGTGGACAGAAAGGTCTTTTCCATCTCGGAGGCACTGATTGGACCACACCAGATGCATGTCTGCTGCTATCAGAAATGGGGAAGAAGCCAGATAAAGGAAAGGAAAATAAAATATCCATTGGAGACCTTTCGACACCACACAGTTAAATGCACTCAATGCATTTCACAGCTGAAGGGCCACGGAGCATAATTTCTCATTAAACCCAGCCAACTGATAGCTGATAAGTTCTTAAGCAATAAAAAAACCTCTTTTTAAACCCCCGCGAGCCCCCGGAGGTGTCAAAGCAGCTCGGGAGATGGCTCATCCCTAAAGGGAACAGATCTGCAGGAGAGAAACCAGCTCCACGTGGCTGCTCCGCCTGTCGAGGCTGCAGGCAACATCTGCCGAGGCTGGCATCACCCGGCAGCGCTGGCAGAGCCCATCACGGATCCAAGCCGGGATGTGCCAAGCGGTGGCAGGTGGAGCCGAAGGGAGGACTTGGCACCCGGAGGTGCATCAGCCTCCCACGGGGACCGGTGCTGCCGTGCGCCGGGGCTCGGCTCACAGTCGCATCCCAAGCTGTTCCGTCGGGCGCCCGCTTGGTGAGCCCATGGGGCTGGGGTTTTGCTCCCCAGCTGGTGAGGAAGCCAAAACCCGCCTGGAGAAGCGGGGAAGCGAGAGTTTGCTCCACGAACGGCACAAGCCGAGCGGTGCCTGGCAGCGCAGCGCAGCCCCGAGCTGCTGCGGCACCCAACACCTCCCGGGCCAGGCTGGCGCCCGCAGCACCCGGCTCCCACCCGGTGCCGTGGCACAGCACCAAGTCCTTCCACGCTCAGGGTACTTCAGCACCCTTCTCCTTTTGCTCACTTGCTGAGCGCAGATGCAGCAAATCCCACTCGACCAACGGGATTCAGAGCTGAGCCTTGTCCCATCCTGGAGCCAGGGGGGGGGGTTTAGAGGAGACGTGCCCTGTTCTGCATTAAAATAGCAAAGGGAACATACGCCAGGGCCAGCTGCAGCAGCACTTGGTGCAGGATCAGATCCTGGTCCAGGTCTCTGGAAGGAGCTTTCCATTTTAGCTCTGCAGAGAGAAAGCCTTGGCAAGGGCTGTGCTGGGTTTTGGGGGGCCACAAGCTCCCTCCTCCCCAGCACTTTCTGGGGAAGCAGAGATCCCAAGTGCCACAGAGGAGGCTCATGGCTCTTCAAACCACTTGGCACGGAGCAGCTCTGCAAATGCTAAACTCTTTGAGTGCCTGGGGGCAAACCTGCAGGATGGGATGAATCAGGGGGTGTCACAGCAAGCCCTGGGAGCCGCATCCATCTGGACCAACCAATGATGCTGATGCTACTCCTTACCCACCTGGAAAGCCAAAGCTCTCCAGGACACCCATGCCAGAAGGGAAGCAGTCACCTGGCTTAAACCCAGAGGAAAGGTAGAAGGGGTTTAACAGTTACTTTGCAGGGCATGGAAAAAAAGCCTCAAGCACACATCCCTGGTGTTGGGATCAGCAACTCCGGAGCTGCCCAGGCATTTTGGCAACCCCTAGCTCCTCATCCCCTGGGAGCATCACACCCTCAACGCCCCTATGCCAGTCCCCATTACCAGAAATCCACTGCTTCCCAGTCAATCTTACTTTGAAGGCAGCCCTGGTTTACTCTGATTTAAATCAAAGCACCGCTAGCTACAGTGTGCTATTACCACTGCCAAAAACTGGGAACTAAATGGCATTTCCCCACTGCTCCATTTATATTTCTGTGCTCTTTACCCATTTGTAAACTGCAGGAGGGAACAATTTAAGGCATCTGAGTGAAATGCTTAAATTAACAATTTACAAATAGCTTAATTGAGGTCCTGGTCTCCCTCTTCCTGAGCAGAAGCTGCTAAACGATTGTGAATCATTCCCATTTATTGGTTCTTGTGCTGTGAATTACAGGCCCTGGACTACGATAAAGGCTTTAATACCTTGGTGCAGGCTGGGAGTACGCATCACTTACACCCAGCACTGCTGGTGACAGACGGCCACAGCCACGGATGGGAGCTGAGGAACCAGAAACCATGGGAAGAAGCAGGCAAGTGATACAGGAGATAGGCAAAAGTGCCTTGACTGGAGGGATGCTACAGGGTGTGCAGCCGTCTTGGGGGCTTTCTATAGCTCTGAATAAGGGTCTGAGGGGTTTGCACTGGTGGAACACTGGGAAGAGGTTGGTGCTTAGATGCAGTTTGGAGGATGGGGAAGGTCAGCCCCATGGCTTGGTCACAGCGGGGAGCTGGGGTTTCACACACCACCCCATGAAACCAGTAGTTGAATGCAACAACCCATTCCCCAGCAGCAGCCTCCACTGCAGACCCCAGGTCCCGGGGCTGGGCCTTGCACCTCATCCATCCCTCCCAGAAGTCCATTCCCAGCAGGAAAAGAGAGGAGCAGCCCCCGGGGAGGGCTGGGATCTGCTCTGCCTGCAGCCTCGCACTTGTTAAACCTCTCGCTGGCAGCCAAGGACACTCACGTCTGCATCAAACTCCTCAGCTCCCAGTCTAATTCTGGCACATCAGACAGTAATTATAGGTACATCACCGGCGCTGACAAGTCTGGAGCTCGTCATTCCCTGTCAGCACGGCACTGCAGACACCCCACAGGGAGCACAGAGGGGCCATGTCCCTCCCACCCGCTCCTGGCTCTATTTTAGGGATCTCTTTGCACTCCTGAGACCCCCCCCCATTACCAGGGACTCATCCCACCACCATCAGCCCCGTCCGTCTCTGGGTGCTGGCTGGAAAGGGAGCTCCATCACCTATGGGGTTCCATGGCCCTGGACCGTGTTGAGGTGGAAATTGCATGTGGGGGGAGAAGCAATGATTTTAATTAAAAGGCAAATGACTGCACTGGAAGTTGACTTGAAGCACAGAGATATTAAAAAGCCATTGACTCTGTGAATTATTTCTCCCTGGGTTGCTTATAACAGGGAAAAGTGTTCAGGCAGCATGGGCTGCTTTAGCATCCTGACTTGGGGAGCCCCAGCAAGGGGAGAAGTGAGGGGGAGCTGCTGAGCAGCAGATGGGGACATCCCCGTTCCCTGTCCCATGGTAGCCAGGAGCCCCTCGCCCTTTGGTCTGTACGAGCCAGCATCATTCCTGCCTGTCCTTCCCCTGGGAAAGCCACAACAAGTGTATCCTCAGCATCCAAGCAGCATGGACCTTCCCAGCTCGGCCCCATCCCTTGCTTCTCCCCTCTCGGTCCTGGGGCTTGGCTCCATCTAATGAGTCCCTGTTGCATCCTGTCTGCCTGCAACAGGACTTGGGAAACCAGAGACACCTCATAAACCTCCCTGCCTGCCTCCAGGGTCACCCTGAGCCGCATCACTGCCGGAACACGAGCCAGGATGAAAGAGCAGTGCTGATTCCCATCACCAAGCCGTGGCTCTGTTCACCTAAGCGGGTACCAGCAGCCTTTCAGAAGGGGTCAAAGCCACCTCCTTTCCATGGGAGACAAGCTCATTAAGCAGCATCGTTACCCGGCTGCAGGATGACCTTATAACTGTCTATGCGTTCACCTCGGCTAGGATGCAGCTTCTGAGAGCGGGGGGCTCTTTAATCTTGTTCAGACAAAGGCGGAACGGGATCTGATAGCGGGAAGCTGAAGCGTCAGACACGCAGACGGAGAAGGGAAATGCGTTCAACAGGACCAGGGAGAGCCTGCACGGAGCAGGGCGGCTTCTCCATCGCTTCCCACTTTGAACCGAGGCAGGGTGAAAGACAGCATCCGCTCAGCCACAAGTTACCTTCCCCGTGCAGGAGTTAGAGCGGGGACTTGACAGCCTCCGTCACACAGCTGGGGTCAAACTGGGTGATGAGAGGGGTTTTTCCTCTTGAAATAGGGTCTTAAAAAGATCCCTTGAATGCAGAAAAACCCCACAAACGCTTCACCCCCACCCCTCAGCCCTCCTTGTTGTGCTGGTTTTAACACCTCCACTCAAGACCGGGAATCCCAGCAAAGCATCACCATTAGGCTACTTCTTCCCCCAGTACACTGAGGCTCAGCACCAGCAGGACCTGCAGCCCTCCCCACGAGCACCAGTGATGAACCCACCAGGGCTGGCTGTGCTTCCAGTCTGGAGAGCCAACTCCAGGCTCCTATGAGGAGCAATAGAAGCCACAGCCAGGAGCAGCCTTCCAGCCTTCTCCCAAGGAAGCAGTCGTGCAATCTGCTCTCCAGCTGAGGGGCAAAGCATGCACACCATTTGGAGCCCGGAATGCAATTCCATGTGTAATTCCAGGGCAGCAAATGAGCTAGAACAGCGTTTAGCACCCCAAGCCATACCCTCATATGGAGGCAGGACCTGGCTGTCTTCATCCTGCTTCCCCACTCCCATTATCCCATGGAATAATGCTTTCATTCCAACAAGGCAATTAAGTTACAGTGCACTGTTCCGTTGCCTTGGTTTTACACCACGAAGGCTCTGGGTTGGGGAGGCCTGGCACACCCCACCTATTACAAGCTTGATTTCCTCCATCTCCAGCCTGGGTCCCCCAGCACAGCCCTGCCTGACAGCCACAGAGAATCATGGAATAGTTAGGCTTGGAAAGGATCATTCAGTTCCAATCCCCTTCCACTAGAGCAAGGTGCTCCAAGCCCTGGCCAACCTGGCCTTGACCGCTACCAGGGATGTAGTAGCATTTACCTCTTCTTTGGGTAACCTGTTCCAGTGCCTCACCACCCTCACAGTAAAGAGCTTATAGCTAAGGAACTCATGCCATAAGACAGGCTGGTGCCTCTCCCCATACATTCAAGCTAGAACCAGCACAGAAAATCTACCTGCTCCGGGGCAGGAAGCCACCAAAGTCTTCAGGACAGCTCCTAAAGAGCCCACCCCATTGCTGTTCCCCAGAGCATCCAACTGAGTGATGTTGCTGATGAACAAGGAGGTTTGGGTGAAGGGAGATGTTTCCCTGATCACCTGCATCGCTCAGCTCTGCTGCTTTGGGGGTTATTTAGCCTGGGGCTGCTGCCCTGATTGACAGGGCTCGGGTGCACTTTTCAGCCTCCCAAAAAAGAAGAGCTGAAATCACTGCAGAGACACTCTGGCAACGCAAACAGCCTGTTAGAGGCCAGCAGATGCCACCGAAATCAAATCTATTATTATGACAGACCCAGCAGGGGTTGCTGCTGAACAGATTCCACCACACTTCCCCTCTTACAGCTCTTCTGAACCAGCCACACTTCCCCAGCCGGCTCCTAAATAAGGCACCTGCCTCTCCTCCTAACCCCCAGAGAGCCAGCATCCTCCTCTCCTTCCCCTTTGAGAGCTTTCCCTTCATATTCCCAACCAGGAAAAGAAACCCAAACCTTGCAAGCTCCAGCGCTCAGTGGAGAAATGGTCCCTCCTGGAGCATCAGTGATGCCTCCAACTGCAGAAAGCCTTCCCTGCAAAAAGGGATGGGGGCTGATGCCTTAGCCACCAATGCAACCAAGAGACCTCCTATAAACACCCCGAAAGGAGCTCAAGGTGCTGCTCTCACCCACCACATTCCCTGCACCTGGAAGAAGGGTGGGGAAGGAGCAAACATCAAACATGAAACAAGCAGGTATGGGGAGGAGCACGCTGCTGGCCCCCAGCCCCGGTACTGACCTGGAGACTTTAAACAAAGGGAACAGAGTCCTGGCTTCTTCCCTCCTGCAATTCGATCGAGCCCTGGTTAGGGACAGGAAAGGAGGAGATTCATGAATGAACGCGATCCAGGCAGGAAAGTTTGCCAGGGATGGAGGGGAATAAACAAATAAATGAGAGCAAGCAAACACATCATAATCGTGAAACAAAAGAGCAGCGGCAGGAAGCGTCTGAGAATGAAACCCGGTGCTGGGAGCGATGGGGAGCTGGGGTTGGCCTCCCTGTGCGGGCAACGGGAGCAGCAGCCCCCTTCCACCCCATGGCCACGGTGCCAGACACCCCCTTGTCTGCGCATGGGGGGGTTGCTCCCATGCATAGGGGAGCAAACACCGGGCTGCAAAGGAACCCCAGGATGCCCCGATCCGCTGCTGCTGTGGGGTCTTGCCAAGCCCGGGCGCAGGATGCTGGTTGTGGGCATGGAAGAGCAAGGGGGAATGAGAGAAGATGGGTTTCTCAGGGTGTTTTTTGCATCACATACTCCGATTGGACCTGTCTGTCCTACGTGAAGCTGCGCAAGCTCGAGGTGATGAGAGCAGCAGTGCAGCCTGGGCAATGCCAGCACCAAAAAGCACCTTCCTCACCCCAGCTCTGTGGGGCTTGGACCTCCTCACAGGGAGAGACATGAGCACAACGCTGAGAACTGAGATGGGTGAATACGGGGGGGAAGAGGCTCTGCCAAGGAGCCCCCCAGAGCCGGACCCCCCCCTCTCTGAGCATCCTGCCCGCAGGCGCTGAGCCCTGGCTCCCAGCAAAACAGCCCCGAGCTGCTTTGAGCCTTTGTTTTTAGGGCCATGGGGGGGTTTGGTCCTCCTCCCCCTTTGCAAGCCCCTGTGCCTGGAGGAGCGGGGTGACAAGGGCAGGGGCAGGCAGGGGACAGCCAAGCCAGCAAGACCTCAGCACCCACAAGGATCTCTTTCTTTGCTGGCAAGCGGGCAGAGCAGCACCCGTGGCCAAGAGGCAGCTCAGCTCATCCATCACAGCCAGGGGACATTTGTCCCCTTGTCCCAAGCCTGTCTCTGCTCCACGTGCTCTTGCTCTGGTGTCAGTTCTTCCATTGCTGCCCTCTGGGGTGAGATGAGGCCCCCCTTGCCCAGCAAGGAGAAGGAGGAGGGCAGCAGGGGGGATGAACCCTGTTTCTAACTCAATATCCCACAATAAAACGGCACTGATGGACTCAACCCTCCCAATGCTGCTGAAGCTTTGCTCTGCCATTCCCGGGATGCTCCCGGGATGCTTTGCGGTGGGATCTCACCCTCAGATCCAAGCAGGGGGAATTCAGAATGTGCAGCTCCCCCCCCCCAGCTCCCTTCTGTCAGAGCATCCCTGTGGGTCAAGGTGTGGATTCAAACGCTTGTGGCTTGGGAATGGATTTCATGCCCAGAGAGAGTAAATAACCTTCAAGGCACAACAGGAGAGAAACAAAGACAGAAAAGTGGGAAATCCTTCCTAGACGTGCTTTATTCGTTTGTTTGATAATTGCAGTTTGGATTTAATTATTCATGCCATGCTTTGGAATATGCCAGGAACCATTCCGGAGCGAAGCTGCTGCTGGTCGTGGCTGCGGTACCTCACTGAGGGCAGGGTGCTGGGCCATAGGTGCCAGCCTGCCCAGGGTGATGAGGTGCTGGTTGCCCAGAGGAGCTGTGGCTGCTCCATCCCTGGCAGTGTTCAAGGCCAGGTTGGACACAGGGGCTTGGAGCAAGCTGCTCCAGTGGAAGGGGTCCCTGTCTGTGTCAGGGCTTGGAGCTGGAGGAGCTTTAAGGTCCCTTCAACCCAAACCATTCAGGGATTCTATGAAATCATAAAAAGGAGGGGGACAAACGTGGTTCCTCTCATACATTTTCCATAGACTAAGACTGAGCTCTTCAATCCTCAGGATGCTCTTGGTGTTGGGGGGAGGAAAAGGCTGGGGGTGTTTTCAGCACTGCCAAGCATCCCAAGCTGAGGCCCAGCAGCAGATCCCAGCTCCTGGTTTCAGTCTCTGCTTCACTCTACATTACCTTGGGCAAAAGACTTGCACCTTGGCTTCCCCACGTGTGGAAGGGAGATAACAGCCTTGCTTTGTGAAGAGCTGGGACTGACAGCTCAGAGGAGCTCATTATTATCCGCGGAGCAGCAGTTAACTTTGGCTGAGATGCCAAGTCACAGCCAACCCCTCGCTCGAGGTCCTGCTGCATCCTGGGGATGGAGCTGGTCCTGGAAGCTCCCAGACCAAAGGGATCCTACCCCATGCTACCACATGTGCTGGTTCCACAGGGCTCAGCGTTATCAGGGGCCCTTTTGCACTCTTGTGCAAGCCTCAAGGGAGCCTCACAGGTCCCCATCCTCTAGGTCTATCCTCGAGGATCCTCACAGGTCCCCATCCTCTAGGTCTCCATCCTCTAGGATCCTCACAGGTCCCCATCCTCTAGGTCTATCCTCTAAGATGCTCACAGGTCCCCATCCTCTAGGTCTCCATCCTCCAGGAGCCTCTCCAGGTCTCCATGAAGAGGATGCTGCTTCACACCACAGAGCCTGGGCAGCTCACACGATGAGAGCAAACCAGAGGCACAGGCAGAGTCAGGAGCTGGCCAAGCCCTGGCTGTGCCATGGGGCAGGTTGAGAAGGGCAGGAGCATGGCATTGCTCTCTGCAGGTGAGGAAGAGGAGGAGGGCAGGGAGAGGAGCGGGGAAGGCGCCATCTGAATGTCCTTGGGTGTCCTTTAGCAGCTTTGCTTTCCACGCAGCGCAGCGGATGAGGAAGGACTGACAATCCCAAACTGCTCTCCTCTTTGATTCCCACCACCACAGAGTTGAAAGGAAGCAGTGAAGGCGAGAGAAAGGAGGAGGAGTGTGGGAAAGGAGGAGGGGGAGAAACAGAGCAGGTATGGGAGGGGGGGAAGGAGACACTGCTGGTCCCTTTCCCCCTGGGAATCAGGTCCCTTTAGAGGGCACACGGGCTCTCCATGAGCCTCCCGCTCTTGGCACACAAGGGAGGTGAGGGCAGAGGATGCTCCCAACAGCCGTGCACTGCTGTCCTTTCCCCAAAGCACACCCGTCACCAAATAATCCCAAGGGAACAGCATTCCCGAGCGGGCTGCCTGCCCCTGGCTGCTCCTGGAAGAAGCTGGAAGAGGAAAGGGAAAGGCGGATGGCCACGGTCCACACGCAGCCATCACAGCCTTCAGCCTCCCCATCATCCCCTGCAGCCCTGCGGGCGGAGGGCAATGCCACAGGCTGGCACGGGGAGGTGAGCTGGCAGGGCTGGAAACACGCAAGTGCTCTGTGTTTAGTCTGGGCAATGTGTTTTTAATGAGCCATATAATGTTTTTCAAATGATGCTGGAATCATTAATCCTCCTGAAATGAGACGGATCCTGCCGCCCGCGGGCAGCGCCGCGCCTGCCTGTTGCACAAGCAAGCAGGCAGGAGCTGCCTCCGCTGTGCTGCTTTCAGCGGGGCCATTGAGATGGGACCCCCATAGCCCTGTCCCCCACTTCTGCAAGGG
This sequence comes from Pezoporus flaviventris, assembly GCF_033815535.1. Classification (NCBI taxonomy): domain Eukaryota; kingdom Metazoa; phylum Chordata; class Aves; order Psittaciformes; family Psittacidae; genus Pezoporus; species Pezoporus flaviventris. The sequence goes on from NW_026892799.1 coordinate 143,903, forward strand.
ACCCAATGTGGGGCTGGCTGGAGCCCTGGGCCACAAGTGCTCATCTGCAGCAGGCACGGTCAGCAGGAGGGGGACCACGGCTCTGCAGCTCCCACTGCATCTCCTCTGCTTCAAGGTCCCTCACTGCATCCCCTCTGCTTCACGGTCCCTCACTGCATCCCCTCTGCTTCACATTCCCTCACTGCATCCCCTCTGCTTCACGGTCCCTCACTGCATCCCCTCTGCTTCACGTTCCCTCACTGCATCCCCTCTGCTTCACGTTCCCTCACTGCATCTCCTCTGCTTCACGTTCCCTCACTGCATCCCCTCTGCTTCACGTTCCCTCACTGCATCCCCTCTGCTTCACGTTCCCTCACTGCATCTCCTCTGCTTCACGTTCCCTCACTGCATCCCCTCTGCTTCACGTTCCCTCACTGCATCCCCTCTGCTTCACGTTCCCTCACTGCATCTCCTCTGCTTCACGTTCCCTCACTGCATCCCCTCTGCTTCACGTTCCCTCACTGCATCCCCTCTGCTTCACGTTCCCTCACTGCATCTCCTCTGCTTCACGTTCCTTGGTGACACCCACTGATCCAAGCCAGATCTGGCCAACACCAAGCTCATGCTTCTTGCCCCACCATGCACCCACTGCCCCTTGCAGACATGGGCTGCTGGTCCCCAGGGCTGCCAGGCACTGCAGCTCCCTCCCCACTGGAGATGCTCCACAGGGGCACAAATGATCCGGGAAGCAAGAAAAGATCTGGGAAACAAAACTGTTCAAAGCCAACCCCATAGCAATGGGGAGGAGGTCCTCTCATCCCAAACCACCCTGCCCTCCTTGCCCCTCCAGCCCTCCCCACAGACAGCACAGCTTGGGATGGGCTCATCCATGTCAACGGATCCATGGGATGGGCTCATCCCTGGCAGTGTTCAAGGCCAGGTTGGACACAGGGGCTTGGAGCAAGCTGCTCCAGTGGAAGGGGTCCCTGTCTGTGGCAGGGGTTGGAGCCGAGTCCCTTCCAACCCAAACCAGTCTGAAATTCCATGATTCTGGAAAAGGAGCAAACATGGGGGGGTTTGGGCCTTCCCACCGGGGTGCCTCTAGCAGGTCACTGCAAACAGGATGGTGAAGCCAGGAAAAGGCACGTGCTGGCCAAAGCAGGGCAGGAGGTGGCCACTGATGCTGCCTCACAGAGGAATGTCTCCATTCCCTCCTGTCTCCCAGTGCGTTCTCCCAGCGCTCCAACTGGAATCGCGGGAGGGAGGTGCTGTGTTTTTCCATGCACGAAGATCCAAAGTGACACTTCCTTCCCTCCTCTCTTTTCGGAGCGCGAGAGCTGCTTCATGACCATCAAAGCACCGAGGCAAAGAAACCCCTGAGCGGCGTGACAGCATCCCTCCAAATAACAGGGGAGAGGAGAGGTTCTGCATCTCCAGCTCTGCCCTTGCCGAGCGCCACGGCGAGGAGGAAAGTCAACTGCCAGGTGGTTGTTTCACACCCTATTACTGAGCACTCAGCTCGGCCGAGCCGCCTCCGAGCCACTGACAGATGGATGGGAGCGAGCAAAGGGATGCTCGGGAAGGGCAGAACCACTCAAAGCCCTTGGGAATGCTGGGAGAGGAGTGACCAAGCCCAGATGTTGGGCAGCTGGAGGAGGGATTTCTCTCTACGGCATCCCTGGCACCAGGTACCCAAAACCATCAGGATCCCGGTGCACTCGTGATCCCTAAGGAGCTTCCAGGCAAAGCTGGAGGTGGGTGAGGCAGTGCCATAAGGCTGACTATAGGCTTGCAAGATGCATGTTCCATGCACATCAATTCCATGGGAATTTGGCTGTGGTACTGAGCCTGGATCCAACTGGAGAGGGAACCCAGTGCAGCCCCTTCCTCCCTGCACATCACTGGATTCCCCTCCATATTTTCATCTCTTTTGCATCCTTCCTTCCTTCCCTGATTGCACCATGGGATTTAGAAAGGACCAGGGGGATCCTACACTGGGAAATGCATCCTGCAGGAATCCCACTCCACCTCTCCATCCCTCCCTCCCACTCCCACAGCAGCTTCCTCTGAGCTCAGCTGGGAACGGGATCGGAGCCTCTGTCCTTCCGCACTGGGTCCCAGTTCAGCTCCAAATATCCCATCACAAAAGAAAACCACAAAAGCCAGAGCAGATGCCACAACCACTTTTCAAATCCATCCCTCTGGAAGTCAAGCTGCTGGGCTGGGAGTTGCAGCATCCCTTCCCCACCTTGGGTATCCCTGCATCCCATAGGAAATGAAGGCCGTTAATGGGAGCCACTGACCATAAGATTTTGACGCCCATAACTCACAGGGAAATGTGAGTTATGATCCCCATGCTCACAGGGAAAATGCCAGGGGACAGGGACATCAGCAGCCTAACGCTGTTTCCCATCACTGTGGCTTGCAGAGCTTGTGGGGCAGCAAGACCCAGGCTGGGGGCTGAACCACGATGCTCTGTGAGGCCGCAGCTCCGGAGCAAGGGAAAAGCAGGAGATGCCCAGGCTGGCTTCAGGACAGGAGCCATAAATCCGGGCAGCTCTTGAATCATGGAGGCTTTTAACAGGCTGTAATTGAAATATATAAACTTGAGGTGGAGGAGATCCAACAATGCCAGCCAAAGAGGCTGTGCACAGGCTTGGCTGGAGCGGAGGGCAGAGAGCACCAATGGGTGAGGAGGATGGAGCCCTCACCTCCAGCCACAGCCACGGCCCATCCTCCTTCAGGTGCCCTGTTCCAAGGGCTGAGACACTGTGGGGTGAGCTGAGCAAGGGGCTATGGAGTGGGACTGGAAAAGAAGCTGCTTCCTGACTCTCCTTTCCCAGAGCTGCTGGAAAACTGGTTCCCAGTTGGAACTGGAGTGCAGGCGCTACGTTTCCCCCTCCCGGAGCTATTCGTTATGCTAGAAACCCAAATGCATCATCTGCCTTCGCCCTCCTCCCTTTGCAATCAGAACATTTCAGCATGGGGGTGAGGGGAAAAACAAACAAACCAGAAGTGTTCATCCCCCCTCCTTTCCTCTTCCTCCCGCCCCCACCAGCCCTCTCCATCAGCCCTTCTGTTGGAGCTGCATTTAAGAAAAGGGGGAAAAAAAAAAAACACCCCAAAAAAAACCCTAAAAAATCTTCATTTGCATTCATTCTGAAAGTGGAAACCAGGCAGGGGGAGGGAGAAAATAAAAACAGCTGACAGCCAACTTTTATTATCCCCATTGGGCGGCGAGGAGCAAATCAGTGGTTTTTTACCAAGCATTGAAGCTCCGGGTGCCTCTTTGAGCCTTGGTGCACCTGCAGCTTGGCACAGCCAGGAGGGGGGGGTTAACAAGGACCTTCGATGGGGAGCAAGCACAGCTGGTGGGGAACAGCACCCGGCTCGAGCTGAAGATGCTCACGGGGATGAGCTGGGACCAGCCTGCATCCTCGTGCCTTGCTGCGGCTGCTGGGGATGGAGCCTGGCCTATGGGCACGACCCACTCGCAGGCACCCATCATGGGCTCCAGACCATGGTGATGCTAACGGGGTTGCTGGCTGCTGTTTGGAGCCAGTAATTCTGCAGAGCTTGGCCAAGCAGCTTCTACCCCCGTGGGACCTGAGACCTGGCATCCCTCGCCTCACCCACCTAGGGGTGTTTTAGCAGTAATAATTATGGTCACCAAACCTGGCTGGGAACGAGCCCACTGAGCAAAGCGCTGGTGATGGAAGAACTTCACAGCCACGGAGCCTGCACAAAAGGGGGAGCTGCGTCCTTCTCATAGCTCCTCACCCAGCCCCATGGCAGCGGTGCTGCAGGGCTGTGGGTGCTGGTCCCCATCACACTGCTTTACTGGAGCTCCAGCACCTCCAAGCCAAGAGCTGCAGTGCTGGAGCAAGCAGCAGTTTGTGCTTCATAAATCACAAATAGCAGCGAGGCGGGGATGCTACCCCAGCACCGGGAGCAGAGCAACAGCATGGGGAAGCGATTCCCCCCAGGAGTGGGGACTGCGGCACAGCATCCTTCCTCCTCCCTGTTTGCACACTGCAGCTTCCCTGTGCCCAGGTCAAACCCCACTCCACTGCACCCTCGAGCCTCTCCCAAACGCCTCTCCATGCCTGCAGCCTCCCTCTTTCCTCCCCAAAACGTTAACAGCAGGAGCTTTAGCATCACTTATCCACGCACACAGCAGCCTGGGGATACCCGTACCCCTTCACCTCCTCTTTTAACCCACCACATCCAACTCACCCCCTCACCAGGTACCCAGCCCTGGCTGTGTGGGGATGCTCCCTGCAGCCCTGGCCCACGCTCCACGCTGTGGGACATCGCTCGCATGTATCCATGCGTGCCAGGCATGTCCCTGGGGCGCAGAGGCAGCCACCGTGCACCCGGTTGGGATCGATGTGTGGCAACCAGAGGAATCAATGCTTATAATTAAACCCTGCACTGCTGGGCTGCGTCCCTCCTGCTCTGCTCCCCTCAGCAGGCGCTGCTGCTGTGGGGTCTTTCAGCCCCACAGCAGTGGTCCATGGGGAACGATGCTCTCAGCCAGTGCCAAAGGGAGCACCCACTCGGGTCCCTGCGGCAGCGAAGGGCACCCAGGGCCTCCTGCTCCCACAGCGAGACTTTAGTATGGGGAATTTGTTGGTGGAAAAAAGAAAGCAGGGGCAGGCAGGGGTGGGTGTTTCCCACCAGGCCGGGCCTTTGCTGCGAGGCTGATGCTGTGAGCACCAGGGGAAGGGAAGGAGAGAGGAGGAGGAGGAGGATGTGGGGTGACAGAGATGCCCTCCCTGGATGGAGCAGGGTGATGCCCCCGGCAAAACACACGCAGAGAGGGGCCTTTATCCCCCTTCCCCAAAAGGGAAAACCCACACTTTGGGGGAACTGTGCAGCTTTCCTGCATGGGGAACCAGGTCTGAGCCTGGCACTGATGCTTCCCTCCCAGTCCAGTGCAATCGCCAGGCCAGTTCTCAGCATCACCCCCCCTTTTGTTCCTCCCCCCGCCACAGCATGCCAACCCAGCTCCCCGCGATCAGGATGAGCATCTCCCAGAGCATCGCCTGGACCACGAGCAGGACATTCCAGCTAAAACCAAACGGGGAGAGCACCACTCCCTGCCCATCCTGCTGGGAGGGGAGGGACAGCTCCTGACAAAGGCTAAAGCTCCCTTCACACAAATGCACCAGCCCTGGAGCTGCCAGGGCCTGTGGGTGCTCACTCACCCCCCCCCCCCAAAACACCCATCCGGTCCTTCCCCCCCCACCTCGGGGTGGTCACAGCCCACCAGCAGCTCCCTGGGGGATCCATTTCCACACTGGCAGCTTCTGGTGGGGAGTAATTAGCACATTGGTGATGTATTCCTCATTAAAATCAGGGAAGAGCCACCATGGGGCTTGAGGCAGCTTTGGGGGGGGGGAGCATTCCTGCACCCTGGGCTGGGTTTGCTGAGGAGGGGGGGATCCTGGCCAGCAGCCCCCCACACCAACAGCTGGATCCAGGCAGAGCTTGAGCAAGTTTGGGGTCCCTATTTAGCAACAGGGAAGGGCTGAATTCCCTGCCTGGTATTGGGCTAGTGGACACCCACCCACCCTGGACCAGCCGAGCTGAGGGACCCCTTCCATCCTTAAGCAAGAGGTGTCTGGATGTGACCCCCTTCCTACCCCAAGATGCCCACAAAGGGGTGCATCTCCCAAGGGCCCCACTCTGCAGGCGCATTCCCAAGGCTAAGCACAGAGAAACCCAACTTGCCTGGGAGTTGGGTGCTGGTACCCACGCAGCAGCGGGTGGGTGGGTGGGCGCGGAGGCTGAAGCATCACCACTCCCCAGCCTGGCTCCCCACAGCCAGGGCGAAGAACACAGAGAGAACAAAGAGGGGAGAGGCTGCGGGGCGCTCCCGACAGCGAGGGCAGACAAAGGGACCCCCGACAGCATCCCTGTCACCCACCGGGGCTGGGCAGCTCCTGTGTGACACAGGGAACGGGTGGGAGCGGACCTGTTACCCCCAACCACGCAGGGAGCAGCCGCCTGTGGCACAGGGCAGGGAGGCTTTGGAGTTATTTTAAGTTTCCCTCCCCAGCGCCTCCCCACACACACACACACACCCAAACCCAGGTATTTTTCCTCCTCCTGCAAGGATGCTGAGAAAGGGGCAACCTTGCAGCCCCACGGCTCGCCCTGCCCTTTGTGTCTCAGCAGCAGCTGGAGAGGAACAAAAAAGGGGAGAGAGCAGGTAGGAGAGCACCCGCAGCCTCCCTCCTCCTCACCCATCTGTCCCCACAAGCTCACAGAGAAAGGAAATCCAGAGCCTGGCAGCATCCAGCCCGGCTCGGTCAGCAAAACATCGTGTTTAATGCACAGCGCTGCAACAACGGAGCCGGAGCAGCCAGCGGCACGACAACGGGTTTCTTCGAGCATCCCCGGTGAGCCCCCGCCCCCAAGCACCCCATCGCTCCAGCTCCCCGCACCGGTGCTTCTAGGACAGTGGCTCTCCAGCTACTTTATCCCTCCAGAGCCAGGCAGCCCTAACAACGACCCAGCCCCGAGCAGCAGCATCACCACCAGCACCAGCTCAGCATCTCCCCCCCCCAAGCCCATCGGTCCGAGGCGCAGGGGGAAGCCTCCAGGCAAGGCACCGCATCCCCAGCGCAGCCGATCCCGACACACACACCGCCCCTCCGGAGCATCGCCGCCTTCACGCACACCTTTCCACCAGGGTACCGATTCACCACCAGCGAACTCCAGGGCTAATTCTTTCCCCCACCCTGGGCATCAGCGACGCTGCCCCGGTTGAGATGGAGGGAGGAGGCAAAAAAACCAACACGAATAAAAAAAATACCTGCTACTTAAGAATGGATGCACATAGTGAGAGTGACATGCCTTGAGAGGGTGTATTCCCCATTCCTGCTCTGCTTGCTCGCCTGCTTTTTCCTTTCCTTTCTCTCCGAGAGAGGGGCTCAGGCCCGGGCGAGCATGGGAGACGGAGGCAGGAGCGCGAGCGAGCGGGAGCGAGCGCGGAGGGATGCGCGTGGGAGCGCGCAGCTCGGGATGTACAAAGGAACAAATGGGAAAAACACATTAGCTCATGAGAGATTAATGTGCGGGGAGACGGCTCCCCCTCTCCGCTCCCTCTTAAAGGCCCCTACGTTTTATTCGGCGATAGGTGGCTAGATCAAATGCCAGGAGCAAGCCGGGGCTGGTGGCAAGATAACACCCCCCCCACCCCGTGTGTCGTCGCCCACCGGCGAGCGGAGGAGGCAGCCGGACCCATGGGGGATGCACAAGGAGAGGCAGCTCCGGGTGATGTGCAGGAGGAGCATCCCTAAGGTGTTCTATTCACTATGTACCTCGAAAGGGGATGGCAAACCAGCATCTGCACATCCCTAGGGAGAGGGTGGGGTGGGTGGCATCGTGCCCGGGCAATGGGATTGACTTGTGGTAAAGGCAGGACAAGGGAAATGAAGGCAAAAGGGTGATGGAAGTGCTGGCAGCAGAGGAATGACCATACCTGGCCCTGTGAGACTCCCAGCTATCACAGTGCCACAGCCTGTCCATCGTGTGGCACCTGCACAAGCAGCCGGCAAGGAGCAGTGATGGCACCGGGGCACCTTAACCAAGGCTCCATCTCCCCTGGCAGTGCCCACCATGGGGCAGACCCAGCCACAGGCTCCAAGAGCAGCAGAGCAGCAGCGTGATGGGTACATAAAGGTGGCCCCCCCCCACTGGCACCTCACCCCCGTTGGCACCTCCTTGCCGAGAGAAACAAACCTGAGGTCCCACCAGGGGGAAAGGGGAGGGATAGGGGAGGAAAAGCTAAATAAGCATCCGCTTTGTCTTGTGCTATTTCCCCAGAGCAGCACGGGGGTTGCTCGCAGGATTCCTGCCTTTCCCTCTACACCGGTGCTGCTCTCATCCCTGCGGGATGCTGAGCCCACCAGCACCTTCCCAGCATGGGGAAGGGGAGGTGGAAGAGCCACCAGCTCACACCAGCCCCGTGCTCCCCCCCAGCGCTGCATTAGCTGCTGCCCAGCGGCACGGGGAGCGCGGCAACGCCGGCTCCATTAGAGAACATCCGTGGGGCAAAAGCCTTTTCCAGCACCAGTGAAGTGCATCTTGATGGGGTTGACGTGTTCCTGACAGCAGGACGCCCCAGCACGCATGGCCAGGGGGGACTGGGGCATCCCAGGGCTCCACTGCAACGTGCTGCTTGCTCCTGCACCCCAGCAGCCTGGTCCCGTGCTCCCCATCACCTCCCAGGGCACCCCATCACCACCGTGCACCCCTGCGACTGCATCTTGGTGGGAGAGGGAGAAAGGGCAATTGTGCCTGCTGGGGGTGAGGGTTAGAGAGAGAAAAGCGATGAATGAAACATGGGAATGGAAGGAGCTGCTGTTAGACCTGGGAGCACTTCAGAGCTGTAATAAGAGGTGAAGTGTTTGTAACACTGAGTGAAATCCCCCCCGGCCTGTGTCTTGCTTGTAGGCAGATTAAGAGGAGCTCAGGTTCCCCACGGCATTAAAACAGTCTCCGCTTTAACACCAAATCCTAATCTGCTGCTTTCTAAGAGGTGCCACCAGGAAAAGTCTGAACCTCGCTGTGCCCGAGGGGAGCGTGGTCACCCCACCATGGGGCCACCCCGCCACTCCCAAACCGAAGGGCATAACCTGCGTGGGACAGATCCTGCTCTCCCTGGGGGCTCTGGGGTTTCCCATACCACTGCTTCACTTCATATGGAGCATCAGGTGGGAAATGCAAGGAGAGAGGGTGTCAACCATTCCCTCCTAGGAATGGGAGCCAACCCGGCCACCGTGGAGCAGATGGGAAGCATTTTAGGGTATCCGGGATGGACATAAAGCTGAGCAGCTGGGAAGGGCCAGAAGAACCCAACGCAAGCCTAGCGATGCTCTGACAGCTTCCCGGTGCCACCAGGCATTTGGCAGGTGGTGGGGGGGCCCTGCTTGCGCAGAGGCAGGGGTTTTGATCACAGCAGATCCAAGTGAGGCGGTGAAACGTCTCTGAGTGAGCTGAAACGCAGCCTAATCGGCACATCTATTTCCTAACAAGTTACATATTCCCTTCAGAGCTCGAGTCATTTCAAAAACACATTAAGGAGAAATATTTGAAAGCTAAAAATGTATTAAACAAGCACTTCATCCTCATCAGCAGAGGGGTTATGGACCTTTGCTGGTCTCCTTCCAATAACCTTGCATGCAAGATACCACGAGGCAATCTCCTGCTTTCAAAGCCCCATTAAAAACACGTGCCCAAGAGGGCGGTCCTGGGGACACGGTGGGGTTGTCACCCCTCCAAGTGCCTCTGTTGGGGGTGCGCAGGGCAGGGCAGTCATGTCCCCAGGGGGTCCCCTATGGAAGTCAATGCAGCGGGCTGGGGACGTGAGCCAGATCCACCCAAAACCATGGGAGTGACAGGAAAATACCCAAGGTTTCTTGGAAGAAAGTCAACCAGGAGCACAAGCCGGTTTATTTCGGAGCCTTTGCAGAAGGGGAAGGGAGAGGGAAGGTCCTGCAGCCACAAGAGAGAGGAATTCAGTGTTGTTTTCCATGCATGAAACCACACCATGGAACCACATCATGCACTCCAGCAGAAGAGCCAACACCTCGGATCCACACAGGAGCTGTGGGAATGGGATCTCCTGGGGGCTGGGTCTTCCCAAACTCCCCCAAACCCAACCCCACTGCAGAGACCTGCAGCCTTTTCCTTTCCAATAAAGGATGAAAAGAGGCTCCTCGACCTTCTCTTGCTCTCCCCATCTTGGCTGCTCTTTCATCTTCCCATCCCCAAACACCCTCAGCCCTGCAGAAAGGGCTCAAGATCCCTTCGCCACTGGGTTGGACATGGAGAAAATTGAGCTTCAGCTCTCAATTATTCATCATCCATTTCTTTTGTTGCCTCACTTGTCTTTGAAAGGCCTTCACAGCACCCACCACACGTGAGACTTGGGTGCTCCTTGCCTTTAATCAGCCTTCCCCACGCACACAAAACCATCCTCATCCTCTCTCCTCTGCTGGGCAGCCCAAGCTGGCCGGGGCAGTTCATCCCTGCAGTGGGTGAGCAGGGTTCTGGGGACCAGGAGCTCCTGCCACAGATGGATGAGGGTCAGCACCAGGCTGGATCAAACCACCCCTGAAGACCCAGTGAGGCTAATAGGATGCTCTTATTAGCCCCGCAACATCCCTCCTCTTGGTGTCAGGAAACTCCCCCAGCAATAAGCTCCATTCAATCTCTGCAGCCATCAAAAAGGGTCTGATCCTGCCACCCACCTCAATGGGGAGTCTCATTCCCCATTAACAGTGCTAAACTTGCCCCCTCCTCCTCCAGAAACATAAATAAAGCCCCAGGTTCTCTATAAAAGCTCCCCCCAAGGGAGGAACCCGGGGCTTGGGAGAGGCTGTAAGTGGGCTTCTCAATGGGAGCATTGGTGTGAGCATCACCTGAGCCTGGGTCAGCATGGGAGGGGTTGCTCTGAGCTCATCCCCCTCATTAACAGCAGCTATTGATGTGGCACCTTAGCCCAAATCCCCACAAAGGGCTTAGGCTCTATCCATAGAGATTTAGTGGGTGCAACCCTGTTCATCCCACGTGCAATCCCTGCAGACCCATCCCAAAATGGGGAGAGGGGCAGGAGCGAAATGAGAGGGCTGAGGCTCAGCCCTGCCCTCCAGCCCCATCCCTCTCCCCTCCCCACCTCAGCAGGGAGACTTGGAAGCAAAGCTGAGCATCTGAAGCACCAGCGTCTGCCTTGCTCATGCGTTTAATATAGCTTCACACGGAGCCATCCCACACACATCTGTCCCCTCGGCGCTCACCCGCACGCCCAGCCCCTGCCCACATTGGCCACCCGTTTCCATTTATACTGCGCCCAGTCACGCAGCTCCATCCTGCCACACGCAGAGATTGGGGACGAGCCTTTGCCGTTCCCCCCATCCAGACACGCTCCGTCTTCCTCCCAAACCCACCTGGGAAGATGAAGGAAGCCTTTACGTTCTCTTTGAGCACCAGCAACCAATCCTAAACCCCCACTCTCGCGCCTGCAGTGCCCAGATCTCCCGCTTCTGAGCAGCCCCACACCTATAACGCTACATCCTCTACATGTGATCCATGTTATTCCTTCCCCAAATGTAAAACCAGGAAAACAGAGGAGAGGAAGTGGCGTTGCCGGGTCCCTGCTCTGCCCCAACTGCCTCAGCCCATGGAAACCTCCCTTTGGGAGGGCAAGGAAGAGGCTGGAATGCTCCAGAAACGAGCTTGGACAAGCAATAAGAGGTATCTAGAAGAGAGGACAGACTGCAGGACTGGAATGGATCCCCCAGCATTCCCAGCCAGGGATAAAGCTGGGAGGAGCTGGCTGCCCACGTTCCCAGGGACTGGTGAGGGCTTAGGAACAGTTAAATAATATATGGATTGGCAGATGTTTATCAGCAAAGCCACCACCACGGATAGGTTTTGTTGTCTCGGGAAGGGGCCCTTGGCTGCCTGCATGTCCCTTCCCATCTGGAGCACGTGAGGAAGCCGACAGTCCTTCTCAGAGCCTGCCCATGCCTGATTTCCACTGGGAATGGGTTTGTGAAGCTCACGTCTGCACAGCAAGCTCCAAAGACTGAGTGATCCCTGTCCCCCAGCCCTCCCGCAGCAAATCCGGGGGGGCAGATGGGGACAGCTACCCCATCCTGCACGGAGGTAGGTGATGGGAGGAGGTGACAACCTTCAATTGCAACAGCTTGAAGGAAAAGGGTTGAAACCAGAGAAGTTCAAAGAACAAAGGAGAGCAGAGGCTTTGCTGGGGGAGTTCGGACTCAGCTTGTTTCTTAGGAGAGGAAAAGAGCTCCAGCCCTAATGTGGAAACCCAAATGAGCCAGGTCCTCACTCACCCACAGCCACGCTGGCATCAAGGCTGACCCGCAGCAGCTGTACCTATCGCTGCACGTCTGGATCGCCTGTCTGAGTCCACAGGGATTGCCCCAGGTAGTGACAGCTCTGCATCAATACCCAATGCAGTCACACCAGTAAAGTCAGCTGGTGGCTGGAGCTGAGCCGCTGGGAGCTGGACCAGAGCTGTGAAGGGGATGCTGCATCTCACGCGCCCTGGGATGCAGGATGGCAGCGGCCATGTAGGCGCGAGGCTCCTGGGGTGATGTGCTCCAGCAGCACCTCCCTGCCCTGCCGTTATCCACTGCTTTCCTCTGGGCATTGGGAAGAGGAAAAGTCTCCATGGCAACCGAGGACAGATGTGACCACGACACGTTTTGGGGCTGAGCGAGGCACCCATGAACCAGGCAGACCGCAAAGCACGTGCAAGACCTTCCTTGCATCACTCGCACAAGGAGGGCTGACCTATTCCTGCCTAAATTTCACTGCAGGGAACCTGGGAGAGCTCACACAAGGGAACTGAGGCTGAATCCCAACTTCTAATCCCCAGGCCAGCCTCTCTCCAGCTCAACCAGGATATTTGGGCTGCCCCCATGGATTTGCCAGGAAAGGCTGCAAGGAGGAGGGTGGGATGTGCTGTGAAATACACCAAATCTGGAGGCTGTGGCCAGCTCCTTGGGTTAGCGTTGAAGAGGAAGCTCTATCTTTCACCAGCCCATAGCCAGGTCTCTCTCCACAAGTGCTGTGTCGGTAAGGAATTGTTGATGCATAACGTATGGACATCCGAGCAGGAGGGAGATGGAGGGAGCAAGAAAAGATGAGGAGAAGGAAAAGAGGTTGAGGGAGTCAGGTCTGCTCCATCTTCAACCCACAAGGCATCTTTCTGTGCTATATGTGGACCCTTTGTTCCCTAAAGCCTCACAGAAGTCCCTGCTCTCCTCAGTGCTGCTCTATGGGATGTTCATCCACAGTTAGGGCTGTCCCAGAGCCTGGCCATTAACTGGGGACAGTCCTCAGGGGCCACTGGGCAGACCTGTGCCCAGGACAAAGAGCTCTGCATCCTCACAGGAGCCATCTGAGCCTCCCCCTTCCCCACAGAGCCACCCCAGCAGCCACGCGCCCTCCCCAGGGGAAGGCAAGCCGGATGCTTTACAAGGCTTGTTTTCTCCCTGCAGCTTTAAGAGGATTTCCTCGTCCCAAGGAGCAGCTTTGCTGATCGCAGGGATGACCGATATTTCCTCCCACCAGGCAAGAAACCCCGCACTGAGCCCCGGCTTAGGAGCCCTGGTGGGGGGAGCACAACCTTGGAGCTCCCCATGCTCCACCTTTCCCTTTACTGCTGAGGATACCACCAGCCCTGCCTCTACCAAACCCCCTGTAGACCCAGCTTGGGTGGCAATGGCAAGGCCTTCCATTGACTAAAGAGAAGAAAGCCCTCTGAACCAAGCCAGCCATGGCTTTAGGGTGATGCTGGCGATGTAGCAGCAGCCGAGAGGTCAGTGCAGGCTGGAATACCTGGCCAGGCCGTAGTGCAGGATGTCCCCACACCCTGCAGAGCCATGCACCACCCTCATCCCAGCAAGGATGCGTTAGTATGGATGATGGAAATCGCTTCGGTTCACCAGCATCTTACTGGTCCCCAGGGTTTAGTGAAGGCTGTGGGAAACAGGAGCCATCCAGAAGCCCATAGAAGGCTGTGGGGGTTTCTCCAGCATCTCAGGAGAAAGCCAAGGTGTTTGCTGGGACATTCAGCAATGGGACAAGAGAGATGAGTGATCACAGGCAGATGCTGACAGTGAAAAGGGAAGGAGACGTGCTGGGGCAAGCAGGGAGAGGTCGTAGAAGGGCAGGAGAGCAAAAAACAGCAGCTGATTTATGAAACCTGTTTGTGTGGGGAGGAGGAAGGGCAGCAGAGAGGAGCAAAGGGAAGAGCCACATCCACAGCAGCATCCAGCATGGGGCAAAGCAGCATTAGTCAAGGTCGAGAGCAGCCCTGCGGTGCTGGAGACAGGAGCAGAGGAGGTGCGAGCGATGGGCTCGAGAAGGGACCGCAAAGAGCAGAGTTTGGGCAATATCCGGTGCCAAAAATAAAGGGACTGGTAGGATTAAGACACTGTGGAAGGAGAAAAGCAAGGAGAGAGCTGAGTCACAGCTAACACCTCGCTCACGGGTGAATGCCACAGCCCAAGCAGAGCAGCGCTGTCTGCAGCAGCCAAGAAAGAGAAGGGAAAGGGTAGGGGAGAGGACTCAAAGGCAGGGATTAAATGTTATTTACCATGGCTGTGCTTGAGCCGATGGCTAGACAGCCACCAGGAGACAGCACAGAGGCAGTCCTGAGGCATTAGCAGAGAGAGAGCGAGCTCACAGCCTCCCAGTGCCCCAAAGTAATAGCAAACGATGGAGAAGGAATCGAATTGGGGCCAGCGATAACTGGCGAGGTCCTCACTCTCCTGAAGCAGAATTGTCTCTGCTTCAAGCAAGAGGGTCCTTGTGCTTCCCATGACACGCAGGGTACAAAGAGGAGCTTGCCTTGGGTGGGAGGATGTGTGTGAGTGATGCACTGCGCAGGGCAGCCGCGTTGGGAGGTGGAAATGCCTAAAAAGAATGAGTTTGAGGGCTATTTCTGCAGCAGAAAGAACCAGAAATCTGGGTCAGAAGGGATAGGAGATGTGTCCGTGGTTTGCTAGATGTTTCTCCAGACTTAGAGGATGAGCTCCCCACCGCCAGCAGCTCAATCACGCTCCAATCAGGGTCAGGGACTTGGTACCATTTCCAGCAACACCCCAGGACTGCAAAGCACATGGAGTTAAGGAGCTTACAGGGATCTGCCTTTCCATATGGGTTAAGAGAGCCGGGTCGATGCCGAAGCGTGCCTGCAGCCCCAGCACCGTGCCGTGCTCACGCCAGGAGGGCCGGTGACGGGAGGCAGTTGGGGATGATGCGCTCCGCAGCGATCGATGAGCAACGGGAGCATCGCACCAAGTTTCCTCCTTGCTTGCCACTGACTCACTGATCTGGGCTTGGCAATGCGGAGATTGTTGATTCTCTCTCTCTCTCCTGTCACACCAAAAAAAAAAAAAAGAAGGATTTTGGCAAGGATTGCGAGAAAACTTGGGTTCATCCCAGTGCAAGTGAGGAAAACTTTTGAGAAGTCTGAAACGCACAGGGTGGGGAAAAGCTTTTCCTGAAAAGCTAAAGCTGGCGACTGCGGCCCTCCTCTTCCCGATGAAGGCGGCAGCATCTGCCTGTGCCCATGGCGCTTTCTCCATTGGATTTATACAGGGGCACACACCCTCCTCCCCAGCTTCCTTGCCCTGCTCTCCTCCACCTGGAGAGGAACCCTCTGGGATGTGTAAGAGGCGCACACAAAGCCGCCCGGGGGGGAATCCATCTCCAAGAGCTGGTGAGCCCCGAGGAAATCAGCTCCAATGGGCTTTTCCTTCCCTTGTTTCCATGAAGTGCAGCAGCAGCTGCCTGCAGACTGTACCTTTAAATCAGAGACAGGCTGATCCCCAGGATAGCAGCTGGAAAGGGCATATCCATAGCTCCGACAGGGATAAGAGCCTCTGCAGTCCCTGGGAATTAGCAAACATGGGTTGATGGAGTGGAGCCTGCCTGGCGGCAGGTATTGGAGGCTGTGAAGATGATGTTCAGCCCCATGAGCTGGACGGGAGGCAGGAGCTGAATGCATGATGCAAGGGGAGCTGCAGAGGACGAGTGAGCCCGGCTCACCCCATGCCAGGACTGATGTGACAGGACTCAGGCTTGGCTTGGACCATGACCAGGAGAGCACAGCCTGAACAGAGGGAAGAGCTCAGAGCCTTGCCCTGGGGAGCATCGGCTGCATCAGAAGGAACAGAGCTAGGAAACCAAACCAAAGCACACAAAGTCATGGCCCAAACCAGAGCGGGAATGCCACAGTGGGGCAGGAGCACAGACGTTCCCTGCCTTGCATCGAAGCCCCAGAGGACTTCCTGATGTGATGCTGTTTAGGATAGAAACACCACTCACATTTACCTTCAATGTGATCTTATCAGGGTTGGGCTTGGCAACCGGAGCTAATTAAATCCTGGGTGCAGTCACTGCTTCAATGCAAGTTTGTTTCCTGCCATAGCAAAGCCAAGGATGGAGGCAGCCTGTGCTTACTGGCACCTAGCAAGAACATCTGGCACAGCCAGCTTGTAGGGGTCCTACCTGCTCCATGCTGCGTGCACAGGTCCAGAGCCCCTTCCCGGATTCAGGTTTAACATCCATGGTGCTTGCAAGGGACTAATAACCTACATGCAAGAGCCAGCTGCAATTCCCAGGGTGGGAGGTGCTCCCTGTCTTCAGCCTCAAGACCCACTTGGGGTTACAAGATGCATGATGGGCACCAGGTCCACCGGGAGGCCTCAGGGGAGCCCGGCAGTTTTGCATTGCATCTTCTGTTGCACTGCATCGACAAGCTGGACCCCAAAAGCGATGGCTGGAGTGGGAGATTACAGCACAGCCCAGCACAAAGACAACTGGAAGCCCATGGGTTGTGCTTGCATAGCCAGGTGCTCGGTTCAGAGCTGCCAAAGACACTGCTTTGTGTTCCAGCTCACAAAAGGCAGCCAGGAAAGGCTCTTACCCCCTTTAACCCAGCTCTGGCCAGGAGGCAAAGCCATCAGTCACTTTCCAGAAGCTGATGAGCAAAGGAAAACAAGAAATAGAAGGAGGAGATGGGGGAAACAAGCTCCAGGGAGTGCTTTATTAGGAGAACTTTAGCACAGGATGGGAATATCCAAGTGCCATTTGCAGTCTGAAACCCAGGGATGCTCTGGTGCAACAACACGATTGCTCTCTTCTGGTTTCTTCCAGTTAATCCCCCCTGCTCCTGATGGGGCTTCTCCTTTAAGGGAACTTCAAAAGGCATCACAGCTTTAAAATGTTGGGGAAACCTCCCTAATCTATCTTCTATATCACTAAGTCCTCATAGTCCTCAGAAGCCCTCACAGGCATTAACCCAACAGGCAGAGTCTATCCCCTGAGCACGAGGAATAGCACAATACTTTAAAGCTAAGCAGAGAGGATGGATGATCATCCAGTTAAAGCACTGACAGAACACCCGATAGTCAGGGCTCTGGTCCCATCTGCCATATGCTTCCTCAGGGACTCTTCATCTCTATTTTTGGGCTCTCCATCCTTGCCTGCCTCTAAGGGAAGGTGGGTGGTGGGGAGGCTCTCGCAAGCTGTTGTGCTCTGTGGGACTTTTTCAGTGCTCTTAGGAAAGCTGGGTACCAATTTGCAGAGGAAACGGTTTCCCCTCATCATCTTGAGATGCATCCAGTCGGTCTACATGAGCTCTGGGAACCACAGCCCGGTCTGCACAGCACGAGCATCGTGGACATCCAGGGCTGGGCACAAAAAGGGGGTGCAGACCAAGGAGAAACCAGGACTTGCTGAACCCTCATAGTTAGAGTCAGGTTTTGCCTGGCTCCATTCACATCAGTCTCTGACACCAGGGCCTGGGAAGTCATCCCTAAAAGAGCTCAGAGTCAAGCAGGGAAAGAGCAAGGAGGAGATGGAAGAAAAATAAGTGCTTACAAGCTCCCATCCTTAATTCAACCTGCCTAGAAACCACCTCTCCAATAAACCTGCTCAGTACCACTCGAGGCCAGAAGATGCAGCACATAAATCACATTCTTGGGACGGAAGGGCCTGCAGGCAGAGCTGGCTGTGTGAGAAGCATGGAAAACCTGTCTCACTGCATGGGGTTTGCACATCACTACCCAGGCTTTTGGGCAGCAACCTCATCCACACAGGCACTGTGGCCAGTCGCTTCTCCTGCATCCATCACCCTGCAGGTCTGAAGGCTGCCATTAACCAAGGAGAAGGGAAGGAGCTGGGACCACGGTGCTCAGCAGCACCTGCAGCTCCACAGCCCCTCTGCAGCCCAATAGCCATCAGGCCCTACAAGGTGAGCATCCATCCAGCACACCCGGCTGCAAAGCAGCTCCCTGCCACTGCCATGGTGCTAATAGCTGCTGCAAATGAGTCCGGATCCAGAGGTAATCGCACTTCATCACAGCCAAGGAGCCTGCCAAGTGTCTTTCCTGGCTCAATGGAAGGAAAAGTTAAGCCTATTCACTGCATAGAGCAGCTACAGGTGGCAGAAGTTGTTTCCTGAACCTTTAACCTGAAGGATTCCCCCCCACCAGAGCCAAAGAAACCATTGGACTTCAGGACAAAGCTGGATCAATGGGGCTCTCCCAGCCCTGCCCTGATGACACTGAGCTGGTGTGAGCAATCACGCCACCAAGGTCTGCAGAGAAGTGGAGGAATGGTATTTATTGAGCCCAGAACCCACCAGGATGATGGATTTCGGGTGTTCTGCACAGAAACCAGACCTGTTTGACGGTTGCTGCTGTTGCCCTGGAGACACAACAGGCCTCAGCATTATTTATGCTTTTCCAATGACCAAGACAGCACCAGGATGATGTGGCTCATTGATTTCCCTAATGAAAACCTTGGTGAGCCATAATGCTGGACCACAAAATAGTGGTGAATCTCCTAAGCCAGACAGGAGTCAGCATGAGCTGCTGTTACATTCAGAGATGGATGGAAACCAGGATCCTCCCCACCTGCATGTGGAGCCAGGGAAATAACCAGGCAACCCACACGGAAGGGCCAGCATCATCTCCACTGGTGCCAGGACTCCTGGCATCTCCTAAGCCACGGTGTTTCCCTAAGTGATTATTCCCATTAATGGTGCAGAAGACCCCAAAGTTCCCATTGCTCCACTTAATGCTTTGATCAAATGCTTGGAGCACAGGGTATAAAGATTCCATATCCCAGTAAGCCAAGCTCTTCACCGCAGGGATGCAGGGAGAAGAGGTGGGGATGCCCACCCTCTTAAACACCAATAATTGCTATGCCTGAAAACCACACATTTTATACATCTATTTAAGAAACCCACAAGAATAGAGGGGGGGAGTGTGGAAAAACTCCACGTTTCCTCTCCTGGATTATCAGCAAACTGCTTCCTGCAAAGCTGACAGCCAGGAACAAAACAGTCATTACCCTGCAAAGTGCTGACGGGAGGGAAGAGCTGTGTCAGGCAGGTTGGCGATTAAGCATCAACTGTGTAAATGGGAGCTGCAGCCTAAGCAAGGGGTCAGCGCTTGGATGGAGGGCACTGGGAGCTGGGGGGGGGTCCAGGGAGCTAAAAGATGGGATGGGGTGGTGAAAGCAAGGCAGGGTTGCTCTGAAGATGGGGGGAGATGGGCAGTTGGTGGGGATGGAGAGAACTGGGATAAAGCAGGTAGGGAACACGTGGATGTTTCGCTCAGGCCTCCTGAGGCTCAGTGGGTTTGGCAGCAGTGGAGGTGTTTGTCCATCCCTGTGGCACGCATCGCATCCCCGGCCAGCATCGGATGTGCCAAAGGCTCCATCCCAGGGCATGGGAGGGATGAGGATGGCAGCAACCACCAAGCTGGGTCCTGGTCTGCCAGGAGCCCCAGCGAAACACCCCAGCATGAGGACAACACGGGTCCATCAGCACACGTTTGGCCTCTTCACCAGCCAGTCCTGAGCCTGGCTCCAGGCAGATGTGGCACATCAGTTGCAGCAGAGCCCAGCCCTGCAGTTTCCATAGCTATCGCACGAAGGCACCATCACCTCCCCAGAGCTCCCCGGTGACCCTGTGGGAAGCCTCCACAGGTCACAGCTTCCAGAAGGAGGAGGAAAACACATCCAAATGCCACCTGTGAGCAGCCCTTCGCTGGCTTGGAGCAGATGCTGCTGCAGCTTCACCCATTGAAGCTGACTGAGCAAACCCCATCCCACAGCCTTGTCACCCATGGAAAGGGGGGAGGCAGCAGGCAGGCTGGTGACACCCGGGTTTATTTAGTCTGAATGAGAGGAGACCGAGGGAGACGTGATGAAAAGCCCTCAAAGACATAAAGGGCAGCAGCAGAGGATGGGAATAATCTGTTCTTTGTGTCTGCTGTGGAAAGGACAAGAAATAATGGGCTTAAACTGCAGCAAGGGAGATTTTGACTAGATAGCAAGAAAAACTTTCTAATAATAAGGTCTATTAGAGCCCTGCGACAGACAGGCCAGGGAGGTTGGAGTGAGATCTCCATCACTGGAGCCTTTTAAGAACAAGGCAGACAAATACCTGTCAGAAATCATATAGGAATAGTTGATCCTGCCTCAGGGCAGGGGATAAATGAGATTTACCTTTTAAGGGCCCCTCCAGCTCTCCCGTTCTGCAGTTCCTTGTTAGCCATGTCGCCAGAGGCTGGATGTGCCTCTGAGGAGAAAGCATCTCCCTAAGGAAACAAGCCCACCTACCATCAGAAGCACGCTGTCACGGGCAAAGCTTATCCAGGCTGGTGCAGAGCTGTGCAGAGCGGGGACCCATCATCCCTGGTGCAAAGATGCAGGATGGAGGGGTTGACCCAGGAGATGGGGACCAGCTCCCTGCAAAGGTGTCCAGGAGGAGAAACCCTCAGCAAAGGCAAGGGAAGCCAAGTGCAGAGGCAAAGGAGGAAAGGAATCCTGGAGGAAAGGACTGCTGGGTTGGCAAGGTATTTCAGATGGGGTTAAAGAATAAAAGCTCTATAACGCAGCATCTTTTTGCATGACCACTCTTTAGCACCATTTGGGAGCATTCAGTTCCCACTAGCTCAAGTATTACCATTGCTGAGCTCTGCCCCAGCATAGCAGGAGTACCCAGAGCTACAGATGAGCTCCATCTGTCCCAGGAGAGGCACCTACATGCAGGAAGAGGCTGCCTGGAAACAGCAGGACTGATCCGCAGTGTAGAGCATGAAATGGTGCTACCAGTGACAGGGTTTCCCTTGCTTTTCAAAGAAGAGTTCTTCCTTCATGTCAGCTCTTTAGCATAAACCCAACAAGCGAGCCAGAGCCACCTCCTACCTCCTGTAACCTCTATTCCTCACTGAGCAGCTTGGCAGCTATTTGCTGAGCGGGTGCAGAGCTATCTGGGAACATTATCTCATGCAGGGCAAAGGGAAGAGCCTGGTTCTCCCAGGGGACATGGGATGTATCGGCACAGGGTCCAGGTTGACTGTTTGTTTGGGCATTTTGGAGTGGTTTACGGCCAGGCTGCAGACAGAGGGGCTGCATCCACTCCCCTCTCCTGACTGGGGTGGGGGGGGGTAGGACCATTCTGATGGGCTCAGTGCCTTGCTGATGCTATTACACTATAAATCAGTCGTGTTCTCTGGAGACAGCTCTCCAGACACAGGAGAGGTTGGGCACAGCCTCCCAAGAGCTGCTGGCGAGACTGGAGTCTGAGGAGGGAGCATGGGAGGGAAGGGGGATGCTGACTGCAACCAGCTCAGGGGGCAACAACACGAGAGGGATGGGGAGCTGTGGAGTTGCTGTAATCTGGGTTATAGCCAGGAGGACATGAAACATCCAGAGAAGTTCTGAGAGCCTGGAGAGAGGGAATGCGATGAGCACAACCTCCACTCATGCAGAAAGCTCAGAGCATCTCACAAACCCTCACGAGCAAAGCCGGGAGCAGGGTGGTGGCGGTACCACTGTTTTAAAGGAGAAAAGGGGGCGAGGGATGGGGAAGGGATGCTCATGGGGCAGGTGGGAATTGGTACCCAGCTCCCAGCCCGTCATCCTCCTCCCCAAAGCCTCCCAGTCTGGGCTATCACAGCCCTACATATGCAATCAAATCACCGTGACCTACAAATTAGCTTCTAGACCTATTTTATGCTAAACGGTGTAGGACTACAACAGGCTCTGGCAAGGCTTCAAATTAAGACTGCAAATTAATGCTCCTCTTGGGGCTAATTAAATATTACTTTCCACAGCATCTTTCCCCACCCCTAAATACTTTGCCAACTACTTCCAGAGCCAGCATAAAGCAGCTGCCTGGAGCAGGGGGATCCTCCCTTGGATCCACGCATCCTCTCAGGTCCTAACATGGACTGAAGTGATTCGATTTTGGAGTCATCAGCGGATAAATTGGCCTTGCAGATGTTTCAGTCAATGGGTCCCTGAAGTCAAAAGCTTGCAGTTCCTTCTGCTTGGATCGAAATGCCTTTAGGGGTGTGAACTGCACAAGCAGAGATGATGGCGAGTGATGAGGGGCAGATTCTCACCTGATCGGATGAGCAGGGCACCACAGGTCCCTGTGTGACAGGCAGCAGTGCCTGCAGCTTTAACCCTGCCTCGAGCCACACGTCCAGCAACAGCTTTGTTCTCTCTGACCCGGTTTTAGGGTTTCCACAAGGCCAAGGGCACAGGCACACGTCAAGCAGCAAGAGCAGGTGTTGCAGGACTCACCCCACAGCAATTCCCCTGCATGCCAGCTTCCATTCAGGGAGGACAAGACTTGGGAACGGCGAGAAAACCAAAGCTCAGGGAGAACGTGAGCATCCTCCTCACTCCCAGAGATGCCACACGATGGCACCTCCAAACCCAGCACCAGCACTGGGAGAGGAGCTGCTGGGAGCAGCAGCTTGCACAGGGGTCGATAGCCATGAGTGTCCCAAACCACCCGCACACTGAGGATGCTCCACTAGGCTGGAAAACACTGGAAGCTGGGTTTGTCAACGATGCTCCAAGTGCATCTGCCAAAGGCTGGACCTATGGGTGCTCAGTCATCCAAACCATGGGAGCTGCTGGGAAGCATCCTAAACATGCTCAACACACACCTGAGCCTGCAGACAGCCTGCAACCATCACCACATACAGAGAGAGGTTTGGGATGGGACTGGGGGTTTCAAAGCACGTTTTGGTTTCAGACCGCACTAAAGAGTGGAGTTGCTGAGAGGAGGATGGGGTGTGGGGGTTCTTCCTCTGGGGTGCCCCAAACCAAACAGCTTGGATGACCTCCAGGCAGGCAGGAGCTGGGCATTGGCAGAAGAAGCCTCCTGCCTACAGCCCTGTGGGCAAAGCTAAGGCAGAGAACACCCAATGCAAGAGAACTTCCAAAAGGGTAGAAAGGGGAAAAAACCCACAACAACACAGGAAAAAAGGAGAAGAAGGAGAGATGAGAAAACATCACGGCTGGTAGAGCCGGCCCCGAGCCCCAGGAGAGCATCAGCTACTGGGCTTCTCCTCCCGTTTCCATAGCAACACAATTTGGTGCTCTTTAGAAGAGCTTCGCTCCCCCCTCACTCCCCTGTTAATTTTACTTCGTGTTTTGAAATGAAAGGGGTTGGTTTGGCTTTTGTCTCGGTAACATCACGGGTGTAGGGAGGAAAGGGAGAACAGCAGCAGCCCACAGCCGCAGATCAGACGTTAACATCCGCGTTAATGGACATCGAGGTGCTGCCCATGAAACGTGAAGGGAAGTGGTGGCTGCCTTTAGAGGTTGGAGATGGGTGCGAGCCCCATGGCTCACCCCTGACCATGGGAAACACCCTAGGACCTTGATCCCCGTCGTGTGAGCTGGATGCCACCCTCCTCCCTTTGCCCATCGCATCCATCCACGCAGGGCAGACCCACCTCCGGCTGTGCAGATGCAGCGCTCACCCTCCAGCCCTCGGAACAACACAGCAAGGCCAGCTCAATGTATTGGGTGCAATGAAAAGAGCACAGTGGCTGCCATCCTGATCCCTCCTGCTCCAAGAAATCACAGAATCCCAGCCTGGTTTGGGTTGGAAGGGACCTTAAAGCTCATCCGGTCTCAACCCCCTGCCAATGGACACCTTCCACTAGAGCAGCTTGTTCCAAGCCCCATCCAACCTGGCCAATCCTCCCTTTCCCAGACACAGCACCAGGCTGGGAGCAGGGAAAGGGCTGGAAGACACAAAGGCCCCATCCCCTGTACAAGGTATTTCCTCCACCAGAAACACACATTGGAGCTGCACGTTCCCAACACTCGCCCACAGAACCAGGAGCACTCAGCTACAGAGCAGGGATGCGCACTCAGCCCAGTGATGCCGCACAGCTCCTATGAGCATCCAGGCTAATGAACGCGGATGCATCTGTTGGTTGCTAACAGTTGGGTTGTTTGGGAATGTTTGGATTCAATATTTTTTTCATTGAAAATTCCAGCTGGTCGAGATGGAGCTCGTTTGCTTGAAATCCTTGGGGTGGAGAAGTTGCCCTGTTAAAGCAAAAGGCCCAAGGAGAAATGTGCTGGGATTTTTCTTCCTTTAAACTATAATACATTGTAATTTGCCATTTAATTTAGAGGGAAAGAATGTTAAGAGGTCAAGTCAATGTTGTTGAAGTGGCAGGAAGGGAAAAGGCTCAGGAATCAGGTGGCTCTGTGGGTTTTCCACTGCCTCCAAAACACCTTTTTATCCCAGTCAAGAGTGGGAAAACACTTGGAAACCTCAGTCCTTGTGGCCAAAAAGCTGCTCACCTCTAGAAGCCAGCAAGGCAGGTCCCAGCCTGGAGGAGGCCTCAGCAATCCTCCACCTCTGAGGCGCTTGGTGCAGGGGTGTGCGAGGGGCTCCTGTTGGGTCCCCAGGGGCTTTGCTTGGAGGAAGCCTCAGAAGCTCCAGCTCCACTCAAAGCTCCAGACCAACTCTTGCCATGGAGCTAAATCCATGCTCTGGGATGGGGAATGAAGCCGGAGAAAGACTTTCACCCCAGAGCATCCCTGACCCCTGCCCTGCCACCCATGGGCACAGCCACCAGCTCCCTGGAACAAAACCCACCCCTGGTCCCCCTGACCCCACACATTACCCTTGCACAGAGAAAAGGCAGGATGCTGCCCACCCCCCTTCACCGCTGCACCAGCACCAGCACAGCTCAGTCAAAGCACAACAGGGGAAACAAGTGAAAACCCCCCATTTCTGGGCAACAACCCCCTTATCCGGGCCAGCAGAGCCCGGGAGCAGCAGCATCTCCCCGCAACCTCAGCGCTTGCCGAGCAGATATTGCCATCGTGTGGGGAGGATGCGCCAGCACCAGCTCAGGTTAAACCCTGCAAACCCTTCCTCACGTCCCTTCCATATAGAAACCAAACCATATAGAGCCCTCACCCTCCCTGGGAGGGGAGACTGAGATGAGCTCTTAGGCAGAAGCTCTTCCCTGTGAGGGTGCTGAGGCGCTGGCACAGGGTGCCCAGGCTCATGCTTCTCCTTGCCCCACCGTGCACCTACTGCCCCTTGCAGACATGGGCTGCTGGTCCCCAGGGCTGCCAGGCACTGCAGCTCCCTCCCCACTGGAGATGCTCCACAGGGGCACAAATGATCCGGGAAGCAAGAAAAGATCTGGGAAACAAAACTGATCAAAGCCAACCCCATAGCAATGGGGAGGAGGTCCTCTCATCCCAAACCACCCTGCCCTCCTTGCCCCTCCAGCCCTCCCCACAGACAGCACAGCTTGGGATGGGCTCATCCATGTCAACGGATCCATGGGATGGGCTCATCCCTGGCAGTGTTCAAGACCAGGTTGGACACAGGGGCTTGGAGCAAGCTGCTCCAGTGGAAGGGGTCCCTGCCCGTGGCAGGGGTTGGAGGAGCTTTAAGATCCCTTCCAACACAAAGCATTCCATGGTCTGCAGCCAGAATCCAGGCACAGTGAGGAGCAAAAGTCAACTCAGGCAGTGGAGAGCTCACCCTTCATCTCCAAGATCACTGTATGGACCAATCCAGAGAGGAGAGGTGGTTGGGGGCTCCTCTTCCCTATCCCAGGGGAATGCTGCTACCAAGAAACATGGAAAGCTCTGAGGCAGTTGGATAACCACTGTTAAGGCAAGGGCTGCTATGGAGAATGATGGTTGTGGTCCCTCCTGGCTTTATAGGACAGCACAAATAGGAGTTAAAAAGCTGTTGCTACATGATAGATTAAGCAGGATTGGGGTTGGTCTATATCTCTCTGTACACCTAAACCTGTGTGCTCAGATACACAGTCCCCCCTAAAGCCCCTGCACTGCACATGGGATCAGGAACGGCCTTCGTGCTCCAGCTCCATCCTCCTTGGCAGCTGCCAGAAAACACGCAGGGGATGGGACTGCGAGAGCGGGGCTTTGGGAAATAGTAATAATAGCTTCTTTATTTGCTTTGATAGCTTTTTCTTTCCTTTAAAGCCTTGTTTGGTTTATTTTTAAACACAACAGTGTTAAAACAGAGCAGAGCACTGCCCGTTCCCCCGGGAGAAGAGAAGGCAGAGGAGGAAAAGCCATGCGGTGGGATGGGAAGGGAAGCTGGGGACTCGCAGGGTAAGGTGCAGAAGCAGTCTGGGGCTCCCTCCAGTAAGAGAGAGGTTCCATCTGAAGCAGAAAGGGGTTGGCCTCTGGTCCAAAGAGTTCTCCCTGTGCTGCAGCTCCCACTTGCACACGGCAAAGGGACTTAGGTGCAAACCAGCTTATGCGAGCCCAGCCTGGCAAGGAGAACTCCCCAGTAATGCTTGCGCAATAAATTTGATGGCAGCTTCTTTCTAGCAGGCTTTTGGTAAGCGTTTGACCCAACTCCAGTCAATCTAACATCGTTACGGTGCAGTTAATGTCAGTTTGAAAGTGCTTTTATAGCTGAAACACTGCCGGACTCAGTGTAAACACCGAGGTTATGAGGATCCTTGCGTTGACGTGGGAGGTTGCACTGATGGGCTTAAATCACTGCCGTGTGGTATTAGTTAAAAGGATGTAAAAAGCAGCATCTGAGGCCTTGTCTGTGCTGCAGAGCAGGGTTCACTGGGGACCAGCTTCCAGCGCCTAAAGGGGCTGCAGGAAACCTGGAGAGGGGCTTTGGGCAAGGGCCTGTAAAGACAGGACAAAGGGAATGGCTTTAACCTGCTCGAGGGGAGACTGAGATGAGCTCTTAGGCAGAAGAACCAGGGATGGGTTTGTTAGGACGTTACTAAAAGCACCCAGAGAGCAGCGCCATCAATGCACCCACACTGGGACCCCAGCACTGCTATATGGGGACCCTAAGAGCTCTGACACAGCAAAGACTTCCTGGGCTGGGGAGGCTCCAGGGGTGATCCCAGCAAGTCCTGCATCATATCCTGATGGGATCCTCATCCTGCATCACACCCCAATGGGTTCCTCATACTGCATCACACTCCAATGGGATCCTCATCCTGCATCACATCCGGATGGGATCCTCATCCTGCATCACATCCGGATGGGATCCTCATCCTGCATCACACCCCAGTGGGATCCTCATCCTGCACCACACCCCAATGGGATCCTCATCCTGCATCGCACCCCAGTGGGATCCTCATCCTGCATCACACCCGGATGGGATGCTCATCCTGCATCACACCCCAATGGGATCCTCATCCTGCATCACACCCGGATGGGATGCTCATCCTGCATCACACCCCAATGGGATCCTCATCCTGCATCACATCCCGATGGGATCCTCATCCTGCATCGCACCCCAATGGGATCCTCATCCTGCATCACACCCCAATGGGATCCTCATCCTGCAGTGCATGGATCTCCTCAGTCACCCTGTGGCAGGGGACAGGGACGTGGCTTCTGTCCAGATGTGCCCAATGTCATCAAGAAAAACCATCACAAAGCAGAAGCACCAGGCTGGGGGAGTGTTCTGCATGGAAGGAAACACCCTCCAGCACAAGAGGGTCTTTGGCCCCCTTGGCTGGGCTTTGGCAGGCAATGGACAATAGGAAATAGGTTCTTGGTGAGGGTTTCTGGTTAATCTGGATGGAAACAGGGTCAGATGTGCTGCAGGAGCAGTCTCCTGTAGGAAATCAGGTTGCTAGAGGATGCGCATGGGCTGCAGTGGGACATCAGTGCTGTTTGCTTGCAGGCCTGTGCCTTCACCAGGCACCCTCCGAGGGCAGCAGAGCAGGGTGGGAGCACTGGAAACCCTCTCTCCTGCACAAAATGAACCACTAAATCCCATCCCCACCCTCACTGCAAGCATCGTCTGACCCCTCTGCTGCCGTTCCCCAGCGTACACCCCTATAGACCAGGGCATCACCCCAACCTTCGCCTTGTCCATGGGGAAAACACAGCCACATCCTTCCACTGCTGCAGTTGGGTTGGGTTTTTTTCCTTGAGAACCTTTATAAAGATCTCATTGTTGAAAGGAAAAATGGGATCTCCTTTCCTTTTCCCTTCCAGGGCAGCCCTAACCCCTCTCCCCTCGTACAAAAACACACAGGAAAGGGGTTTCTTTTCTGCTTGATTAGATTCAAAGGGATCTTTGTCTGGGGGTAGGTAGGGAAAAGCCCTCCCCCACCTCCCTTTTGACCCTCAGGACTCTGTCTGGTTTTGTTTTAAGCCAAGAGAGACGGAGCTACACCCCTGGGATGTTATAAATACATATAGCAGGAGGATGGGGGGGTGGCGTCACTCGGTTTGCCTGCACCACAGGGCTCCGTGACAGCATGTCAGTTACATATGTGCACACATGTACACATGTGCTCTGTGTGATGGCTGAGAACACCAGCACCCATACAACATAGGAACGCAGCTACATGTATTAGTACCTACCAAAGGTTTATCGTGCAGAAAACACACCAGACCCCCAAGAAAAACCTTTTTCCTGTCTGAATTTTTCTCACATTTAATAAAACATCAAGAAAATCGCTTTGGAAAACCACGTTCCTCCCCTTCTCTTCCCCTGAATTCATCTCAAGGGCTTTAAACATGGTAATACATGAAGAGGGGACAAATCCCCAGCACCCACAACTCCCAGAAAACTCACCTTGGTTCAGGTTTTCCATCCTGGAAGCAGCTGCAGACACTCTGCATCCCTGCCCTCCCACCAGGCTATGGGTACAGCATCTCCTCCAGCCTCCCCAAGCTCCTACCACCCTTCAGGACACGAGGTGGTCCCACAAAGGAGTTGCTTGCTCCCAAAATCAGGCCTCCATTCGCTTTTTGCCTTGGTTACCAACATCTGTGGGGCAAAGTGACCCCAGCAAATGAGACGCTGCGAATTGCATCAGAATAGTTGAAACTAAGAACATAAAACTCTAAATTTAACAGCAGCATTTTGTGATTTCTCTCTTTTTCACCCCCCTCCCAAAGTCATCTCCAAAGAGGAATTAAAGGATCGCTTGAAAACAATCCCTCAGCTTTGACTTTTGCTGCAAGTCAAGGAGGGGGTTTTATCCCCTTTGAAACCATGGCCCTTGCTGGAGACCCAGAGCTGCTGGGGGAGGATGGAATTCAGAGCACATCCCGATGGATCATACCTTTTCTTTTTTAGGGTATGCCACTTGCACGCAGGATCCCAAGTTTCCTTCGCAACGTCTTCACTTATTGGGGTTTAGCCACTGTGATGAACGGTTAACTGCAAGCAGCCATCCGGGTGGGTGCGGGTATTTCCAGCTGATTAAAAGCCTGGATGAGGCTAAAACTATAGGAAAAAGGGGGGATTCAAGGTAAAACCCCTGAGTGTGTGGACACCGGAGTGCAGAGGGGCTGGATCCTCCTGGAAAGGGAGAGTGGATCTGGGGAATTGGGGTGAAATGAATCCCGACTCCACACACCCCCAGATCCCTTTGCCACAGCCCCATCCTGGCTCCGTGCTCTTTGCCACTGTGGAGGGTGCAAAGTGGACCACAGTGGGGATTCCTTGGCATTGACACCTCCAGCCCAGGATGGGATTGATGGAAAGGGGAAGAACCAGAACCCAGCCCCTGAACCCCCTTTATCTGACCACAACCTCCCAGCCTGGCGTTGAGGAGGGGGTGACCACAGTTGCCCATCTGGCCTCATTTAGGGTAATTCCTTTCAATGGCTAAAAGCATAAACTCCACCTCTTGAGCCCATAGATTTATATGGAACAGCTGAGGTGCTCTCACCCTCCCAGGAAGCTGAAGCAGCATTCTTTCTCTTTTTTTCTTTAATTCCCCCTTTTTTCTTTTTTAACCTTTTTTAACTACTTCATTTAATTTTATTTTAATTTTGTTTGTTTAATTTTTTTTTTCCTTGCCCTTTTTTTGAGCCCCAAGATTTTTCTTTAGGGATACAGCCGCAGCTCCTTTTTTTTTAGGGAGATACCAGAGTTCCAAAGAGCCCCATAACTCACAAGCAGCCCTTGCCCATTCTCTTCTATTGACTACATGTAAACACGGTAAATGAAAGGCCTTTAGTGACACTTAATCCCTCACCCCCTTCCCAACCTCAAACCCCCCCCACTCCAGGCCCCGGGAGGGGGTTAGGCTGCTTTTTGCTTCCCAGCTTGCTGCTTTACCAGCCCCTTCCCTGCGATCTAATTCATCATTAACACCCTGACACTAAACTAAATACATGCAGCTCAGCTCCCCCCACACCTTGCTGTGGGGCTCCAGATTTGTTCCTTCCCCCCCCCCTTCAGTTGGGGGATGAACCAGTCACAAATAGGAGATGGGATGGGGACCCCCCCCCCCCAATCAGGTCCCTGCAGATAATTAACATCATTATTAAATTACCTTCTTTAAAAGCTAATAATAATAATAATAAGAGCAGGGTCATTTGGCTGTGATTAGAGCGGGGTCGTTGCCTCTTGCTCCGGTTGCTCCCAGGCTTTGCCTCTCCCAATAGTAAATTTTATTGCAATGGGATTCATTTTCATGTGGATTCCTTCCCTCCCTGCCAGAAAGGAGGAAAGGGAGAGGGAAAAAAAACTGTAAAGAGGTGCTTTGCAGATCGATATTGATGTGATTTGGGTGTCAGGGAGTTTCAAGGGGGTTTTACCTGCAGCACCGAGGGCATCAGATGGTTATTGTGGCCATCAAATAACACCTAATGAGGTCCTGACTGCGGGTGCGTTTTGTTGCTCTTCCCATTTTTCCTGGTTTAAAGAGAGAATCTGCCCAGCTGTGTAAACGCTTCGCAGGTTGGAATTTCAACTCGCATCCAACAGAATAGACTTTAAGGCCCTTTTCAACACGTTGCACTGATAAAAACCCCACTTCTAGTCCTTGGCTCGCTCGTTGTGATTTACTCTGGGGTTTGTGTTGGGGTCTGGCTCTACCAGTGCTGCTTCAAGGGGATCTTCCACTCCTTGGGCGTGTTTTCCTTTGGCAGGGATTTAAAACTCTATCTGGCGTGCTCCTGCCGTAAGGGGCACTACCTCCTGAGGCCCTCAAAACAGAAACACATGTTTGGGAGCAGCTCTGGCCTACGAATTAGAGGGGAAAAGCTATCGATTTTCCATTAAATGTCGAGGGAAAATGTTGCTTTCAGGCAAAATTTGTCCACGGAAACAGCCCCCCCCCCCCCAAGCAGCTGAGCACATGTGTGTGCAATCACATGTGATGGGCACGCGTGTGTTGCATGGCACAGATGTAGGGCATGGAGCTGTGTGGAGACAAGGATGCGGCCACAGACACGCAGGAACACGCTCGCACACGCAAAACCACGCCTGGGAGCAGGAGCCACGCGTCCATGTGGGATCCAGGACAAGGAAGGGTGCCACGACCACGGGTGGGGGCAATTGGAGGAGCGCATGTTGCAAACCACATGCTCCAGATGTGCACAGCCACAGCTGGCCGCGGACCAGCAGCACACGCTGCTGCCTCCACAGCACACAAGCACATGCATGCACACACCCACATTCAAACACACGTGTTCTGGGTGCACAAACACACACCCCCTTAAAGCAAGCGCTCCCCAAGAGCACCCACACCTTGCACACAGATGGGTGCACACCAGCCCCACCCCACCCCACCCAAAAAAGAGCCGAATATCAGCCAGTTCTGTAAAAAAAAAAAAAAACCAACAAAAAAAAGGTATTTATTTCTCAGCCTAGATTCCATATTGCACGCAGGAATTAACACTTTCATCGTCATATACTTACAACAACTTCAAATAAATAAAGGTACAGTAAATCTAAGCAGAAATCCCAATCCATGGCTGGAAAAGGCTCTTTTCCTCCCCTGGGTGGTTGTATTGAAACGCATGGTTTAGGGCAACGGCACCATCGGCCGCTGGATGGGCCCCCTCCCCACCCACAGCACCCCTCAAAAAGGGATGATCCTGGGGGGCAGAAGCATCCCTGGAGCCGGGGGGGGTCCATCAGAGAAGCACCCACGAAGTGAGGGACAGTTTTAAACCGAGAAGGGGGGGGAATATTGAATCCAGCAACGCAAAGAGAGAGCAAAGATCCCTGACCCCCCCCCCAGCCCGAAAAGAAACCCTCACAAACCGGGATTACAAAGCACCACAACCGTATCCAAGCTGAGACATTCTCTTTTCCTGAGTCTAAAGCTGCGTTTTTAAAAGCAGCACCCTTTCATAAAAGTTTTATTTTATTTAATGTATTTTTTTTTTTACAAGATACTTTCGGTTTTCTCCTCCCGACACAAACGTTTTTATGGGGGAAAAAAAAAAGTAAAATCAAATAAAATCACAAAAATCGATATTTTTTCCCACTTCTTTTGCACCCGTTTGGAGATAAAACAACGCAGTAACCTCCTTAGAAAGGTGCCTTTATACCCTTTACGCTGTTCTGGCCGTGCGAGTTGATCTTTTAGCTCAAACCAGAACTAGTTTTGTATCGCCCGAACCTCGAGCTCACTGCGTCCCGCGGAGGAATTGCTTCTTCCACCCGTCTAGCGCTTGGTTTGTTCAGTTTTGATGCCAAAATGGGCAATTTCTGACAATAATTTCGGGGTTCCTTTCTTTTTCATTTTACTTTGGATTCTATCGACTTTCAATGCAAGGCCACCCCCCCCCCCTCCAGTTTCCTACTAGAGGATCGCTAGGAAGCTGGCTTTTTCTTTATTGAAACCTCTTAATTCCCTTTAAAACAAGTTTAAAACCAACCAGGGGGATTATAATTATGGTTAATATTAATAATTATTACTATTTGCTGGGAATGGGATGGTTCTGCTGCTTGAGGAGCCATTCAAAGGTGGGGGGGTGGCAAGTTTTGAGGTATTTTATATTGTTATTCACAGCCCTGCTACAGCCCCCTCCCTTCCCTCCCGCATTATATACAGATCCCTGCACCTACCCCCAGCTCGGCACATCAATACCTACGGCTTGATTCACGTCGTCCCCCCCCATATCGAGTATGAATTAATCGCCGTGGTTTCCGCACACCCACACGGCCATAGGCAAATATACACTGAGATAAATAGCCAGGGATCCGCACATGCGGAGGGACACCCCCCCCCCCCCCCGTCCATGCGCGCTTCCCGAGGTGTTTATATCCCTTAACAAAAAGAATTCCTGAGTTATTTGGCTGTTGCAGATGGAGCGGCGGAGTCTGGGGGTTGCTGCTTTTATACGTATATAAATATACATACGTTTATATGTATGTATATATGGATCAGCATTCATTCCCTGCACGGATCTCGGGGTTTCCTGCCTGCTTTCCGCGGGCGCGGAGCGCGGCCGCCGCTTTGTGCGCTCACGGCTCCCTCCCGCAATTGCATTTAAATTCCATTTTATTTCATTTCCCATTTCTTTTTTTTTTTTCTTAGAAAATACATTTTTAACCCGATCCGGATTTAGGGCAGTCACGGGCCGGGAGCGAGCGATCGTGCTCGGGGGTTAACACGGCAAACGGGAGCGTTATCACCCCCCCCATCTCCATATCCCCTTCCTAAGTTGGGGGGTGCGGAGACACACGGGGTAAGCCCCCCCCCTCCCCGATTTGCCTTATTCATGGGTGCGAACTCCCCAAAATCGGCTTTTCTCCACATTCCCCCCCCCCCCAGGATTGGGGGTTTTGGGGTGATTTTTTTGGTGAGCATCCTCGGCGATAAAACCTGAATATCTGGGGGGCAGCCGAACCCCCTTTTTCAGCATGGGAGGAGGGGGGGGTAGGGGGGTGGAGATAAACCAAAACCTCCAGTTAACCAAAAAATAAAAGCCTCTAAAAACCCAAGTCAAACAAACATCGCTTTCAACAGCAATTCCCGTCTCCAAGAAAAACAGCGATTCACAGAGACAAAATACGCTTTGACCGCAAAAAATATCTTTTTCCTCACACACCCCCCCCCTTTTTTTTTTTACCCATTGATAGAATTAAACCAAAAAACAACCAAATCAAGCCGGGCCAGGCCCGATCGGGATCTTTCCTATTGAATCCTGCCACGATTCTCCTTGGCCTCCCCTTTCCCTTCCAGCAAAAGACATTGAGAAAAGGGAATTTTATCATTATTATTATTATTATTATTGTTAATTATAGTTTTCGGGGAGCCAATTTTTGGAGGGAAACAATAGAAATTCCCGAGCGGGCGTTAAGCGATTTTCGGCCGTGGGCTGCGAATATTTCCTGTTGCAAAGAACGGAGGGAAAAATAACCCACATCTCCCTCAATAAAATATAAAAGAAGGGAAAAAAGGGAACACACACCCCCACACACCAGCTTTGATTTCCCAAACCAGAGCGGACTTCAGAGAGCCCGTAGGGCTTTGATGCCAAAGCGGGGTGGAAATCACATCAGGAATAGTCAAAAGGGCCTGTTACAAAGCCACTGGTTCGCAAGGAAAGTTAAACTGGGATATGGTTTCCTCCGCCGAGGAGAGGCATTCCCCCCGCATTCCTCCCCGCATTCCGCTCCGGAGCTCGGCCGGGATCAAATTGTCCATCTGTCCCTTCCTGCCAATGCTCCGGATCCGATTTCTTGGAGGGGGGGGGGGGGAGGTTTTCCAAACGCTGCCCTCGGGCTACCGGGGCTGAAACCCTGTAAAACCTCCCTTTTCCTGCTCAGTTTTCATCCTTAATTTTCCTTTCTTTTCTCTAACATAGGCGCAGCAGTTTCAAATCACTTCCTCCCCAAGAATCCTGCTTTAACAAACTGAATTTCCTGCTCTATTCCTTTTTTTTTCCTCCCTTCCCGTCTCTCAAACAGACAGAAATCATCATCGCCCCGCTGTAACGCCGTGATTTGGAATCGCTGCTCCCGATTTCCCGGGACTATCCCAAGCGGACGCGGGTGCCTGTGCTCGGGGGCACCGTTATTGCCCTCAGTTTGTCATTATTAATAGTTTAATCCGCTGCATTTTTTTTGCAGGAAAAGGGAGAAATTGGATCTTTTCTCTCCCGGGTTTAACCGGGCGGCCCCTTCCTCCGCTCTCAGCTCCGCGGTTCATCCCAAATCCCTTCTCCGGGAATACCTCCCCCCTCACCCCAGAGAGGATGGAGAAGGGAGGTGCGGGGGGTGTGTGTATCGCCACCCCGGGGGTTTTAGCTTCATCCTTAAAGGAAACCAACACCGGACCCCGGCACTTACACGGCCACAAAAACATCTCATCTCCCATACAACCAGAGCGGGGCCCCCCGAAACGCTCTCGCACCCTGCTGCCCCTTCCCCCGGTTCCTGAGGCAGCCCCCCCAGGCCGGGACCCCGCTCCTGAGGCTCGGTGGGACGAGGGGGCCGCTCGCAAACACCCCCCAGCCCCGGACCCCGTCCCCGGGTCGTTCCCCCCCCCCCCCACCGCTTTCATCTCTTGCCCGTTAACCTTTCCTCCGGGCCGGGCGCTGTCCTTAGAGATCCTCCAAGCTACAGCCCCGGAACTTGAGGCTGGGGGGCACGGGAATGGCGCTGCCCCCCAAGTGCCAGCTCCACAGCGGGTGAGTTTTGGAGAGAGCCCAAGAGTTTTTGCCCCCCAGGGAAGAGGCAGGACACAAGTCCCCATCTTCCCCCACGACCAAGGAGGGAATACAAGGGAAGTTGCCCATGAGGCTGAAGGAATTCCGAGGCGGGGCCGGCCCGGCGTTGCCGAGGCGTTTGCAAGGAGCGTTTCCCTTCCTGGAGTTCCTCCGCGGAGCCTTCCGTGCCCCCCCCTTGGCGGAGCCCCGTTGCCTTTCCCCGCCGGTGCCGCGGGCAGGGCGGCTGCGTTTGCCGCTCCCCTCCGCTCCGCTGCCCCTCGCAGCCCGGTTCCCCGGGGCGCCGGGGCTCCCGGGCCGTTTGCAGCCGGTGGGGGGGAGCTCTGCAGCTCTGCCGGGCTCCGGCCTCCCGCCCTGCCGCAAACTTTTCCCGTCCAGGTTGAAGCCTTTGGCGTAACACCACAGCTTGGACTGCCGGATCAGCCGGTCGAAGTGCTCCCGACGGGGCTCCCCCCCATCCCCGGGGGGCACCGGGCCGGGCCCCCCCGCCAGCTCCGGTACGGAGGCCGGGGCCGGCTCCGGGGCAGGCTCTTGCCCGGGTAAAGCTCCGCTTGGCCGCTCCGCCTGCTCACCGGGGCCTAACGAGGCTCCATTGTTCGAGGCATCTTTGTGCAAATCCTCCCCTTTGGCGCAGGGCTCCGCATCCCCAAAGCCTCCCTCCTTTTGTTGCGGATCCCCCCCAGGGGTGCTGCTCGGGGAGGGAGGGGGGGAGGAGGAGGAGGAGATGGAAGAGAAGGAGGAGGAGGAAGGGGAGGCCTCCCGCTTTGCGTACAGCTCCGGCTGGGCCCCCGAGCCCAGGGCTGGAGCCGGGCTTAAACTTTCCAAAGTTGATGCTCGCAAAGTCCTGGCCCAGAGCTGCTGCGAGAGGAAGAGGAGGCTGGGGTCAGGCCGCAGGGCTTTGCCCGCTCCGGGGAGAGGGGGCTCCACGGGGCGCTCCTCACCCAGGGGCTCCCGGGGGGGCTGCGGTGGGAAGCGCGGCAGAGCCGCCTGCCTGTACCGGGTGCTCTGCACCGAGTCCCCGCTGCACAGCGAGCTGCTCTCCGACTCCGAGGAGCTGCCTTCCTCGCTGCTGCACGAGCTGTCCCCTTCCTCCTCCTCTTCTTCCTCCTCCTCCTCTTCCGACGAGTCGCTGGAGGTGGCGGGGCTGGACCCGCCGAAGTCCAGGCTGGAATCTGAGTCGCTGGAGTAACCGGCGGAGGTTCCCTGCCGCTTGGAACCGGGGAAAGCGGCGGAACGGCCTTTCCCGGGGGCTGCGGGACCCCCACCAGCCGGGAAGAGCCGCTCTGCGCAGCAGGGCCCCCGTTTGCGCGGGGCGGGGGGCGCAGGAGGGGGCGCAGAGGTAGGGGGGAGCCGAGCCAGGGCTCGGGGGCAGCTGGGCAGGACCCCGGCAAAGAGCCCCCCGGCCCGGCCGGCCAGCCCGCAGCTCCGCCGGCCCCGGGGGGGCTCCTCGCCGGCGGGGAGGGTCCGGTGGAAGGGCTGCGGCAACAGCGGGGCCGGGGCCGAAAGGGCGCAGCAGCCCCCGGCTCTGCAGGGCGGCAGCAGCGGGGGCCGGGGGCAGGGGAAGAGCCCCCCCGGGGCCGGCAGCAGCAGCTGCTCCCTCCTCTTGCTCTTCCTTTTCCTCTTCCTCCTCCGCGGGCCGAGGCTCTTGCAGGAGGTGCAGAGAGCCTCCAGGTCCGCCTTGGAGATGAGCGAGCATTTCACGGCGCGGGTGGGCACGGAGTTGATGGCTTTGAGGGTCCGGAGCTCCTTGAGATCGCAGCGGCGGCTCTTGATCTTTAAGGTTTCCATCTTCTTGCTGATGGTGGTCCTGGGGATATCCTTAAACAGGTCGCTGAGGACCTGGGCCAAAGCAAACATCTGGGTGCCATTGATCTGTAAGTATCCCAAGTTTATCCCTTCGATTTCTTGATAGCCGGCATGAAAATCCCCCGGCCTGGCTTCCCCATTGTAATCCATGGTGGCTGGAACAATTCCGAAGGTCCCTTCGCAGGTCAGGAACATTTTGCAAGGAGCATTTACTTTGTCTCTTTCAAAGGGGGCATTGAAAATAAGGACATATTTGTTTCCACTCCCTGATCACACACATCCCTACCCCTCGCAGAGGTGGGGGGCGAGGGGGGTGGTGGGAATAAAAACCAAAGCAGTCGATCTCCCTTTC
The DNA here is from genome assembly GCF_033815535.1 of Pezoporus flaviventris. NCBI lineage: Eukaryota > Metazoa > Chordata > Aves > Psittaciformes > Psittacidae > Pezoporus > Pezoporus flaviventris. Next base: position 181,347 of record NW_026892799.1, read on the forward strand.
AAACGCTCCAGTCAATGGGTTGCAACATCTTCCGAACACCCAGTTCCTCCGCCTGCACCGGGGCTCGACTCCTCGTCTTCCCCCTCCCCAGCCAAAAACAAAAAAAGGAAGAAAAAGAAAGAAAGAAGTCAAACATTTTGTGTGTGTCCCCATATCCCTCCCGGCCGGCTCCCACCCGCGGCCGCGCACCCCAGATTGAAATAATTGGGGAAGGGGGGGGGGGGGAAGAATCAACAAGCGCAGCCCCCCCTGCGCTGTGTAACCCCCTTGAGGTGCTTAAGCAAACAAAGCTCCCGATGGGGGGGGGGGGGGGGGGGAGGAATATGGAGGCGGGGGGGGAGCCCCGGGGCTCTGCGCGGTTCCCACCTTCCCCGCGCTCCGCACTCGCGGCCCCGCCGCCGGTACCGTATATTCTAAGGGAACACCCCGCCGGGCCGGCCCCGCCACCCGCCACCCGATTGGGCGTTCCGGGCCCGTGATGTCATAAACCCCAACATTTCACACGCACACACACACACCCCCGCGCAAAACCTGCGCAAACCCCGCGCAGCCCCGCTCCCGGCCGTGCCCGCCGATCCCGACCCCGCGCACACAATGGAAGCCACCTCCTTGGCTGCTTCCCCCCCCCCCCCCCCCTTTTAAAATATGTATATATTAAAATTTACTCTTTCCGCTGTATTTCGAGGTGACGGCTGCGCGGGCGCCTCCGCTTTGTTTCCGCGGTTTAGCTGGGGTGGGTTTTTTTTTCCACGTAGGGTTTTACGAGCCGTTGCTGCGCCTTCCCAAATCTGCCCCGATTCCTCTGGGATGGGTGTGTGTACGTATAGATTTAATAAAGCGTAAAAGATCCGGCTCTAAGCGAGTTGTTCGCAACGATTGACTCCGCAACAATTCATCCTTCAACCTTCAATGCTTATTAATTGCCCATTACTGTATTTATTAGCTGGCATGAGCGGGGTGTCCACAACAACATCGGTAGCGTGTGCGAATAGAAGCAACGCGAAGATATTTATATTCCTTTTTACTCACACACGTTCTTTATTCACTCCGTATCTTTTTTTCTTCCAAACTATTTCCTTAAAAAAAAAAAAAAGAAAATTAAGGAAAATTATTATTATTAATAACAATAAAAATCCTTTTGCATGGATTTGCGCTGCTTAACTTTATTTCAAACTTTTAAGCCCCAAGATTTCGATTCTTTCGGTGGCTGCTTCCTCGCTCCCGCCCTTCCAAACCAGCCGCTGTTTTCCCAAAAGCAGAGCTGCGGATTCCCTTCTCCAAAGTTGGGGGGGGGGGGGGAAAGGGGGAAAAAGCCACCCCCCCCTCCTTCCCTTTCCCCTCCTTTCGCCCTCACCCGGCCCGGAGCTCCATTGTCCCGGCCCCTCGATTTCTTTCTAAACCTGGAGCTCCTTGAGCGCAGGGAGCGGAGCGGCGGAGGCCGGGCCGAGGGGTTTCAGTCGCTGCTCAGGGGGCTAATTTTGGGGAAACAGTTACCTCGGAAACCTCTCGGGGGGGAGGGAAGGGAAGGGGAAGCTCCGCCGTGCACGCTGCGCTCTTCCTCGCAAAGCCTCCTCTGCCTCCCCCATGAGAAGTCGCTTCCAGCCCTCCTCCGCCTTCTCTTTCTTGCGGTTCGGATGGCAAAAATCGGGGTAATTTGATAATAATAATTTGTTAAACTCGAGGTACAAATCAACCGCAAACGATCCCGATTTAGAAACAATCCCGGAGGAGGAGGAGGAGGAGGAGGAAGCGCATTCCTGAGTATGCCTGTAAAAAAAAAAATTCAAACTCGCTCCACCATCGCCTTTAATTCAGAGCCGAGATCACCTGATTTGCTTTTACCTTGGATGGGAGGAGAACCCCCGACGCCAACGTGGGTGCTGCTTGGGGTGGGGGGGGAAATCACTGCCAGGGCTCCCTCCTCCCCAACACCCATGGGTGCACCTCCCCTCAAATGCTTGGCCTTGCTGCTGAAAGAGAATCCCCCTTTTTATTTCCCTGCGTTAAAACCCACCACATTTCACCCCCGTTTTCCACAAGCGAGAGTTTCCTGTGAGTAAAGGTCTCCCGGCCAACACAAACACCAAATTCCTCTTTGTTTGGGCAGAGGGGAGGGGGAAAAACTTCGCTCTGGACGGAAAGTGGCCGGTTAGGGGATACTGCAGCTCCTGCGAGGGACCACAGAAAGTCCTGCCTGGAGCTTCCCTTCGCAAATATAGGGAAGATCCTGGGTATTTTTCTTTCCACATAAAGCCAGAGCCATTTTACCTATAGGCTGAGCTTTGCTCCGTGCCAGACTGGAGGAGGGGAGCAAGGGGCCGGACCTGGCCTGGAATATCCCCAGCCGATGGGGCTGATGCAGTTCAGGGATTGGGAAAGGGGCAGCTGGTGGAGAAAATGCAAACCCCAGCAGCACAAGAAACTCTTCTGATCACTTGTAGGGCTTTGGGGGGGGGGGGACTGGAGCCCCTCAAGTGCCGACTGGGAAACAGGGCTTGGAGGCCACATGCAGGCGAGTGTATGGATACGTCATTTCCCAGGAAAGTGCCAGCAATAGGAGCATAAATCGGCAATATTTTGGCTATGGATGAAGTTCAGCGGAGGGGGTGTGTGCCTTGATGTCTCTATATGGCCCCAGACAGCCTGACATGGGCCTAGAGATACTTTACGAACCCGTGTACGTATATATATACCCATATATCTATATATATATGCACCCATATATATACATGGGGAGGGTACTCGCAGCCAGGGTGGTGGTTCAGAAGCAAATGTATGTTGGCCACACCAGCAGCCCGCTGTGTTTCTGCTGTCCCTGTTATGTCCCCTGTTGCCCACACCACAGACCCCCCTTTGCATGGGGCTGGGGACAATGTCCCTTCTCCAGCCACTCCATGCGTGTATGGATAAATGAGCTGCTCCGTCTGCGGTGCACAGGGGCTTTTATACCTCTCATGTCTGTCATTAGGGTGGCTGCAGGCCTGGTGTGGCAATGGCCATGGAACAGGCTGCTCCACGGGTCCCACATGTGGGCTGGGGGCTGTGTTGGGGGAGAATGGGACTGCTCTGAGCCTCGGTGGTCCTGTTCTGGGAATGGGCACAGCCAGGAGAGCCGGCAGCATCCGGATCTGTGCATCTGTTCATCATCTGTGCATCTATACATCTATGTGTCTGTGTATCTGTAGATCTATACACCTGTGTATCTGTACATCTGTAAATCTGTGTATCTGTGATTTGAGTATCTGTACACTTGTATATCCATGTACCTGTTTATCTATTTGTGTATCTGCATATCTATATATACGTATCTGTGTATCTGTATATCTGTATGTCTGTGTATTTTTATAACTGTGTATCTGTGTATTTTAATATTCATATATCTATGTATTTGTGTATCTGTGTATTTGTCTATTTGTGTATTTTTATATATGTGAATCTTTATGTATCTGCATATCTGTACATTTGTATAACTGAGTATCTGTGTATTTGTATACCTATATATCTGTGTATTTGTATATCTGTGGTTCTATCCATCATCTATCTATCTATCTATCTATCTATCTATCTATCTATCTATCTATCTATCTATTACCTATCTATGTATCTGTGCATGTGTGTATGTGTGTATCTATTTGCCCCTCAGCCCAGCTACTCCTTCCAAGGGCACAGAGGGGATTCCAACCCCCCACAAGTGAGAGGACAAGAACCACGGGGGGAATCCCCATGGGAATCTTCACCCATGAGGCACCCCCAGGAGATTCCTCCCTCATACCTGTCCGGGCTGGTTGTTTCTGCAGGAAGCAATAGAAGCTTCCCCAGCAGGGTGGAGCTTCCCATGGGGTTTCCACGTTGGTTTCTGGGTGCCTTGTTCTGTTGGACGTGGTGCAAGGACTTCAGTGCTTGGGGAGGGAAAAACCACCCCCAGAACGCCCCATAGGTTTGGGCTGAGCTATTTGGAGGCAGCTTTTGGGGCCAGGGTCCCCTGTGTGGGCTGTGCTGGGTGTACATGGAGGGGGGTTGCTCTGACAGCCCAAATCCCAGGGGCAGCTCTCCAGGTCCAACATCCCTGGCAGGGAGCAAGTGAGGGGGATCCTGTTGGAAAAGCAGGTTCCAGCAGGAAAAGAGGGGAGATGCTGCTGGTGAATGCTGGGGTGAGGACAGAGAGTGGGCAGGGAATGGGCAGGCAGGGATTCGCAGCAGCGCTTTGGGAGGATACATCAGATTTCCCATGAACAAAAGCGATCAGAAGTGAGTATTGCCCAAAATCCCCCCAAATGAGGTGGCCAAAATGATGCCGAGACCCTTCCATGCACAGATCCCTAAAGCAAGGAGCAGAGTAGACCCCATTCAGGAAACGCTCCCAAGCAGCAATTCCCACCTAGAAACCTTTATGGAGAGGCTGCAATTCCCCACTTTCCTCCTGTTACAGAGCCAGGATGGGTCCAGTGCTCCCACTGGCATGGAAAAGCCAGAGCTGAGGGGTGTTTTCAAGGGAAAACATAGAAATCCTGATCTTTTTCCCTTTAGTTTCAAGCACTTGATAACAGACCTGCAGGCAGCCCAGCACCAGGCACCAGTTACAACCCCGAATACTTGGCTCTGAGGCCGTTCCTCCTGACAGGCACTTAAACTGTCCAGCATGAAAATATTCCTACAAATCACTCGGTGCACTGGATTTTTACACGTCCCAGGGACATTTTCCAGGCTGCTGGAAGGAGCTGGAGAAGCAGATCCAAACCCCACCACCCCAGCCTGCAGGATGGAGCCAGAGGGAGGAAATAAGCCCTCCTTCATCTTGGGCTGGTGGGTGCCTTTGTGATGCTCGCCCTGCTTCGGGACCCACCTTCCTGCTGCCAGCAGCCCGGGACTGCTAAAATGCTCTCAGAGGCGCTCAAAGGCAGAGAAAGTACCTTTCATTTACACAGGATGGGTTATATTCAGGTTTTCTTCCTTGTTTTTCAAGGTATCTTTCTTATTTGTCAAGATTTTGCTCTTATTCAATATTCCTCTCTTATTTGTCCATATTTCCCTCTAATTCCTCAAGACGTCGCCCTTATTTTTCAAGATTTCTCTCATATTCCACGATTTCTTCCTTATTTTTCAAGATTTTTGTCATTTCCTAAGATTTCCTTCTAATTTTCATGATTTCTCTCTTATCTTTCAGAATTCAGCTCATTTTCAAAGATTTCTTCCTTATTTCTTGCTTTTTCTCTCTTATTTTTCAAGCTCTCTCTCATTTTTCAGGTTTTATTTCTTATTCCTCAAGTTTTCGCTCTTATTTTTTCAATATTTCTTCTTTATTTTTCACAGTGTCTCTTACATTTTTCAGGGTTTCTTATTTTTAAAGATTTCTTTCTTATTTGCCAGCATTTCTCTCTTGTATTTCAAGCTTTCTTTCCTCTTTCCCAGAGTTTCTTATTCTTCAACATTTCTCCCTTATTTTTCCAAGTTCCTCTCTTATTTTCCCAATATTTCTTATTTCCCTATATTTCTTTCTTATTTGCCAAGATTTCTCTCTTATTTCTCAAGATTCCGCTTTCATTTTCCATGGTTTCCTCCTCGCTTCTCCATCCCCACTTTGTGCATAACACTCGGTGCAACCCCTGAAAAACCCCCTCTCTGCTCTCAATCTAAACTCCAAGCACATTGAATCGCCAATAAACAGGATTTAAATAAATCCCACTGCTCCTAAATGAATATTTGGATCTATGGACTCATTAATTCTCCTACTGAGAGGAGGAAAACCAGGGGCTGAGGACACAGCAGCGAGCGGAGCTCTGCAGGGCCGGGTTGGCATCGTTTGCAGTGGGATGCACTGATATTAGTAGATATTTGATTCTTTTCAGATTCCTTTTTCTTTAGGTGCTCCCCCCCCACACCACCACCCCCGGTGCAAACAAAAGCAGCATTTAGTGACAATTTATAAAGAGGCAAATCCCCCTCCTCTCCCTTTTGTTTCAAAATACAAAGACAGAAAAGTGGGGTTAGTTTGAAAATAGGCTCAGGCAGGGGCCAGCCCCGCTGCCGGTCCCTTCTCCCACCGAAACAACGCAGGTTTGGGAGGAAAATAACACAAAAAAAGGGAATAAACCCCATTGAAACGTGTGCGATCTGATGTAAAATGTGGGGTTAAAACCCCAGAGAGGCCTCAGAAGCTTGCACCTGACCAAATGGCGTTGCTTAGACCATATATAAAACACTTTGAGCCTTGCTTGGGATAAAACTGAGAGGTTTGGAAAAAAATGGGGATAAACCTGAGTGATTTAAGGCAAAGGCAAGGCAGGTTCTAGGAGGAGATCCTGAAAGGATGGAGAAACGAGCAGTTGTTTGCTTCGGAGCTTCTTTCCCTGTTGTGGGCTGAGGTTCCCAGCTTAGGGAATTTCATTCCACCGCCTTCAGCATCCCAAGGTCTCCGCGTTCAACTTTCCGCTTTATTTCTATCTTTCTTCCTAAAGAGCCTTTCACCATCCTCTGACAAAGAAACCACATTCTTCCCGGGAGCAGCTGAAGGAAATTATACAGTAATAAACACTGCCGACGGGGAGGAAAAATAAAGGTTGGTTTGTTTTCCTAAGCAAACGCAGCGAAATACTTCCAAGAGGGATTCTCCTCCTGGAGGAATCCCTGCGGAAAGGCTTGGGGGAGCCTCCTGCTAACGCCAGTGACCTGGAGGGATGCGACGGGAGGCTGGGAAGGGAGAACCTCCATTTCCTGATGTCTCCAACGAGCCTGGTTTATCCCTGCTTATTTAAAGGCTGATTTTTTTTTCCCCGGCCACTGAGAGAAGTGTTTGTCTTTAAAACAACCCCCGGGAAAAAACACAAGGCACTTGGGAGAAGGAGGAAAAATGAGGTTGGAGATGGGAGATTTCATGCCTCAACCTTAAAGCCAGCTGAGAATTTGCATTATTCTTCTGTCGCCTTTTGATGTTTCCCATATTACGTCGGGATTCGGTTGTTTTCCCCTCTTCTTGCTTCAGCCAGGCTCGTCCTCCCTTTAAACCACGGCTGATGAAACACGGCGCAGATTTGTTAGTGATAAACCCGAAACATCTCCTCTTTCACAAGTCTGATCTGAAGAAATCTTCACCGGGGGCTTGGTTTCTTTTCCCCCTTTAGCCCAGCTGAACAGTCTCTGCTTAGGTCCAAGCCATTGATGCACTGAAGCAGGATTCTGCTCACTAGTTCAGCTTAGAACTAAAAGAATGCTGGAAAACATTTCTGTGGCTAAGATAAGCTCAAATCAAAACCCTTCCTTGCCATTCACTGAGTGCTGGTATCAGAAATGAAAGGCAACGCAAGAAAGCCACAATCTTGCAGGCTTTGTAAGACAGAGAATGGGCTCGATATCTCCTTTTCCCTCGAGGAGGAGTTTATGTTCTTTGGGCAACATTTACCAATTCGTATTTAAATCGCACTCGCACCTACAAACTCTTATTCCTTCACTTGAAAGTGTGCGATTTAAAGCAGTTCGGGTTTAAAACAACAGATAAAACACCCTCAGAGTTTTATTTCAACTGGCTAAAGTTTCATGTTGGCAAACTTTAAAAGGCAAAAAAACAAAAAAAACCCCACAACCTTTTTGGGGGTGTTTTTGTTATTTTTAAATTACTTTTATTATTTTTTTTTTTTACCTTTTACAAAGTATTTCTCCTGCCTGTTATTGATTGACAAGTTTATTATTATTATGAATGGATTCTCCCATTTCCCAGTCCTCTTCAAGGCCTGATGTGGATTGAGAGCCTGACCAGTTGCTTATTGACCCATGATGGCGATACAATGACCCCGCTGCCCCCAGCCTGACCCTGGGACCCCCAAGGACCCAGCCCAGCAGCCCAGGGCTCAGATATGCAAAGTCGGAGCTTTATGAGCTTTGGGGAGGGGAAAGGGGGAGGTTGCAAAGTGGGCGAGGGTTTCATTAACAGAAATGTGTTTATGGTAAATAAAAAAGGCAAAGGGGCTGTTTCAAGGAGCGCGTCCTAAAGGGATGCAGCTCCCTCTGGATGGGGAGCGTTGGAAGCCTTTTTATCCCAGCACACGCCTAATTGGTGGCAATAAAAGCCGAGTTTCCTCGCTGCCTGGGTGATATTCCCCAAGTGTTGCTCCGCTTGGAAAAGTTGCTGGATTTGTTCCAGTTTGAAGCAGCAACCTCCTTTGAGGGAGGAAAACAGGGATCAGGAGCTTGGAGCATCCGCCTGTGTGGCATGGGAAGCATCCCCCCTTCTTGTGCTTCTCCTGCTATGAGAAGAAGAGAGGCCTTGGTGAATGTCACCAGCAGGGATGAGTGAAACGGAGAAGGTTAGAGTGGATATCGACGTTAATATCCACCCATTGCCTTTCTACCCACTGAGTGGGGAAATGAAGGGGAAAAAACATCTCCTCCCAGCCCCAAAACGTGGTTCCGCCACTCTGTTACTCTACAGGGCTTGCAAATAACCCTTTGTGAGGGGTGAGAGGTAGTATGTGGCCCCCAAAGTGTGTGTTTTGTGAAGCAGCCCTTCATTGCAGAGGGCAAGGGGATCCGTTCCCCACCCTCCCTCCCTCGTTTAATGGAGATACAGTTGTTTAAATGATTTCCCTCTTCCCAAAACAAATGCAGGAGAAAGAGAGCTCATTTTTTATCCTAATTGATGGATCGTTGAAGACAACCCTTTGAAGACAAGGGCTGTCAGCAGTGGGAGATACCCAGAGCATCTGGGTTAGATAGGTATAAAGCAAAGAGCAACCTGCATTCTTTGCGAGGCTGGATGCTCTCAGCTTAGGAACCACGGCGCTTGCTTTTGATTTCACCATGAAAACCAGCAGCAGCAGCAGCAGCAGCTTGTTCTGACACTCTCCAAACATCTGGATTGTAAAGTTTGCTGCTTTTCTGGCAACAGCAACAGTGATAATAAAACCTCTCCCCGCATGGGCAGATCCCCAGGGCTTCACCAGGGTTTCAGCTCGACCCAGCCAAGGTGGTTGCTCTGCTGCACACCAGAAAACATGCATTTGTCTGCACATCCCAAACACTTCCCCGTGGTGCGTGGAGGGGAGAACGCGCCAGAGTTCAGCAGATCCAAAGGGAAAAGGCTCCTGCAACTGCTGATAGCGGGGTCTGTGCACCTCAAGGCAAGCAAGAGCAGAGCTGGGGGGGTCCACGCTGTGTGTGCTTCCATTGCCTCAGTTTTGAGTGGAATCTTGGGTTGGGAGAGAGGTTTACACCAAACCTGGGGTGGAAGATGCAGCCGTGTCAAATGCTCCAGGGCACAAGGAGTCCAGGAATGGAGTGGCTGCATCCTTGCATGGCCTGCAGGACTGAGGAATGGTCTGTGCACACACGGACACATGGACACATGGGCACACAGACCATGGACATGGATGCACAGATACACGGACATGGAGATACACAGACACATGGACGTATAGACCATGTATATACGGACACATAGACACACAGACACATGAACACAGATTCACAGACACATGGACATATGGACACACAGACACATGGACGTATGGACGGAAGTGTGGGCTCTCCCTACTCAGCACAACCAGGCAGGAGCTGCTGAACCTGCTCCTGAGCTGGGTTAAAAACCCCTGGGATTTGTGATGGAGAAGTTCTGGAAGGGCTGAGAACTGTTCCCAGTTCCTCCTGCGGTCACCCCGGGTGCAGGGCAGGAGGTGACATCTGTTTGTCTGTATTTGATTTATTGCTTTTGAACACTGTGGTATCTTCAGCGTCTCCATTTCAGGGGTGTTGGGAACGTAAGGAACACGGTAAATACAAGATTTGCTCCAAAATGGACATTTCAGCTCCACTTTGGAGTAAGCTCCTGCAGAAACACCCTACTCAGTCACCTTTGCGGTGTGTGAGGGGGTTTCATCCCCAAAGGGATGTAAGACAACAGGATGCCTTTGGGAAGGGCAACACAGGCAGCGGAACGGGAGAGGACACCGAGTACCGGGGGCAACACAGGCACCAGGCAAGGGGACGGGACACGGGGAGGACACCGGGAGCCCGAGGCAAGCGGCGCCCCAGGATCCTTCCCTGTCTCCCTGTTCCGCCGCCTCCTTTCACTGACCGTTCCCTTTGGTGTTTGTCAGAGGGGACCCACAAAAACCACCTGAACACCCCCCGGAGCCTGCTTTAAACACAGTGTCAGGAGGGTGCGGGTCCTGTCTGCTTGCTGCTGGGATGGGGAGAGGGAAACCAGGGTGGAGCAGGGAGAAGTGGGAGCTGGATCCGGCAGAGAGGGGGACTCAAGCAGAGGACGGATGAGGCGGATGGATGGAGAGATGGATGGAGGGATGGATGGAGGGATGGATGGAGCGATGGATGGAGGGATGGATGGAGGGATGGATGGAGGGATGGATGGAGGGATGGATGGAGCGATGGATGGAGGGATGGATGGAGGGATGGATGGAGGGATGGATGGAGCGATGGATGGAGGGATGGATGGAGGGATGGATGGAGGGATGGATGGAGCGATGGATGGAGCGATGGATGGAGGGATGGATGGAGGGATGGATGGAGGGATGGATGGAGGGATGGATGGAGGGATGGATTAAGGGATGGATGGATGGATGGAGGGATGGATGGAGGGATGGATGGAGGGACGGATGGAGGGATGGATGAAGGGATGGAGGGATGGATGGAGGGATGGATGGAGGGATGGATGGAGGGATGGATGAAGGGATGGATGGATGGATGGAGGGATGGATGGAGGGACGGATGGAGGGACGGATGGAGGGATGGATGGATGCAAGCAAAGTTCCGTCTCTTGCGGTCATTCCCGTTCCTGAAAGGTTTCACTCCCTCTAAAAGCCATCTCTTTCCCCCGCCGTGACACCCCCCCCCCACTCCCTCGCCCCCTCCGTTCCGAGCTCGCCCGGGGCCAGCCCCTGTCCCTGCCCGCTGCACGGAAGGGAAAGGCGCGGTGCTGGCGCCCTCCGGAGGTCTCCCCCGCCCTCCCGGCCGCTGGGCACGCGTTTGGGGATAAAAAGGGCATTTTTAGGCTTTGCCCAGCAGAGGTCCCCGGCTGCCTTCCCACGAGCAGCCGGGAGGCTCCCCCCCCCCCCCCGGCCGGTGCCGCAAAGCCCTGACCCCCCCAAGGGAACTGCTCGGTCCCCCCGAGACCCTGGGGACCCGGTGGGGCTGGTACATCCCACCCTCCCCCCCCAGCCCCAGCGGTCCTTCCCCTCCATGGGCTTCAGCGGAGCAAATGGGAACTCCTGGCATGGGAGGGAGTGAAAGCGCGGGGGGGAAAATCCCACTTTCCCGGCACATTCCAGGCAGAGATGGGCTCCTGCCTCCTGCGAGGCAGGGCACACGGCACAGAGCAACAGGGAACTGACTCAAGCGGGCAGGGAAATCCCGGGACCTAGAAATGACACCCACGGCGTTGGGAAGATGCGGTGAAAGCCAGGCAGGAGAAAACGCGCACATCCCAACACCACAGTTCCCTGCAGCAAGTGGCCTGTAGGGAAAAACACCGCTGAAACCTGCCGCAGCAGAGCGAGCGCTCAGAGAATCTTCCTTCATCAGGGACTGCAGCGATAGGACAAGGGGTGATGGGTTCAAACTGAAACAGGGGAAGTTCAGCTTAGCTATAAGGAAGAAGCTCTTCCCTGTGAGGGCGCTGAGGCGCTGGCACAGGGTGCCCAGAGAAGCTGTGGCTGCCCCATCCCTGGCAGTGTTCAAGGCACAGGGGCTTGGAGCAAGCTGCTCCAGTGGAAGGGGTCCCTGCCTGTGGCAGGGCTTGGAGCTGGATGATCTTAGGGTCCTTTCCAACCCAACCCATCCTATGAAGCTCTGATTCCGCCTCCCCGAGTGGAGCAGTTCTGCAAAGTGAGTCTCATTTTCAATTTCGGGTTTTCTCACTATTTTTGTAACCCCGCTGTCAGCGAGCCAAGGCAGAGCGACAGAAAGAGAACAGAGTGGGTTTGCCTATATTAGGAAATCCCTCTAAATATACCGCCGTGTTTGCGCAAGCCTCTCATGTAGCCCCACGGCTGCTTCACACTGTGTTTACGGCAGGTTATTTTCACGGAGCAAGCAACCAGGTTGAAAAATTCATGGAAGTCTTCATCAGAGCTGGATTTAGCGCGCTTGGGTTTGGCATCTGTGAAGTTCCTCAGCGTTGTCCGCTCAGCACCACGCCTTCCATCCATGACTTGCTCCAAGCGCCCTCAGTGCACCTGATGCACTGATTTTTGGTGATTTTAGGAATTAATTCCCATTCCTGGGACTCTCGTGTTAAGGGGAAAATATTTGAGCATCAAGAGAGACTGACAGGAGTACGGCTAAAGTGATTTACTCTAAATATTATAGAATCCCAGCCTGGGTTGGGTTGGAAGGGACCTTAAAGCTCCTCCAGCTCCAAGCCCTGCCACAGGCAGGGACCACTTCCACTGGAGCAGCTTGCTCCAAGCCCCTGTGTCCAACCTGGCCTTGAACACTGCCAGGGATGGGGCAGCCACAGCTTCTCTGGGCACCCTGTGCCAGCGCCTCAGCACCCTCACAGGGAAGAGCTTCTGCCTAAGAGCTCATCTCAGTCTCCCCCTCTGGATGCAAGCTTTGAGGGTGTCAGAATTTGCCCTTCTTTCATTTTGCAAAGGACAAGCTGTGACTCACCAGTGACTAAGTAACAGGTTAAGCCTCAGAGTTTCTGATGAGTAATGGGGTGAGCTAGAGCTAACCCATTCTGTAAGTCACTAAAGGAGGCACATGATTACAAGGATCCCAAGGCAGATTGGCAGAGGCCATGGCAAAGCACCAAAATTAGCAGCAAAGGAAACAGTTGCTTCCTCTGACAAATAGTCAGGACATTTATAGTAAAGAGGCATCTCAGACCGGCCCATGCAAACCTCCCAGAGCAGTGATGAAGGGCTAAAGGTTTGACCATGGGATTTTTCTGTCCTTGCAGCTTGTACTGGTTGGTAACTGTGTAAAGTGCTGCCTCAACCCCCACAGCAGGCACCCCTGGCCCCAGGGCCCCTGGCCCTGGGGGACTTCAGGGGGGCTCAAAGGGATTTGAGTAGGGAGAGGTGATAGAATCACAGAATAGTTTGGGTTGGAAGGGACGTTTAAAAGCCATCTGGTCCAAAAGGCATCACTTCACTGCAGTGAGCAGGGATATCTCCACTACACCAGGTGAATAAAGGGATGGAGGGCTGCAGAGGGGAGTTCAGGGAGGCAGGGATGGAGGGATGAAGGAAGGGATGCAGGAAGGGATGCAGGAATGGATGCAGGGCCAGATGAAGGGATGCAGGGATGGATGCAGGAACAGATGCAGGAAGGGATGCAGGGCCAGATGAAGGGATGCAGGGATGGATGCAGGAAGGGATGCAGGGATGGATGCAGGGACAGAGGCAGGGAGGGATATAGGGACAGAGGCAGGGAGGGATGCAGGGAGGGATGAAGGGCCAGAGGCAGGGAGGGATTCAGGGACAGATGAAAGGATGGATGCAGGAAGGGATGCAGGGATGAATGCAGGGCCAGAGGCAGGGAGGGATGCAGGGCCAGAGGCAGGGAGGGCTGCAGGGAGGGCTGCAGGGCCAGAGGCAGGGAGGGATGCAGGGAGGGATGCAGGGCTAGAGGCAGGGAGGGTTGCAGGGAGGGATGCAGGGCCAGAGGCAGGGAGGGATGCAGGGAGGGCTGCAGGGCCAGATGCAGGGAGGGCTGCAGGGCCAGATGCAGGGAGGGCTGCAGGGCGAGAGGCAGGGAGGGATGCAGGGAGGGATGCAGGGCCAGAGGCAAGGAGGGATGCAGGGAGGGATGCAGGGCCAGAGGCAGGGAGGGATGCAGGGAGGGATGCAGGGCCAGAGGCAGGGAGGGCTGCAGGGGGAGAGGCAGGGAGGGATGCAGGGAGGGATGCAGGACCAGATGCAGGGACGGCTGCAGGGCCAGACGTGCTCCGGGGCACTTCACGGCCTCCTCCGCCTGCAGGTGTGAGGGCCCCGGGCCTCCTGCGCTCCGGCCCACCCGGTCCCGGGCCGGGGCCGCTCTCGCCCTCCGCAGCCCCCGCTTTCCTGCCCGGCCCCGGCGCTGCGCGGCGGCAGGATGTCGGTGCCTGAACCTCAGAGCGCTGCAGCTCGCAACCAGAAAAGCCACCGATCGTTTCCTGTCAATATTGACGGGGCTCTCTCAACCCCGCAGCCCCGCGGGGGTCCGGGCAGCCCCATGGCACCCGGGGCTGGGGGTAAAGCTGGTTTTGTAGAGATCTTGGGGAATGGAAGGGTTTTGGGTCCCCTTCCGCAGCGCTGGGCGCTGTGCAGGGAAAGGGGCAACAGCAGCAGAGCTTGTGCAGCTCCATTCCTGCAGAGCTCTGCGATGGATTCTCTTGCACACGGGAAACCAGCTCGAGAAGTCATTATATATGTATATACCAAAGTGTATCTATAAGTGATCTGGGAGGAAGGGAGGAGAAAGCCTGGCTTTGAATGGGTTTAAGCCCTAACTGCTGCTGGTATAGAGGGTTCTTGGCCTATCCTCACCTCACTGCGCTGTGGGGCCCCACTCAGGACATTTCCAGCCCTGGAGAACAGCTTCAGCCTGGAGCCGTGACTTGTTTCAGTGCAGTCACTGCATGGCTGTTACCTTCAGGCTTTTACCTCAGGTTTCCTGCCTTAAAGGCAGTTTCCGATAGCAGAGCCAAGAACAGAACATACAACTGCAAGTTAAGCTGCTTCAATGCTCTAAGCTGATAAAAGGACGTCAGAACCAAGTGCTTAATTAAGCTGGATTGTAAACCAGTTAAATGAGAGCAACCGGTGAGTAAAGGCAAAGCTTCAGTTGCTGCCAAGTATCTTTTAGAGGTGCTAAAAAGGCAGGAATGTGAGGGAAAAGTCCCAAGGCACAAAGGGACCCAGGCGCCAAACTCCCATTGAACACAACCTGCTTGTGATTATCAATCTCCCCTTTCCACACCAGGACCTCAGACCTGAACCCAAGACGTACCGGATGCTCTGCTGCATCAGAGCCCCCCGCCCAGGAGGGCTTAAATGCTCCCACAAGCCTCGGTCCTGCTCCGTGCCCATCAGCAGAGGCTTGGGCTCACCAAGAGATGGGAGCAGCTGCAAAGCTTGTTTAGGTTTAAAGCCAGGGTGTCTGCTTAGGTTCCTAAGAAGGAACTTGAAATCCTAAGTACAGGCTCCTTCAATATACTCTTGGTTTCCGGACATAGACCACATCATTTACTACTCTGGTAACTGTTGTGCACTTTCACCACCCAATGTAAATAATAATAATACAAAAAATAATGTGGCATTAATAAGGCCTCTTTTCTTCCTCCCCATAGGGAATTAGCCTAATTGGTCTCTTGAAGTTCCTTCCAAAGCGATGTTTATGTGGTTTTAGGGCTATCCCACTACATTTGTTAAACCGGACTTGTTTTAGGGATGCTCCTCAGCTCCATGGTCTGCAGCACACTCACTCTTCCACAGGAAGAAGTGGATAAACAGTGAAACCACTTCAAATACAGGACCCACAGGAATCCCCGTTACCCCAGCAGGAGGGGACGGGGAGGTAAGCAGGCTGGAAAGCTGTCATCAAGATGGGAACGTCACAAAAGCCAGGGAGTCTCAGCTTACGGAGGGAAAAGAGCAACCCCTTCAAAGTATTCCCATTCCTAAAAGATGAATTTAGTACCAAGAACAAATTGGTCATCTTCCTGTACAATGACCTAGCCCACAAAGCCACCCATGTGCTGGGCTGCATCCCCAGAGCGTGAGCAGCAGGTCAAGGGATGGAATTCTCCCCCTCTGCTGTGCTCTGGGGAGCCACCTCTGCAGTCCTGATCCAGCCCAGGGGCAGCAGCACAAGAGGGACATGGAGCTGTTGGATGAGGCCAGAGGAGGCCATGGGGATGCTGCGAGGGCTGGAGCAGCTCTGCTCTGGAGCCAGGCTGAGAGAGCTGGGCTGGGGCAGCCTGGAGAAGAGAAGGCTCCTGAAGGGGAGACCTGAGAGCAGCTCCAGTGCCTGAAGGGGCTGCAGGAAAGCTGGAGAGGGGCTTGGGACAAGGGATGTAGGGACAGGCCAAGGGGAATGGCTTTAACCTGCCCGAGGGGAGATTGAGATGAGCTCTTAGGCAGAAGCTCTTCCCTGTGAGGGTGCTGAGGCGCTGGCACAGGGTGCCCAGAGAAGCTGTGGCTGCCCCATCCCTGGCAGTGTTCAAGGCCAGGTTGGACACAGGGGCTTGGAGCAAGCTGCTCCAGTGGAAGGGGTCCCTGCCCATGGCAGGGGTTGGAGCTGGATGGGCTTTAAGCTCCCTTCCAACCCAAAGCAGGCTGGGATTCTATAATTAATCAATTGGACTGTTTTGGATGCTGCAAACCCATGAAGACAAATACAATCCACTGCCTCGTTTGATTTAAGCCGCTAGCGTTAAAATACAAAGACAGGCGTAGGAAGATATTTCAATCTCTGCTTTTTTTTCCCTTAGAAGTCATTAATGGCACTATTTCCTTCCAAAGTTGTTACTGACATCACTGTTTCCTTTCAAAGTCCTTAATGGCATTGTTTAATGAAGAATAACTTGCACTTGTAGAGGGCTTTTGCCGACAAACAACCCCAAAGTGCTCGGCAGTGGGGAACTGGTGAGGCAAAGAGGGAAAATGAGGCACAAAGGGAGGAAGTGACTTGTCCAAGGCCAGAAAGGTCCTGACGAAGCAAAGCTTGGGAGCGCGGGTGGCTCTTGGCTTCAGAATCCTTCTGTGGGTGTTTGTGCATTAGAAAAGCAGCATTTAACCCCTAATGGAGCAAGAGCAAAGTAACCCATCTGATAAACCCCACCGGAGGCAGAGCTCAGCGGAGCTGCTCCTTAAGAAGGGAGGCTGCGATGTGATGCCTTTTGAGAGGATATGAGCAGGGAAAAGGGAGGAGGAAGAGCATCGGGGAGGGTGGTAGGTGTGGTTAATGAAGAGCAGGGCCAAAGGTCTCACTTTCTCTCCCTCGGGAGCAATGCTCCTGTTTAAACAGAGACTTTGCCTCGGCAGGTCCCAGCTCCCGGTCCTGCCGGGTACCAGAAGTCTTTGTGGACCTCAGTGGGCTTTTTTCCTTGTCCTGTGACGGGGAAAGAGAGTTCAGAGGCGTTGATAGAGCTGAGGGAAGTGTGCACCATGGGGCTGGCTGGTTGCACTGGGAGGCATCTCCCTCATCTGTGGTGTAAATATCCCAGTTCTGTGCCTCGTCCCTACCAGCCTGTGAATACAGACCTGGTGTTGTTGCTGGGTGATATAAGCATTGTTGCTGAGTGTTTGTGAAGAAAAAGGGACAAAGTTTATAGCCTTTATAAACCCACTGCAAAGGCAGTAAAGGTCCAGAACTATCCCATTAACATCATTATGTGTCGGAGAGGAAAAGAATAAATGGGGTAAAGTTTTGTGCGTATCACATGTGATCATTCCTTGCTCTGTTACCATCATTCTCCTGTTTCTTCCTATTACAATCACTGTGAATTATGATGCTGGAACAAGCCCGTGGCAGGGGGTTGGAACCAGATGGTTTCTAAGGTCCCTTCCAACCCAGACCATTCTGTGATTGTATGGTGCAGAGAGTCTGAGTGCCATCAAGACCCTGCTGACCCTAGAGTGATGCAGAATGTGTGGGAAACTGGTATTCCCTTCTCAAAGGTCTAATAAGGCAAATAGAAAAGAAGGAAGAAGGGAAATAACTTACCTGAAGTCTTGCAGCAGGTCCATGGCATCTCCCCAGCTTTGCAGAAGAATCCTCTGCTGTAGATTCTTTGCTTCTTCAAGGAGGGATGCTTGTTGGCCTTGAAATTTGACAACTGGTGTATTTCTAACGTTACGGGATCCAAGCAAAGGATGCAGAGGAAAAGCATCACCAGCAAAGCTTTAAAGAAAGCTGAACTAAATGGTTTTGTCTAAGTAGGGTGTAGAAATAACGTGTGTAGTCGTCTCACCGTGCTACTAAGTGTTCGAAGAGAGATGGAGGAGCTCAAGGTGTAGACATCAGTGAGAAGGATGGATAGCTTGGCCTAAGTGAGAAAACAGCTTTCTAAAAGAGATAGGGTTTGGAGAGCTCTCCTGTTCCGTGGTGTTCTCCCCGGTGGCTGCTGCTAACAGAGGATAAGACTTTCCTGCTGCTCTCTGTGGAACTGATCCCACACTTCCAACTGAGAGATTTAGACTTTAAAGTAGCGGTTCTTGCTGGGGACTGGGAGGAATTTGGCTGCCGAGGGAGGATTATTGCTCTTATCTGCACAGTTCTCTCTTCCTCCAGCCTGCCTGAGAGGAACAGGATAAAATCTGATGGAACAAACAGGGTCGTGAAGCGGGGGCACAGATTTGCGGGTCCACAAATAGGCAAGTTTTAGCCCAGATAAATTATGGTCCTTACTCATGATAATCTCAAGCCACAGTTTCCCCCTAAGTGAAGGAAGGAAGAATCTTCAGTCCCAGGAGAAGCGGTTGGAAAAGGCTGCAATACTGCCCAGAGAGGCAATCTATCACTGCAAGCCATTAAGTGTGCACATCCCAGGGTTTTCCTTGCATCGACCCTGTGTGTAAGCCAGGCCATAAGCACTTCTCTAATGTAGATCAGTCATTACATTTCCGAAGAGCATGCGGAGTTATCATGAGCAAGATAAGTGTTCATGTTGGGAGTTTGTTGTTCTTTAACATAGGATGTACGTGTTCTATAGATAAAGTAGCTGACATATGAGTAATCTGGAAAATGCAATGATACGGCCTTGCACCCTGGTAAGAGCATTTTATTTAACATATCTCAAGAATTTCCACGTCAGGCACTTAGATGGTAACTAAATTCATGTTATTTCTAAATACTCCTCAAAGAAATGCAAGGGACCCCCTTGGAAATGGAAGCTCCTCTGTAACAAAGCCTCTGAGGACAGAGAGAGCAGTTCTGCTCACGACATACGAGCCTTGAAGCCAGTCCCCTTACCCGTAGTTTTATGGATATAGTCATAAATCACTCAGTTTAGTAGCAACTTCTGAAGTTACCACTGAGATCCTGAGGACAACGGTCCCCATAAGTTAGCACGCATCCTTTGACCTTTGCCTGCTCCCTATATATAGCCCCAGTTCCAAACCTGGTGGCTAAAATCACAACCGAGCCTTGTAAATTAAATCCCTCCACGTCTCCTTTTCCACTAAGTTGTAACTTTCCCCCTACTTTCTCCCAAGAAACCGCCGTGCCCTTTCCTCCCTGGCCTAGCCTTTCCTCACCACAGGAATTACTTATGTAAATTGGAACGTAATCCCCCAAAGGCAAATTTGCAGTTCAAGTCCAAGTGTCTGCTGGCATGGCCAACTGGAACCAAGACGGTCAGGGGATGGTGGATGTTTAGCATTTTGTCCCGTAGCCGAAGACAATCCCAGCCCACAAGGATCTCCTTCAGGTTACAAAGGCACCCAGCCAGATTTTCCCTCTTTTCTTTTAAACACGTTCGTAACACAATAGATAAAAGGAAGAAGAGAGCAAAAGAAAAAGAGGGGGAGAGGAGGGGAAACCCTCCCAGAAAAGTGAGCTAAGGCTCAGTGAATTTCCAGCAATGTGGTGACCGTATTGTCTGCCCCTGGGACTCTCAAAGGGATGGAATAAAAGGAAGACAGCAACCCAGCAGGCAGCTTCTCAGGGAGCCGTCTGCCTTCCAGCCCCTTGATGTAATGCTTGAACAGGTGCAGTATAAAGGATGCTAAACTGGTGATTACTGGGGCTGCTGGAATGGGTTTCCTCTCCGCTCTTTGCTGAGGTCTGGCTTAAAGAAATGAGATGATGGGCTACACCGGCCTCCCAAAGACTACCTGTCACAAGGGGAATGCTTTCAGCGAGAAGAGGGTCACATATGAGACATGGACCTTGTTTCTGCTCTTCTTTACGTTGCTATAACCAGGAGCAGTTCCTGTGGAGCCACTGCAGCGATGCACTTGCAGCACGAGAGCAGAACTGAGGTTGTGTTCCAGGGATAACCTTTCTGCAGGAACATCGATGGTGATGGAAACTCTTGAGTAAGGATATGGCCTCCTGGCTACTCCCGTACATGCCAGCATCTGGAAACAGTTTTAAGCCCTACAGGCAGCACAGCAAGTGGAGGGGACCCATTTTTCTTTATCGATGCAGGCAATAGAATGTTCACTGTGAGGTTTTCTACTGTTCCTCTGCACACTCTGGCACCAGGCACTGCCTCTTTTCCATGGAGCCAGCGTGGTGCCAGGGTAAGGACCCACACAAGACCAGGAAACCTGGCTCTGCTCCCTTGGAGGTGCTCTGGGTCCTCCAGCAGATGATTCCAGGCAGAGCCGGAGCCACAGGAACACATTACATGAGTTCTTTGGGGTTCTCCTAGGCCTCTTTTCTAAGATCTAATTACTTTTGTGCTCAGCGTTTGGGTTCTCCTCACTTTTCCTTGTCCGTTCTGGATGGTATCTCCAAGGCAAGAGCTGTTCCTCACAATATACCAGGGTTTTCACATCGGCACAGGGTGCCCAGAGAAGCTGTGGCTGCCCCATCCCTGGCAGTGTTCAAGGCCAGGTTGGACACAGGGGCTTGGAGCAAGCTGCTCCAGTGGAAGGGGTCCCTGCCCGTGGCAGGGGTTGGAGCTGGAGGAGCTTTAAGGTGCCTTCCAACACAAACCATTCCATGGTTCTATGATTCCCTGGGTCTGTTTCTAGGATTCTAGGATTTATGGGCCCTGCAGGTGCAATCCCGTACAGCACAACTCACTGTGCTTCAGCACCTCCAGCATGAAGACAGGCTGAGAAAGTTGGGGCTGTTCATTCTGGAGAAGAGAAGGTGCTTTGAGACCTCAGAGCAGCCTTCCAGTGTCTGAAGGGGGCTATAGGGATGCTGGGGAGGGACTCTTCATTAGGGACTGGAGTGACTGGACAAGGGGTAACGGGTTAAAACTTAAACAGGGGAAGTTTAGATTGGATATAAGGAGGAAATTCTTTCCTGTTCGGGTGGTGAGGCACTGGAATGGGTTGCCCAGGGAGATTGTGAATGCTTCCATCCCTGGCGGTGTTCAAGGCCAGGTTGGACAGGGCCTTGGGTGAGATGGTTTAGTGTGAGGTGTCCCTGCCCATGGCAGGGGGGTTGGAACTGCATGATCTTAAGGTCCTTTCCAACCCAAACTATTCGATGGTTCTATGATTATTTCTCTTCACTGGTTTCCAGCTGATTCCTGACCCTTGTCCTGCTGGGCACAAAGGGGTCCCTTTCCCTTCTTCCACGCAAAGATAACAAAAACAGGTGCCAAAGGGGTTAAAGCCTCCCGCAGAAGGAGCCGCCGGGAGCAGGACAGCCGGTGGCGCTCTCGGAGCCCGGATCTGTCAGGGATTGCGGAGATAATGGGATTTGCGGAGCGGTCCCGGCTCATCCCTCCGGCGCGATCCATGTTGGCTGGCTCGGGCACGCATCCAGCGGTTTGCACACCCGGCTGCACACTCGGATTCCTGCTCGGGAGGGAGGGGAGAACAAAAACACGGAGATGCGGCGTAAAGCGGCCGGAGGGGGGGGGTTGGTGGTGGTGGTGGGGATGTGTTTGTGTGTAAAAACAATACTGATACCAATAATACAATTAAATCATCTCACACACACACACAGGCACGGGGAGGAACGCACCCGCACCAGCCTGCGTGCAGCACACGAACCTCGGCTTTTAGCGGAGCCATGATTGTACGGGGGAAAGAGGGGGGGGTTCTGTGTGTCCATAGGCTGGCCCCGAAGCCCCCCCCCAACCCCAGCGCTGCCCGGGGGGTGTCGAACACCCCGCAACCCCCGCGAAGGGCGTCGGGGCTGCGAGCGGGGCGGGGGGAGAGCGGAGGAGGAGGAGGAGAGAGGAGGAGGAGGAGGAGGGAGGAGGAGTGTGTGCGTAAGGGAGGCGGGGGGGGGGGGGAAGGAAACCCTCATGGAAGTATGAAGGAGATGGTGGGAGGCTGCTGTGTCTGTTCTGATGAGCGGGGCTGGGCGGAGAACCCGCTGGTGTACTGCGACGGGCACGGCTGCAATGTGGCGGTGCACCAAGGTAAGGCACCGGAGCCCGGCTCGGCCCCGACCCGACCGGCACCGGGCACCGCGGGGCCGCTGCCGCCGCCGCCGCCGCCTTCCCCCCCGCCTCCGCCGCCGGGCGCCCCGGGGAGGCCAAGGGGAAGGTGACGGGGAGGGGGGGGACGACGGGACACACACACACACACGGGGGAGGCGAAGGGGGACGGGAGGGGGGGCTTTGTTTTATCCCTATTGTTCCAAATAACGGTGTCGCCGCCGGCCTGGCTCGGCGGAGGAGCCGCGGGGGGAGCGGGGCGGGCATCAGCTGCGCCCCGGTTGCCGGGGATGGCGAGGGGGGGGACACACGACACACACGCACCTCCGGGGGTGCTCGTTACCGGGAGCCGCGGGGGGGGGTGTGTGTGGTGGTGGTGGTGCCTCCTGGGGCGGCGGAGCCGGGTTCCCCCCCCATCCCTCCCCGTTCCATCGGGTAGGGCGGGCTTCTGAGCCCCGGGGAACGGGGCTGGAGGGGGGGGTCCGGTACCCTCCGGTAACCCCCGGGGCGGGCGGTAGGAGGGCAGCCCCTCTGCTCGCAGTGCTGCGGGTGATTTGCATTTTAAATGACTTGGAGCACGCCCCTAACACACGGCACCGGAGTGGAAAGTTTGTCCTCGGGTCTCCCACCCAAACAACAACAACAGCGAGATTAAAAGGATATGGGTTTGCTTTCGCTCCACGCCAGCAGAAAGGCACCGTGATTACACTGGCTGCGTTGTTTTGAATAGCACGAAGGTTTCTGGGCTCATCTGGCATGTCTGTTTTTCCATCTATTATTATCCCATCCATCCACCAGCACATCGCCAGCCTCTTCCTGTACAAGCGCTCCCTCGGTGCCTTGATGCATGCTCCTGGTTTCAGCTCCGCTGGGCTCTGGGTCCGGAGCTTGGGCTTGCTTTTGCTTCCCCTGCGTTTGGTGTGTCCCTGCTCACGGGGTTATTAAGAAGTCGCTTACAACCAGGTGACTAGAGGGGAGTTACAATGAGGAAGTGAAGCTTGTGGGGATTTCTCTTCAGTCCGAGGTGATGCTCGGGTGTCTCCTGGCATCAAGCAGCCCTGAGGACCTGGCAGGACTTCCCTATGGAAAGATGCTTCTTTCTGGTTTAATTTCACTGTTAGAAGTCTACAATTCTCATTATTTATCAAACCCCATGCTAGAGAACAGGTTTCTTCATTGCTCTCTTTTTTTTTTGGAGGGAGATGAAGGGCATTGGCATCCTTCTGCCCACTCCCGAGATGAATAGAAACACTTTTGCTTACCGGCAAAGGACAGCTTCACAGGTGGAAGAACATGCACCATGCTTTTATTCTTTTAGGGTGCCTGTTCCTAGGCCTGCACAGGTCTGGTGATTGGATGGTTTTGCCCTGCTGTTGTTTTGGTGGAGTTGGAACATGTTCGAAAAGCTTCAGGAAGGGCATCGCTTGCATGCCTGGAAACCCCAACTGTCTGCTTAGGCCCTGGATATCCTTCAGGATATAGTAATGCATTTGTTGCTCAGGGAAGCTGTGGCTGCCCCATCCCTGGCAGTGCTCAAGGCCAGGTTGGACACAGGGGCTTGGAGCAAGCTGCTCCAGTGGGAAGTGTCCCTGCCCATGGCAGGAGTTGGAGCCGGATGAACTTTAAGGTCCCTCCCAACTCAAACCATCCTGTGATCCTATGATATGCAGTGTAGCAGTGTGTAGCCCCTGTTCTTCAACCCTCTTTTTAAAGCCTGCTCATAACCCTCTTAGTAGCGTGGTGATTTGGTGGGCTTTTATTTCTGAAGTAGAAACAAACCACTGGAGGGGATCGTCTCTCTCATTCGGTGCAATCACACCCAGGGTTTGGTGCCTGTGCTGCTTGGATATCAGCAAAACCAAAGTTAACCTTTTGATATGATTGTACAGCTAAAGAACACTGGAGTTAAAAAAACCCTGTTTTATAGCTACGCTTTAGGGCTGACTTTTAAAAGTCCCAATCCCAGTTCTGTGATGGTGCTTAGAAATTTGCCTACCCAGGAACCAATTCGGAACGTTAACAAAACCATCTGATTGAAATGGAGCTCTAATAAGATAGTTAAGAACGCTTATGAATCATATTGTCAGCTCTGCCGTACTCGTGGTCTGCTTTCCTCCTGGCTTTCCTCCTTCCTTGTTTCCTTCCTTTTCGAAGCAGCGGGCACAGAAGCTCACACTGGCTCCAGCTGAGTGCTTGCCTTTGGCCCTAAGCCCGCTGCTAAAGATGGACCCAGACTCCTCTGTCATTGCTTTCATGTAGCTTCTATTTTCTTGTGCGTACGCCTTGGCTCATCTCACAGTCAGCTCTTTCAGTTTAACTCTACAATTGCATTCCTTTTCCTGCCTCATGTGGGATAACAGACCTTAGAGAGATGGAGAGAACCTATTGCGGGTCGTGTCTGGTCCATCCCCTGGGGAGCATCACAGGATTGCTTCCAGCAGGATATTTTCAGATGCTTTGTCCAACCTAGTTTCAAATGTCTCAAGTGACTGGGATGCCATTCCAACTGCTAGCTCGCATTTGAAGGTGGGAAAAGGAAGATATAATTTGTTCTTTCCTAGGAGACTCCCATACCCTTGTCTGAGATGCGTACTCTTCTTACCACTATCTTCCCCAGCCTCTTTTGCTTTAAACCCACTTGGTTTGGTGGCTAAGTGGTGGCTAAGAGCCCTTTGAGGGTCAGAACCGCTTCCTTTGGGACTCACAAAGACCATCCTTGGAGAGTTAGAGGGAGGAGATCGCAGAAGAAGGTGAACAATCTTCAAGCAGTGTTGCCCCATCCGAGACGGGCTAATTGGAAAGAAGTGGGAGCTGCAGCTTGCAGAGGATAGACCCCGAGAGCATCACTAGTGATGTAGAAAGCAAGAGGGATGTGAGGTATAGCTGGATAAAACCAGATCTGTTGGGTTAGCAGCTGGGGACTTGTATTGACGCAGAACCTGCTCACAGGAGTAGTCCTAAACAGCCTGAACTCAGTGGTTTTGGAAGCCTGCTGGGAAAGGCTGGACCCGGAGCCAGTTCTGCTTGGTGTCTGTCTGAATTCTCATGGAGAGTATTTCCTTCACTGTGCTGAGATTTAATCTCAGTCCTGTTTCTGGTTAAGGGGCTTCATAGCCATCCTTTTCCCAATGTTATATTTAGAATGATAATGACTCTTCAGAGGTAAGAAATGACTCTGTTTGTGTTCCCTAGGCCAGAGGTAGCCACGGTTGATGAAGCACTCCATTCCTGCTTAGGCCAGGTTTCCACAGGAATTTCTCATCCTGGGCATGAGCTTATTGGAAAGCTTGTGTAAATGGATCTCTTGGAAAATGCCCCCTGTTGCTGGGTATGGAAACTCGAAAGAGGAATAAAACATGCTGTAGATGTCATTTTGGGGTTTTGACACGCATCTCTGAGAGACAACAGCTCTGGCAACCTTTTGTATACCCCTGACATATGAAATGGTTGATTTAAAGATGATCTAATGAACTCTCTTTGCTCTTCTTCCAGCTTGCTATGGAATTGTCCAGGTTCCTACCGGACCCTGGTTCTGTCGGAAGTGTGAATCTCAAGAGAGAGCCGCCCGGGTGGTGAGTACGGAGCACGCTTGTACTTACACAGAGGAGCAGGTTCATTCAGTGCCCTTCATGCCACTACCAGGAGCCCCTGGAGAAGCTACGGAGCCTGGAATTCCAGCTCTGCTGTGATTGCAGCCCCAGCTCTGCCTGTAACCTGCTCTATCTTGGTTATACCATAGGAATAGTTGTGTTAAACAATCTGATGCAATGCTGTTGGCCATTTTGGTGACAATTCCGCAGGATTCTGCTTTTAAGCAAGTTATCAATGTCAACAGCTTTGTGTCTTGGAGACCTCAGTCTCATTTAGAAAAGAAAACAAAGCATGGCATTCTCCTAAGAGGTGCTTTCCCTGCTCCGCAGGAAGCTTTAGAGTGGAGGAAGGTTGGCATCCAGAGATGCTGCTGTGCTGTCAAAGTTACCGCGCTGGCTGCCAGGCTGGATTGGCACTCGCATCTCCCTTGCAGCAACAGTCTCCTGCATAAAGGCTTCTGAGTCTGTGAAGCAGCGAAGTGACAGGGAGGTGGATGAGGGCTCCGTTTCTGGCGAAAGCAGTGATTCAGCAGCCTAGAACATTTACAAATGTTCTCAATTAATTCTGGCATTTCCCGGTGAGGCAGGGAAGTGGAAACAATCAGGCCCAGGGCTGCCTCTGAGCTCTATGTGGCGAAGTTATTTGGGCAGTAAACTAGGCTGTGAGTTTATGGCATGCCAGCTACTCTGCAGTTACTTCCCATGTGAGCCCTTACATGATACGGCTGCACCATAGAGCATCTCGAGTTGGAAGGGACCCATAGGGATCATGGAGTTCGAGTCCTTGCTCCTCCCAGCCGACTGCTGGGGCATTGGGATGCAGCGTTAGGGATGCTGTGGGTGCTGCTTTTGCCGTGCAGTAAATCTTCCCCATTTCCTGCCTTTTGAACTGG
Source organism: Pezoporus flaviventris (assembly GCF_033815535.1). NCBI lineage: Eukaryota > Metazoa > Chordata > Aves > Psittaciformes > Psittacidae > Pezoporus > Pezoporus flaviventris. The sequence continues at coordinate 207,836 of NW_026892799.1, forward strand.
TTTAGCTGAATCTTTGCTAAAGCACATGCTTAGGAAAGTTGATGTAGGTGAGCTCCGGGGATCTGTGCGGATAGCGTGCTTCATCTCAGCTGGGCTCTGCTCGCTGCGCTACAGAAGCTTAATCTGTCTCACAGATGGGCAAAGAACTTGGCAAAGATGAGTGAATGGGGGAATTAGGTATCTGTACCATGCTTTTGACGTTGCCTTAACTCATTCCTCATTGGAGGTGGGAGTGTAAACAAGGCCAGACTTTCAGACCCGAGCTCCTCTCCCATTGTAAGATGCTGCTTTTATGTGCACTGCAGTAAAGAAGATCAAATGTGTCTTTGAGTGGTTTTACATCCCGCAGGTAGTTTCATAGCAAAGAAAGGAATTTGGGTTTCCTGGGCCTCCTTCCCCCCCCTGCTCTTTCAAATGTGCAGGTAGAGTGAAGCCATTCAGCATTAGCTACAACGCAGCGTGAGCTGTCGTAACAGGTATACACTTAACCCTCCTTACCTGTACTCGTTGCAAGGACTGACTTTTCACGTGCACATTACACACTTCAAGCTGCCTTCAAGGTATCAAGACAACAATAACCCTGCAGGTGGCTCCTTCTTTAACTGGCTCTGGGTGAAAGCCGTTAGACAATGCCTGGTGGGCTTCAGTCGTGCCATTCAGTCCCGTGGCATTCAGTCCTGCTACTATAATAACTCAACAGTGATAATCTTCCTTCCTAAGCAGAGCTGGGGGTGATTTCCTATCTAAATCCCTCACCTTTTCAGTTAAACAGCAGCAGTCATAGCAACAGATGTGCAGATGGGTAAATCTAGCTCTTTGATGTAGGGAGCAGCATGATCAGAGTAAGGGAAATGAGTCAGGTCTTAAGAGATCTGTGCGTGGCTCTGCTGCTAAACCACTTCAGATCTGGGCTCTGTGGTCCAGCGAGGCTGGAGGTGTGACTCTTCCACTGCCCTGGGGTTCCACTGCTTTCTCCAGCTGTAAAGAGGGCATTACCACCCTGCAGAACCTGCCTTGAGGAGCTCGAAGGAGAGGTGCTGAGATTTGAGCACGAATTAGCCTGGCGGCAGCAGCAACAGGATGGATTGCTGGTCGTGTTTCTTTCATAATGAGTGTGTGGCAAACTCCTTTGAAAAACAACAAGGTTTTTCTTCCCACATCTGCCTTCCCAGAAGCATCTCAAAGCAGTTTACAAGCCTTGTCCATAACAAACAGATTTCTTGGCTAAATATTGATACTTCTGCTTTGAAAATGAGATGCAGAGGCACGGGCAACGTTGCACTCCTCAGGGAGTGCTTTTAAAACACAGCTCTCCTGATTCCTCTCTCTGTCCTTTGGAGAGATGGACTCCATCCCCAGTTCGGCTTTGGAGCTCTAAGTTTCAGGTGTAGTCTGGTGGTAAATCCCGGAGTGAGGAGCCCCAGGGGGTCAGGAGCTCTCATCTTACCCATCACAACCGGGTTGAGATCAACCGAGCTCAGCTCTTTTTCCCAGGGTTGAAATAAACCCCCCAGAGACCTCCTTGGCCTATGCAGGTTGAATAAGAGGAAGAGGTACTGCTAATCCCCGCTCATAACCCCTCCTCAGATGCTCAGGTCCCTAAAGGATGCTGTGGATGCTATTGTGCTTACAGTAATCAACTGAAAGCCCCTCCACTTTGTAATCAAATTGTCTAGGAAGCCCGGTGAGCTGAATGGCCAGAGGGCACTCATGTGAGGGATCATGTGAAGGCTTTAGCTGTCATTTGGAGGCAGGGCTATTAAAAGTCTTGTGTGGGGCCGATGGAGCTGTTAACCCCTCTTGTTACAATCAGAGCTTTGCTAATCGCATGGTGGGAGAGCGGCTTTGATCTGAGGGGTGGAGAGGAGAGCGGAGGGGCCTTTTCAAGTGCAAATTTCTTATTACAGTGTCTCAGTTAACCCATTTCTTCTGTCTTGGCTCTGCCGGGCTTTCCATAGTGATTGTGAGAGCAGCTCTGGCAGCCCAGTCCTGACCAGGAGCCCTGAGAACCCCCTCCTGTATCACCCATCCCTATTTCAGGGCAAGTAAAACGGGGTCCTTGACAGCAGTGCTGGTCTTTGTCTCCTCATCTCTTCTATGTTATCACAGGGATGTGGGGCTTGCCAGAGGTGCCTGTTTGACAGCTCTCCATGCTTCACTCCCATGGAAGCACTTGAGGATTGGGCTTAGCCTCCCTTGTTGCCCATTGCGTTACAGTCCTATTTATTGTGCCAGTCTGTCCCGAAGGTAGAATTGCAGCAGTGGAAAGCTTGCTTGAGGAAAACCTTTGTGGAAGGTCCTCGGGGACTACTTGGTAGCAGAGGCTTTTCCTTGTAGCCGGTTATTGCTCACTACGGAGGTGTTCTTTGAGGCATGGAGCATCTGAGCCGTCACAGCGAGGCGCGGAGCACAGGGTCCCACACGCTCATAGTGGCAGAGGTTCCTGTCTCCCTTTGACATCAGGCACCTCATTTAGAAACCTTCTGACAAAACCTCATTTAGAAACTTTCTGACAAAGCACATTTTTTTTTTTTTTCACTGAAAACAAGGGGGTTTGTTTTGGGGTTTTAATAAATCTGACATTTTAACTGGGGGAGGAAATGCAGAAGGACTTTTTTTACAGGGGCCTGTAGGGACAGGCCGAGGGGAATGGCTTTAACCTGCCCGAGGGGAGACTGAGATGAGCTCTTAGGCAGAAGCTCTTCCCTGGGAGGGTGCTGAGGCGCTGGCACAGGGTGCCCAGAGAAGCTGTGGCTGCCCCATCCCTGGCAGTGTTCAAGGCCAGGTTGGACACAGGGGCTTGGAGCAAGCTGCTCCAGTGGAAGGGGTCCCTGCCCATGGCAGGGGTTGGAGCTGGAGGAGCTTTAAGGTCCCTTCCAACCCAAACCATTCCATGACTCTGTGAAATGGTTTGCACCTCTTCATGCCCTTTTTTAAAGTCAAAGGAAGCAAAAAGTGCATTGAAATCTCCCCTGACCCACGCCATCAGAAGCCAGCGGCTGTTTTCACGCATGGTTTGGGGCTGTTTTGGTGTGGCGACGCAGCCCAAAGCCACCCCACCTTCCACCAACCCTTCCTAAAGGCGTTATGGCAAGGGGCAGAGCCCTCATGGCATAACAGGCTAATGTGGAGGCTGAAATGAGTGAGGGGCTCATGTCTGGTGCCCTTGCTGGACCCCAGTGGAGGAGGCAATGTGTTCTTCGTGGTTCTCCCCCAAAATACGTCCAGAGAGAAGGAAGGAAGGGAAGAGGCAAAGACAGATTGTAGATAATGGTTTCTTTCTGTTTGCCTCCTCTCCGAGTCATGGCTTTCAGTTTTACCCCCAACCACAAAGCCTAAACCCCTTTTTGTTTCAAAAAGCCCCGTGCAAGTCAAGGTTCACTCGTTGCCCCGCGTCTCTTGGGCTGAGGCGTTAAATACACCCCCGTCAGACAGGACGGCATCGAGCTGTGTCAGAGCATCTTTGCGCACCCAAACCACCCTCAGCCCTTCTTCCACTTCCTCTCTTTGAAAGCAGCCCCAGCTTTCATACCCGTGTTGTAAATGAATCATCTTCCCTGGCCCCGCGTCGCCGGGAGCTCGATTAAACTTGTTGTTTCTGCTTTGATTTCAAGAGATGTGAACTGTGTCCCCACAAAGATGGAGCCCTGAAACGGACCGACAACGGAGGTGAGTACATCCGTGCGGAGCTGGGTATGTCCACAGGGGCCTGGGGCTGGCCCGGAGCACACAGGAACTCGTTTCTGAGCCTGTGTCACCAGCAAGGGAAGGCTGGAGGCTTCACACGAATGGAAGCACTGCCTTTTCCTTGCAAAACTTCACTTGCTGAAGTCCCCACGCTGACAAGACCTTTCCCTATGGAGAAGCCTCCCAGAGCTCTGGCTGGCATTGGGACAGGCAGCTTCTTGAGCGTAACCAACCTTGATCTGGCTCTAAGAGAAATGGGGATGTTGCAGATATTTGCTTCATGCTTGCTCAGCAGCAGTGTGATCCTGGAGTTAGCAGAGCTTCAGCCTGGAGGCCCCAATCGAGAGCAGGGACCAGGACCCAGTAAAGATGCTTTTCTCTGCAGAACTCATCGTTGATGCTTCTCAGCCTCTGGTGCTGGGAAGTGCTGTGGAGCCTGATTTAATGATGCTACTGGCTGTAGAGATCACATTTAATTCCTCTCAAACCCCTGCTTTTCAGAAAGGCTTCTGTGCCTACCTGCCCCTTACCTTAAGACACAAAGAGTTAAATTAGAGAGGTCTTTCTTCTGATCCCCTCTTTAGAGAAGAAGCACCAAGTCCAGGGTATTTTGTAGAAGCATCTTCTAGAGATGGTCGTAAGTGCTAAGAGACTTGGTGCAATAGCACAAGTATTGTGCTGGGGGATTGGTTTATAGTAACATAGCATCTTCTTCCAAACATATCATTACATGGTCTGGTCAGGTTGGTGTAGGCAGGGAAAAGAAGTGCTAGAATCATGTCCCTTTACACAATTATATAGCTCAAGTGCTTATGCTGCTGTAGGATTCTGTAATCATGGAGTTTGGTTCTGCCTGCCCAGGTGAATCCATCCTTATGCTAACTAAATCTTTCCAGTGCAGTTGCCATACCAGGATGGATTAGCCCTCTAAGGCTTCTGACCTTCGAACTTGTTCCGTTCTGACGTGACCAGATGGAATTTCACCTTACACATCTGTATTTGTGCAGTGGCTCAGTGGATTTAGGTTTTAACTTGATTTGACTTGCTGAAAAAGAGCCTTCCTCAGCCGTTGATAACAGCCAATAAAGGGAGCTTTGTCTCCAGTGGTGTGGGGCTACACATCAAACCTGTCCCATCAACAGGAATTGCATCTCTTGGATGCTTTGGGTCTCAAGTGCTGGGGGGATGCTTTTCAGGACGGTGGGTGCTGTACATTTCTGTTCCCAAAGAAACCTCTGTGTTCTGATTTAATGTGGAGGTGGTACCCGTCTGTCTTTCACCCACAAAGGATTTGATTCCCAACCAAGTTACAACAAGCAGTATTTCAAATCTAACATCTAACTTCAGTTGGCTCCCTTCCTATACTCCCTTCCCTCCCTCCCTCCCATGCTCGTCTGCAGCCCTCTCTGGATTTATGCCTCTCCTGGGTTGCTCCCTGTGAACCTCCTCTCTCTGTCTCATTTGCTTCCCCAGGGTGGGCCCACGTTGTCTGTGCTTTGTACATCCCAGAGGTGCAGTTTGCCAACGTGCTCACCATGGAGCCAATTGTCCTGCAGTATGTCCCCCATGACCGCTTCAACAAGGTAAGGCCACCTCTCTCTCCCGCTGCCCCAAGTGTGTTTGCCCTCCCTTGGCTTTTTGGGGTCATCTTATTCTACCCTGTCTATCCAGTTCGTTCTGATTTCCAGGGACTCAGATCCCTTTCAGAATAACAAAGTCAGTCCCCATTGTTGAAAATAACTCTTGGGTCTTCCATTTCTCTCTCCCCCAACTCCCTACAACTTGAGCCATCTCCACTTTGGAGCTGGACGTTGGTCACTGCACCTTTTGGTCTGGCACTGGGAAATAACCCTGAGCTGCTGTCCTAGGAGGGAGATGAGTGGACACAGAGTTAGGAGTTCTTGAAGGCTTTGCCTCCTGGACAGAGCCTTGGGTGGCATGGTTTAGTGTGAGGTGTCCCTGCCCGTGGAACTGGATGGTCTTAAGGTCCTTTCCAACCCGAACTATTCGATGATTCTATGAACAGCAAGAGCAAGGCACGGATTTTATCTGCCTAAATGAGGCCTTTTCCTTTCCTCTGCAGACCTGCTACATCTGTGAAGAGCAGGGCAGGGAGAGCAAAGCAGCCTCTGGTGCCTGCATGGCCTGTAACCGGCACGGCTGCCGGCAAGCTTTCCACGTCACCTGGTGAGTGCCACGCTGCGCACGGAGCTGGGCTGATGCTGCTGGGTGTCTTTGGTGCGAGGGGTCCCTCACCCGTGCTGAGCTCGGGAGGGGAAGGCAGAGGGTTCAGCAGCGAGGAGGAAGGCTGGGGATTTCCCTCAGCCCCTGTGGAATCCAAGAAGAGAAGAGATGAGTCACAAGGCAGGAATGTTCCTTCGGCAGCGCAGCACATGCACAAGTATCACTCAGATGATGTGATTTCAAGGGCTGATATTTCGGCATGCCCTTGCAGCCTGAAAACAATGCTGCCTCTCAGCAGAGCGGGGGGGATTCCTTTACACGGATTCCTTCTTTTCCTCCATCTTTCGTTGGAATCACGACTGGTTTCCTAGGCCCGCCTTAAGCAAAGCAAAAAACTGCAAGATAAACCTGGTAGAAAAGCAGTGACACGTTTGAAGATGTTAATATGAATGAAAACCAGTCTGAACTTTTCCCCCCTTCCTCCTTGCATACCATTTGCCGAGCAGAACAGGAATCTTCAAGACCCTGCCTGGCTATCCTGAACTGCTCTTTGCCCTTTGATGGGATCTATGGTCTGACTGTACAGTTTGCTCTATTCTCCCCCTGCTCTCATGTATTTCAGTGCCCAGATGGCTGGCCTCTTATGCGAAGAGGAGGTCCTAGAAGTCGACAATGTCAAATATTGTGGCTACTGCAAGTACCACTTCAACAAAATGGTGAGTGTCTTCATGCCTGCCGTGGAGATTTTGTCACAGGAAAGGCATTCTCTTCATCCTAGATTGTATCTGTACTGGGAGCAGTAAGAAATGACAAGAACACATAAGCAAGGTCTGCCGCCTATTTTCAGCCATTCAGTCAGAGTCACTTGGGAATAAAGATTAGTTTATATTTCACGTTTCTATAGCAGCTGTAAACCCATTTTCAAAAGTAGGTGTTGAGCTCTTCCCATCTGTGTTGGCCTCCCCGACCCACTCGGTATGGCTGAAAGATAAGGCCCGAGAAAGGAGAGCAGCCACAGTGTTTGATGCTCCAGGGGAGCTTGGGGTAGAGCTCAGACACCCTGGGCAGGAGGGTAACACAGAACTGCTGCCCGAGGACACAGCCCAGAAGAGACTTGGAGTCGTTCACTATTGGAGGGTTATTTGGGGCAAAGGACTTCCCCCTATTAATTACAGTACAGGCGGAAAGAGGAACCCTTTTCCTCTTCTGCATAATTAGTAGACACCTGCTCTCCCTGCTCCAGCAGGAAGGAAACTCGATGCTCTCACTGCAGCTTTCTGTCTCAGTGCCGCCTTTGTTGCTGGACTTTCCCACTTCTCCTTCCTGCTTATCAGTGCTGTCACATACAGTGACTGATGTCTTGAGCTTCCCCTGCAAGTCAGACTGGAGGACACCATTCCTGCCCTTCAGGTCCCCTCGCTATCTGACACAAGTGTAGCTCTGTATCAGGTTTACTGATGCTGAGCTAGATAGCAAGACTCCTGCTAGAAGCAGGGCATCCTTCCGCAACCCCTCATGACTGAGAGCTGGACACTGCTGTGCCGGAGGGCCGGCTTGTCTAAGCAGCCTCGCTGCTTCCATTGGGTTTGAAGAATGGGTTCTTATCAGCCGTGCCCTTCTTGTACAAGTGTCAGTGTACGTGGGCCACCAAGAAACAAAGATGGGGGGAGTTAGATCTATGTGTTGTTTGTAGCCCACCAGTACGGTGCTTGTTGGGGTCCCCATGTTGGGAGCCAGGCTGGGCGCTCGGTACAGAAAGAACTTGGTCCTGCATGTCCTAGATAAGCCGTTCACTGTAACAGTGAAAGCTGGACTGTGTCACACTGTGTCCTCCCTCTCTTTCTCTGTTTCCCCCCCTTTTCCCATCTCCACCTCCTCTCCCCTTCCCCACTTACCTCAGAAGACCTCACGTCACTCTGGCGGTAGCTCCTTCATCGCTGGAAGGAGGAGTCGATCCGCATCCCCTGCTCAAGAGAAGCACGTATCCCACCACGAAAGGCCAAAGAAGGTAAGAGCCGCACAGAGTTTGTCAGCCCCGAGAGGCACGGCCGTGTGGGGTGGAGGGGAGAAGGGGAAGAGCGTGCAGAGAGCACCCACGGCCTCTCAAGGCGAGCCTTGACTCTTCCCAGTGAGTGTCAGTGTCAGGGAGCTGAGCTGTAGCTGTGATTTTAACGGGTATGCACAGAGAGCAGCGCAGCCATGGGGAACGTGAGGCCAAGTTGCCACGTTCAGGTTACGCCGCAGGGGTCCTGGTGCCCGTGGAACGTGCAGCTTTCCCCTCTCTGTCCTTACGGCAGGTCCACTGTGAGACTTGAGTGGTTTCCAGCCACTGTGTGGAAGCAGCCTGGGCTGTGATTTCAAATGCAGCAGCTTGAGGACATAAACTGGAGGTCGTTGGCCTCGGAGCTTGGATTCCAAGGGCAAAAAGGCAGTGATGAGTAATGTGCATTGTGGCCAGGAGGTTAATTGTAGGCGAGAGCAATTAGCATGAGCTAGGTAGGACTTTGTTAGCTGGATTAACCAGCCACACGGGTGCCAGCTGCTTCAAGCCTCCCTGTGAAAAAGAGTTTATCTTCATTACACAACTGGGTAGGAGAACTTTGTATGCCCGGTCTGACGGGTACAACAGTTACTGATCCAGCTCTGCTGCTTAAGACCTACTCATCCGAAGTGCTGCAGTGCTCCGGGACGTGTTAACAGCACACCAAGGTTCATCATTAACCAACTGACGCACGTGACAAATGCTCCTGTTTCAAGGGAAAGCAGCAGGGAATGTGGAAGGCAGAATCCCAGGAGACTCCTGGGCTCTGACAGGGGGGCAGGTTCCAGTATGGAAGGGGACAATATAATACAATAGCGAATATCATATAATAATGAATAGCCCTAAAGGGCAGGGCATATGGTTTTTTTGGAGGATTCAGGCTCTAAAGCAAGAGGCAGCAGAGTAAGAAGTCTTTCCCACCCCACACAGCTTTTGCAATAGCAAGAAACCACAACACAGTGTTGCCACCCTCCTTTGCCACCCCATCTATCCCAAGGGTTGGGGTAGGATCTGATGCAGAAATAGTTGGTACAGGGATACTGTCAGTATGGACGGGTAGGTTTTAACACCTTATGGGCCACATCCTGGCTTTTTCTAGCAGTAATCCAGATTTCCTTTACCAAGCAACCCCTGGATATATTCCACTATAGCCAAAAGCCAAACTTACCTTGCTGTATAAACATAACTGATGCCCCTGTAAACGGCAGCGTGAGGCTTTTAAGCCCTGCCATATGTGTCTGGCTGTTTACTTCTTTACTTGGTTTTGCCTTGTGGCACTAGGGGCATCCTCAGAACGTGGCAGTGATTTGGAATGGTTCATGATAGTGACCCACATCCAGAAACAGCCCAGTGACACTCCGGTGGCTTAAGCTGCCTAAGTCGGATGGACCTCAGCCCAGTCTCCAGAGGTCAAGGGCATCCAGGCTTTCCAAAGCAGTCTGGCCATCAGTTAATACTGACTGACACCCCCCCTGTGGCATGCCCAGCTGAGAGGCCATAAATCCTGTGGGCAGGAAAGACATCTCCTTCTTTATTTACAGAGGTTATCCCGCAATACCCAGTTTGAAACGCTGCCCACCCTGACCGTGACGTGTTCGGGAGGCTTGCCCAAACCGTACCTGATGCATGGGCAAACAAGGCAGCAACCTCTACTCACTAAGTGCTGCCTCCCCTTGCTGCCCACAGCGAGCCAGTACATTTCCTGCTGCCGACAAGGCTGAAGCCTACGGGGAGTATTTACTCCTCTTGTGTGCTCAGCTGCTGCGAGCAGAGGAGGAGGAGGGAGGGAGAAAGAGCATCTGTGCCACGGCCGGGGAGCGGGCGCTTGGCACAAGGTGATGGGCTGTCCTGGAACGGGCTATTTTTAGCCAGGAAGCAGGCAGAGAAGGGTGGGAGAGAGGGCAGGATCGGAGTGATTGATGGCAGCTTTGGAGAGCGCGGCTGTAATTGGAACTGACAGACTGTGCACGTCAAGGCTGGGGACCGTGTGAGGGTTCCCTGTACTTGCAGGGCTGGGAGCATGGTCAGGTAGGAGCAGGGGTGTGAATAGCCCGCTCCCCTGCTTCGGTTGGAAAAGAAGAAAGAGAGAAGGGAAACAATAGCTAAATACCAAGAAAAGGCCGGATGACGCAGAGGGGTTGAATGAAGTACAGATGTTCTGTCACCTATATTGACTGCTCGAAATGCAGAGGGGAAAATCACCACGCTCTGTGGAGCAGATGGGAGCACGTGCGCTGCAATGCTTTCAGGTGGATACCCCATGGAGGGAGATGCTCATCCAGTGTTACTCTTCATGAACACTTGGGACCTATAGGCAACACGGGGAGGTGGGGGGTTAGTTTGGATTTGGAGGAGGAAAGGGACAGTGTGTGCCCAGTGACACAGGAAACAGAGGCAGGCACTTGGAGCAAATAAGCCAAACCTGCAGTTGTTCCTCCGCTCTGAGTGCAGAGGCAGTTCTCCACAGTCATAACGCACCTTTAGCTCCTGTACTGCTTCCCTAGCCACGGAAGGGATGGCTTTATTGGGATACAGGGACTGTGTCTGTCCTGTGCCCTCTCATCCCTTCAGAACCAGCCAGGGCAGCGCAGGAGCCCCGGTCCCATGGTGGCTGAGCAGATAAGGCAGAGCCTGCCTGCCCATCATGTCCTATCTCTCTAGACCTGATGCCGGTGGAGGAAGCGAGCCAAGGATCCAGCCTGGCAGCTTTAACACACTGGAGAAGTTGGAGTCTAAACCCCCCCGGGTCTGTGAGGGGCTTTGTGTTGGAGATGAAGGTCTGCTTCTTGGGGTTTCACATCCACGCAGGCACCAAAGGGCAAAGGGGGCATTTTTATCAAGTGGGATGCAGGTGGCTGCTTGCATGGAGTTTTCAGGGAGTGCTGAACTTAAACCTGCTCCCATCTAGCAGGAGCAGCCTTGTCTCATAGCATCCTTAACCACCGTTCCGTGCCCTCTCGTTATGTGGGTCTCCAACCACCCCCAGCAAATCCGTCCGTTAGCAGGGGCAGCAGTAATTTGCGAGCACACAAAGCCCAGTGAGTGCTGTCTGTCTGTCTGTGTCTGTCTGCCTCTCTCTTGCACTCAGAGGGTGTCTCAAGGCAAAAGCACAGACTCCAGGTCCACCAGGACCCAGAGCGAGTGGGGTCGCTGGGAAGCGTTTAGTGCCCCTGTTCCTGATGCTGCTTCCTCCTCGCTGCGGCTGCCATGGCTGCAGCCCAGAGCCGGCCTCCTCCTCCTCCTCCGGGTGAGGGAGTTCAGAGAGCCTGGGAAAGAGGGAGGGAGCAGCAGAGCCCACTTGGCTCTTTGCAGCTCCCGGCTCTTCCCTCCCTCCTTCCCCTCCATCTCCTTGTCATGATCCAATTGCGGGTGTCCGGCAGATCAGAGGCAGGGGCTCGGGGAAGGGGAGCGCTGCACATCCCCTTTTGGCACCCGCAGCGCCCGTTTGGTCCCTCCTGCGCCAGGGAGCTCCGGGGGAGGCCATGTCTACGGCACGCCCCCCCCCACCCACCCCAATGTCCCCCCCCGCAGGCCTGCCCTGCTCCGTGCCCGCATGCCAAGCCCCGGCTGCTCCGCGCTGCACGGGGAGCGCTTGTGCTGCTCCGTGCCGCTGGGTGCCGGGGGCAGGTTCGCGTTCCCTGCGGAGCGCAGCGAGCACCGGGCAAGGTAGGGCTTGGCTTTGGCTTGCGAGGACGCGATGGGGGGGTGTTGGAAGGTTTTCTCCTCTCAGGGCATCCCCTTCTCCTTCTCCCCTGGCTCCCTGTTGGCAGCGGCTGTGTTGTCGGTGGAGGGAGGGTTTGCAGAGCGCCTGTGTGCCCGGAGATGGAAGGGCTGGAGGGGACGGGACGGTTCAGAGGCAGGGGTTCGAGTGCTGCCTTGTGCCCTTGTGGCTCTTGCAGGAAGCACTTGGAGCCTTCCGGTTCCTGGGGAGAACCCACGCGTGTAAAAACGTCTGCTGCGAGCTGGGGAATGCCCCAGGTTGTCTGAGGACCTGTAGACACAGGCAGGAGAGCCAGGAGGGACTGAGCATCCGGTGATCCCTGCAGCGTAACCTTCCCAGCAGTGCCATGGTCTGGGGGCAGCGAAGCGTCTGTGGGGTACCAGGACTGATTGTCCTGCCTGTTTAACACAGGGCATTGCCTTTGACCGCTGATACGGAACAAGATTGTCAGGTCCTGACACCTTTCTGAGTACTCAAAAGCATTAGAGAGTCACTGGAGGCTGGGAGGTGCGTGCTGCTTGGGCAGGCAAAGGCAGAGGATGCTCAGGCTGTGCAGAGCTTAAGGACTGCAGCGCAGAATGATCCAGAGTGGCTGGTGCTGGGGGTTTCTGCTCTGACCAAGCAGAGAGCCTGGAGAAGCTGTGGTGATGTGGGAAAGAAGTGCTCGGGAAGCAGAACAGAGGAGGAAGGTGTGCCTGTGGGCACGGCCTGGGGCTGCGTGCAGGGACGTGGAGCAGAAGTACATTGAGTCTGCGGTGGTTCTGGTTTCAATGCAGCCCTTTGAGCAGAGCACGAAGCCTGGTCTCTGTGGGCCAGATTTTCTAAATAGCTTGAGTGCAGTTGCTCAGCACATGGAGTCGGGGCCAGATCTTCAAAAGAACTCAATAGCCAGCAGTTGGCTTTTGGGAAAACCTGACCATTTATTCAGGCATCTAAATGGGAGCTGAGGCATTCCAGAAATCTGGTCCCTGTTGTGCAGGCTGGGCTCTCGCTGAATGTGGACACATGTCCACGCTCCTACATGGAAGCAGAGAGCTGCTCAGTTTGATGTAGCCTCTGTGCTGCCGACAGCGAAGGGAGATGTTTCAGGGGGACAGGACACAGGAGAGTTTGGTGGTTGCCATCGCAGTGAAGCTGTGGGAGGTTTTATGGCTTGCTGTGCTAACAGGCAGGACATCGCAGCCTGTGTGCATGTGTCTCTGTGTGCAGGTTCGTTGCGGTTAGCCAAAACGGCTTGGCTCTGCCTTGTGTCATCCTGACCATGATATGTGAATTGAAACGCTCTCAGTGCTGTCCTGCTGCTGTTTGCCCCTTCATGACTGAAGTGCATTTGGGATTTGGGGCCTGGAAAGGAGAGGATAAGCTCTGCGGTCCTCAAAAAGCTTAAGGATTGGGGTTCGTGCAGTTGTTTGGCAAAATGCGTTGCAATGGGCCTCCTGTTTTCCATCTCTGGCTTCCATGAGCGGCACTGGCAGCACCTCCAAGTAGGTGGGATGGGGATCCCTGGTGTTTCTGAGTGTATGGATGACTTTCTGGGAAGCATCGGCAAGTTCCTCCATCCCTGCTTTCCCCATCTGTAAAGTGAGATGTAGACATTAAAATCCTCTCTTCAGCCCCTTGAATCTCTCTCTGCTGTGTGCTATTGAGTGCAAATTGCTGCTACTGCTGGAATAATGAACCCTGATCTGCACATGGTCTGTGCTTAACTTAGCTGCTTAACTAACTGGGCTAGTTTCCCCATCCTTCTGTCCTAGAAGGCCCATGAGACACGGAGTTTATAGCATGAGAAGCCCCAAAGTATTTAAACCATGCTGAGATTTAGTAAAGATTTAATTTTCCTCTGTCTTTCGGCACTTAGGCTGCAGGAAGCGCGTTTTCAGGCTTTCCATGTTCGCTGCCAAAGCTGGGAATATGCATTAAAGAAAGGGGGTGGAAGAAAACAGGGATTCATGTAAAATGCTGTAGCTCTAACAGAGGCTTTCACAGATCCGCTGAATGCCAGGAGTCTGGTGATAAAATGATGGATACTGGCAGCGTTGGTTGGGCACTCAGCAAGTGCACTGAAGCTCGAGGCTGTGTTGGCCTCCTTTTTCCACCAGCTCGTCCCAGGGAAAGCTTCCATGGTGCTTTCCCTGCCTGGTGGCTGCTGCATGGGCTTCCTTTCAAGGGGAATGAAACCTCAGCCAGATTCGCACTGGAAGGTGCTCATTTCTGGAGCTCTTTTGCTTCACTTCGTGCCTGCCTCCTCCAGCCTTTTCCTGCCGCCCTGTCCTTCCTCCTGTCCCTTTCTTCCCCCATGTAGAGTACTGTTTCCTATCTCCATTCCACTCTCTCCTCCCCAAAACCTGGCAGTGGAGCTCATGTATTCACTGCAATTGCATCTTCCCCTGACAGCATCCCAACGCTGGCATGTGCTGGTGGCTGTCGCCTCGGGGCTTTGCCTGCATGAGGAAGCAATCAGCATCTTTCTGAGAGCCAGTGAATTGTGATACGACTGCTCTGTTCCGGATGCACCTTTGGTCCAGACTGAGCCCTTCAGCTCCTAGAAGAAAAGGCCCATGCAAGGGAGTTGTACCAAAGCAGGCACAGAAAGGTGTCAGACAGCAGGATGGATCTCTCTGAGCCCTGCATCTCCTGCAGGTGTTTGTCTGCTCTCTTGGTCCACACACCAGTGACCACACCGGGAAGTCTGGAACTGAGCACGGAAGGGTTCTGTACCTTCAGCAAAGCAAGCCACATCTTTAGCTGGTATCAGCAGCACGCCAAGCTCCTTTGGTCGACTCAGGGTGTTCCCATGGGAGCATGCAGCTAGGAAAGCAGGGGAGGAAGCAGGAGTATGGAGCATGCTGTTCTAGCCATCCATCCTCAAGCTCCACTGGCTTGAGGTGACACAGCCGTACCTCTTCAGTCCTTTCACTGAGAACATGCAGCTAACACTAAGAGTAATCTCCTTGGTTACAGTACGTCTATAACATCAGGGCAGGCAGGACTTGGTGCTTCCCAGGCCATGATTTCCCCTTGGTTTTTCCCTTTGAAGAATCCCACGGCTTTGGGATTTTAATGAGATTAAAAACCAGAATGAAGAAATCAGACTAAATAGAGTGGCTCCTGTGAGCAGAGGTGGACCCAGGGCAGCTGTCTCTGTTGGGAGGGCAGACGTGAGGGATCTCCCTCTAGGTGAAGCCTCCGTTGTGAGATCCCCGCTGCCGGACCTCTTTACCTGTGCACACACAATATGGGCTGAAATCAAGCTTCTCCTGTTGGCTGCACAGGGTGGATCTGAGAAAGCCTTGAAGAAGGTAGAGAGTGAGGGTAAGGGGGACAGAGTCCTGCTGGGGGGGAAACAAGAGGAAAGCTCAGGTTTCTTGGAATCAGCCAGAGCTTAAGGCCTTCCCTATCATAGAATCATCGAATAGTTCGGGTTGGAAAGGACCTTAAGATCATCCAGTTCCAACCCCCCTGCCATGGGCAGGGACACCTCACACTAAACCAGGTCACCCAAGGCCTCATCCAACCTGGCCTTGAACGGTGACAGGGATGGAGCATTCACAACCTCCCTGGGCAACCCATTCCAGTGCCTCACCACCCTCACAGGAAAGAATTTCCTCCTTATATCCAACCTAAACTTCCCCTGTTTCAGTTTTAACCCGTCACCCCCTGTCCTGTCATTACAGTCCCTAATGAAGAGTCCCTCCCCAGCATCCCTATAGGCCCCCTTCAGACACTGGAAGCTGCTCTGAGGTCTCCACGCAGCTTCTCTTCTCCAGGCTGAACAGCCCCAACTTCCTCAGCCTGTCTTCATACAGGAGCTGCTCCAGCCCCTGAGCATCCTCGTGGCCTCCTCTGGACTTGTTCCAACAGTTCCATGTCCTTTTTATGCTGAGGACACCAGAACTGCACACAATGCTCCAGGTGAGGTCTCACAAGAGCAGAGCAGAGGGGCAGGATCACCTCCATGACCTGCTGGTCACGCTGCTTTGGATGCAGCCCAGGACACGGTTGGTTTCTGGGCTGCGAGCGCGCACTGAAGGCTCATGTTCATCTTACCATAAACTGATGTGGGGGCTTCTGTTGATATTGTGTGCTCCAGATGTTGGCTGCAGCTGGGGTGGAGGTAGTGGGATGCTCCCAGCCAGAAGAAGCTGGGATGGGGGAGAAGAGGGAGGGAGGGATACTGGGCTCATGCGGATGGGTGGAGAAGGAAAGAGGGATACGAATGTATGGTTGTAAATCCACACCTACACACCCTCCTTTCTTTTCCCTCACAACTCAGTACTTCCAGCGCTCTCTGGTTTCTTTTGCAGAGTCGGAAGGACAAAGAAAGACCTAAACAGAAGCACAAAAAACGTCCGGAGTCTCCCACCAGCCTTACCCCATCCTTGGTGCCCGTTGCCGCAGAGAAGGTACCAAACCTGCAGGATGTGAGTGTGGGGACGGAGGGCAGGGGGAAACCATTGGTGCTAAGTGGGGAGGGCAGGGCAGGAGAGCAGAGAAATGGGGCTTGTCCCTATGGTTTGACTCCCAGTTCATCACGTTCTCACTCCCTGCCTCGCTCTCCCCACCTTGGGAATTTAGCATGGCAGCTGGCTTGATTCCTGTCAGCGCTGAGGAGGCAGCCATGGCGCTGAGCTCCCAAGTGATGGAGCTCTAAGTGCCAGCCTGTTCTGCAGCAGATGTTCAGATTGGAAGCTCTCATGGAAAGAGCCAAATATCCCTGCTTTGGCCTCGGCTGCTGCCACAGCGTGAACAGCGAGGCAAGGCTTATGGGAGGAGGTGTTATCCCCCATTAGACAAACTGATGGAGCTGAAGGTGAAAAACCCAGATCATCTTAGAAGCACAGATCTTCAAAGGGCATCACAGAGGTGGCTTTTCTGTGCAAGGCAATGGAGGGGGAGGTTGGTTTCTGTTGAGTTCCCTCATTTCAGGACCATTGAGGCAGAGGGCCACAGGGAGGTGGCCTGGGTTGCTCCTGAGGTGTAGAGGCAGGGAAGATGCTGCATGTGTGGGTTTGTCTCCTCAGCGCCCGGGGCTGGTGGGACACAATCAGTGTGTTTCCCTGTTCACATCATGCTGCTGGACGTGGGCTTTTGCACCTGGCTGTAGAACAGGAAAACCCATGAGCCCCGAGCTCCCAGTAATGCAGAACAGACACAGCTGAGTACGCAGCAAGGTGAAGGCCAAGTCTGTGGTTGTTCAGGGGCAGGGAACAAGAGAGGTTACTCCATCACCTGGACCTCCTGTGTGTAGTGGGAATGTAGATTAATGCAGCTCCTTAGCAGGGCTGTTCTGGTATAAGCGAGAGTAGGACCAGGGCCAAGCTCCTGCTACAGCAAATAAAACAGCATGTCCCAGGAATGTCCTTTTGTGCACAAAAAACGCTCCTTGGAAAGGCTTGGGTGTCCTTTACGTGGCAGGACTGCCTTGTGGAGATGAGGATTCACAGGCTAGCGGGGTCTGCGTGTGTGAGAAGCACTGCAGGGGCAGTCTGGAAGGGGAGCAAGCTCCTGCCGGTCAGCACGGGGTCGCTTTGGGTTAGGGCTGAAGAGGATTTGCTGTGTTCTGGGAGCAGATGTAGGTCAGAGCTGGAATGGCAAAGCTGCTCTCGTGGTTCTCAGGCTGGGAGAGGCAGGAAGGTAGAGCAGGACAGAGCAGAGGAAGAGCCTCGGAGCTGCCATCGCTCGTGATGGACCTGGGCTTTTGTTCAGCCCCGCTCTGGCTTTCGGGCGCCGCAGATTCACCCCGTTACCGGAGCTGCCAGGAGCTGATGGCCTAAGGAGATTACTTTCAAGCTGAACTGAAACCCAAGCCCTGACTCCTGGCCAGCTCGAGCGCCTGGGAGACAATTGCCCACTGTCTCCCCCAGCGCCCTGCCAGGCCTTTATCAAGGAGGAGGAAAGGTGCAATGCACTTTTACAGGCAGCTTTCAGCTCTTTGTGAGCTGAAATTCAGGAGATCCTAATTACTGTAGCCCTGCTTGAGCGACAGGGTTTTAGTGTTTCCCTAGGGAGTTGCTATTAATCCTCATAGCAGCGAGTGTATTTCCCTTGCCTTTTTTTCGGTGCATAGGTCCCAAAATCCTGTTCCAGCTCTGCTACCAAAGGTATTCCAGGTGGAATTTAAGAGCTGCTCAGCAGCCTGCTGCAACCCTGCGCAACCCCCTCCAAGGGGGGTTATAGGAGGCTTTCTGCATAGTTGCACTGGTGTAGCATTGCCTAATGGAAAACCTTGAGCCCCATCGATGCAGCACGTCCAAATAGGTTTCCTCTTGGAAGCCAAGACTCTCTTGGACCGTTCTGGGTCATAGATTAGTGCAACTCGTCGCAGTAGAGTGTACTGCAAACCAAAAGCTGATGTGCATGGTGTGACCAGCAGGAGAGCATTGCTAGTCCCTGCTGTGCCATGGTTAGAGTCTGGAAAGAGCTGGGGTCTTTTCCTCTCCTTACCACTTGCGTGGTCTTGGGTAAGGCATTTATCACCTGCATGGTCTTCTCCAGGGAACCAGAGCCCAAACTCCCCATGGATAACCCCTGTAGGTGACGCAGCATCCCGTCTTTCATGGGGAGCAGCTGGATGAGAGCACATCTTAACCTGATGCAGCACCAAGGGCAGATGCTCATGTCCAGGCTCCTGGGAGCAGGGCACTGGCCCAGTGAGCAGAGCCACAGGAGGCTGGTGCAGCCCTTGATGTCCACGCCAGACCCATGCTGCCAGCACTTTGTGATGCTCACACTGGAGCCGGAGGAGCACCACACACAGTGAGGCTCCTGTCCTGGTGCACAGGACTGGTGGCACTGAGCATCATTGGTGTTCTGGAGGCAGCAGTGAGGAGAGGAGCCAGATAATCAGCAGATTCAGGCCTTGGCACTGTTTGCTCCTTGGACATCAGGACCATAGTGTGGCACCAGCCATGGAGAGGTGTGACTGGTACCTGAAGCCACACTTCAGGCTGCTCCCAGTTTACTTAGCCTAGAAGGAGCCTGCAGCAATGGGGCATCTGAGCCCCAGCATCTGGTCTTGCTACCAAAGCCCTGTGAAACCATCAGCAACCCTTTAATAACGTATTTTCAGAGCTATACTCCTATGCAGCAGGACTTTCAAGCTCCTCCAGCAGGTGAGGCTGACAGCAGCAGCCCTATGGCATTGCTATGGAGGAACCGTGGCACATTTCCACTTCCCTGTTGCCTCCGGCAGCCTGGCCTTCCCGTTCACATTACATTTTGCTTTAGTTTTGCAATGCAGATTTCTCATTCAGGTCCAATTTTCACCTCATCCATCGCCCACCCCCTGCTCCCCTCTTGAACCATTTAGTTCCGAAGATCCTTTGATGTGGTTTCAAGTCTTCCTCTCGCAATCAATAGCGGTAGACCTCTGACTCTTGACGGCTTTTTGAGCATCTCCCCGAGTGCTTCCCGGTGTCTTCTAGGGATCTAAATGCCATCAATCCCTGACCCTGGGGCTCTCCCAGGCCTCTGTGTCCCAGTGCCTCGCTCAGGTTTGGCAGATCAACATCCTGAGCCCACGGTGTGGCCTCAGCTCTCGTCTGCACCGGAAAGTGAAACCAGGGTGTGAATTCACAGCATGCAAATGCCTCTTCCTAACAGCTCCTTGCAGCTCGCCTCCTGCCTCTGCAGTGTGGCTCTGGGTGATGAGATGTTCCGGAGGGGCAGGAGACCTTGCTGGTGGGGCACAGGAGCGTCCCTTTTGGAGGGCACACAGAGCTGTGAGCTGCAAACCCGCCACTGTTGGTTTTGGGGGGATTGGGGGGGATTTGGAGCATGGGTTTGTGCTGGGGAGAGGCTGTCTTTCACTGGTGCATTGGCTGCTTGGAGCTCACACAGACTGTCTGGGGAGTGGGAGGGAAGCAGAGAACAGCCCCTCTGGGTAAGAGTTTCTGCCTGTTTCACGTGGTCCATCCAGAAGTGGTGCCAAAAAGGATGCTTCTGAGCAGCCTGTTGGAAAGATGGCATCTGTGGAGGGGGTCTGGGGCAGAGGATAGGGTTTCTCAGCCCGACAGGAGCAATGAGCCTCACCAGTAAGCGTTGGCAGCCAGCGCTGCTCTAGCTCTACAGTCACTGCCAAAGCCAAGAGGCAGTTTGTGTGCTCAGGATCTCTCCATGGAGCTGGTGCCCGGTGCTGGGATGGGGTTAGCGGGCAGCAGCACCGCAGCAAACCTGCCCCTTCCCTCCCGCTGCGAGCACCCCTGGGGAGCCATCCTGCTGCTCCCTGTTGCAGTAAACCTGCACTATTGCAACCCTCCCTCATCCCATCTGCCTCCTCCTGCCAGCTGCAGGCATCAGGAGCACTTGTTGACGCACTCACACATGCCCCGTTTTGGGCTGCAGCATCTGGCTCGCTCTGGGTTCCGTAAGCTAAGCTGGGGATGCCAAGGCCTCTCTCCGCATCCATCCTCTTCTCCAGTTGGGTGCTGGAGGAGGAACAGCTCCTGATTGCAGACACTGTGGAAAGCAGGGAGGCTTTCCAGGTTTTCCACTGTTACTTGAGCTCTCGGTGTCTTCCCAGAGCGTGCCTGGAGCTGAGAGATCCTGGGAATGTCTGCGCCGCGCCTGGCTCAGGCAAACGCACAGGCACCGTGATGGGGTAGGAGGTTGTGGAGGGGGCTGATGATTATTCCTGCTAATCACAGCATGTCTCAGCAGGGATATTTACCATAAGAATTCCTTTAGCATCCCTTGTCCTGACACGAGTGGGAATTTGCCAGTGACATCAGGGTCTTAAAAATAAGGTCTTCATACAATCCCAGCCTGGTTTAGGTTGGAAGGGAGCTTAAAGCTCATCCAGCTCCAACCCCTGCCATGGGCAGGGACCCCTTCCACTGGAGCAGCTTGCTCCAAGCCCCTGTGTCCAACCTGGCCTTGAACACTGCCAGGGATGGGGCAGCCACAGCTTCTCTGGGCACCCTGTGCCAGCGCCTCAGCACCCTCACAGGAAAGAGCTTCTGCCTAAGAGCTCATCTCAGTCTCCCTTCTGTCAGCTTAAAACCATCCCCCTTGTCCTGTCACCACATTGCCTTGTCAGAAGTCCCTCAGCCCACCTGTATCTCCTATTTCCCCCTACAAACAGCAGCAGCACAGTGCTGCCCGATCTTGAGATGGAGGGAAGGGACATGCTAAATACCGTGAGTGGCTCAGACACAGAGAAGCTGCGAGATGCTGACGGAGACTCGTCTGATCTGGTGATCCAGCATGGAAAGGCAGCTGATGCTCACCCTGCCTGCGTGGCTGCTTCTGCACATCACCCTGCAGTGCATGGCTGGAGGAGCCCTTGCTCTCAGCGCATTGTTCCTCCTTGGCATCCTCCCTGCTTCCCCTGCCAGTAGTTTAATCCAGGGCAAAGCCGCCCTGCGCGGCTGACGCGCGGCACCAGCCTCCCCCTTTTCCTTCTGGATCCTCTCAGTGGTTCCCTCTCGGCGCTCGCCTCGCCAATCAGGAGGCAAAGAGATGCTCTTCTGATTTCCCATCAATAAATTCATGAATGAAGAGCTTGGGGGCTGCACAGTGTCCCAGGGAGGCCAGGAACGAGGTACAGCCCCGCGGGGGACAGGAGGTACGTGCATCCCGGCGCGCCTTCATCTCACTGCGGGCTCCTGGGTCGAGGCAGGACTTTCCCCATCAGGCTGGCACCTCCAGCTGGTTTATGCTGGTGACATTTTCCACTTGGTTGCTTGAAATAAACCTTCAAAACGTAGCTCCTGGCTCGTTTCGAAAGAGAGCTCTCACTTCCTCAGCGCTTCCCTGCTTTCCCCCGCCCGCTCTGCAGCATGTCATTCCCCCCCCCCCCAGCCTGTTTGCAGCACATGAAAGTGGTGTTTGTGCATACACACACACGGATTTCCATGCTGGAGGAGAGCCGATAATCCAGGGATTGAGACCTGTGGCTGTGCCCGAGGCATGCGGGTTGCTCCAGCCCTTCATCAGGAAGGCGATGGGACTGCAGCCCTCGTCACTGTTATTACCATTGGCATGATGCTAGCGGTCCCCTCCCCTTCAGATCACGGCCGTGTTGTGCTTGGCAGCCCACGTGTGTCTCCTGGAAGGCTCCGCTGCCACCCAGAGCCTGCGGGCCCCATGGAGCAAAGTGGGACAGAAACAGAGGCGCAGAGAGGGGCAGTGATTTAGCGCGGCTTCGGTTTCCCCCTCTTTGCTCCTCAGCTGCATTGCTTGGGCCCGTGCCCCACATTCGGGCTCTCCAAGAAAGGCTGCTTAGAGAAGGGCCCTTGGTAGGGTAGAGGCTGGGAGTTTCCACATGGATTTGGCTGCCGTGACCTGCTTGGCCAACGCTGTCTAGGATAGCATTTGGCAGGAGGTGGGGAAATCCTGCCCCTGTCGTCCCTGGGAACCTCTCATTGAGGCTGTGAGGTGGGATCAGCCCTGCAGGTGAGTGTCCATCCCTTTGCCACCTGCGGCTGAGCCCCCTCAGCCTCCCTTACCCTCTTTTAATTCCATTTGCCCTTTAGTTTTGCAGTTCAGATTTATTCCCCAGCTCTGGTTTCCCCCTCCCGCCCTGCCCTCATTCATTACCTGCCCTACACTCCCTTCCTGACGCTGGGGAGCAGGAACCTATCTTCTCAGGCTGTTTCCCCCCCCTGCCCTTCTGTGGCCTCGTGCACCTCGCCCGGGGAGCTCCGGAGAGGTGAATTTATGGGAGGAAAACCCAGGGCTTTGCATCTGTGCTCGGCCGTGAGCCATCTCCTTCCTCCCTCCCACCCCGAGAGCAGGCTCCGGGCTTCCCATAGCCCCCTCCCAGCCGCTGCTCCCCTTTTCCTTCCCCAGGCAGATGTGGAAAGTCAGGGAGATTTTCATGTTCCCTGCGAGCTCGTAAATCAAGGAGGTTTAATCTCCTGCATCCAGGAGTCTGTGATGAGAAAATACAGGACACCCCCACCCCCCCCAATTTCCACCACTCCCTTCCTCCTGTCTTTCATATTCCCGGCACATCTGGTGTGCGTTAGGCTGCCAGCTGTTGCATGGTGCGGAGTGATTAAACCGTGTGGGAGCAATGGGGAAAGAGTCTTATCTGGCCACTCAGGAGTCTGCATTACGAGCCCTTTTTTTTTGCCTTGAGCTCTCCCCAAGAAGAGGTCATCTGGAGTCAGGGATAGTGGGATATGGGAAAGGGATCGGGCTTCTTCCTTCTATCCGCTCGGTCGGAAAGGAAAGGAGTTTGTGCTGATGTACAGGTGTTAGGTTTTGGGCTTGGAGCCATCCCGTTAGGGCTGTGTCTATGCTATCGATTGATTGCAGTAATACCTCGCAAGAAGTCGTCTTTGAACGCTGCTGGTTTGGCTTTGAAGTGCCTTGAAGGTGAAGGTTTCGTATCCCAATGTGGGTGCCCTGGGGGATCTGGGTTTTGGTGCATTCCGCTCTCCCCCCCCTGCTGATCTCCCCACTTCTTCCCACTCTCTCATCCCAAGCTCCTGGATTTCCTAGCATCTGGTCAGCCTCTTCATCCCCCCCTTGCTTCCCTGCCTCCTGCAGGCTTAGATGGGGTTTGGAGAGCATCTGTTGCTGCGTGCTCAGATGCTGCTCTAACAGTGTCCCTATGAAGTACTGCAGCAGGTCTTGGAAAGCCCTGGCTGGCCCCAGTGGGTGCTTTAGGGAATCCAGGGAAACTCCTGTCACAGCACAACGACAAGTAAATTCCCCCCCATTGGAATGACCTTGATGAGAGCAGCACACCTGAGGGATGCAGCGGAGATACATGCTTGAATCCCAGCCAAATTCAGGTTGGATGTGGGCTGGCTAACCCTCAGAGGTACTTCCCTCTGCTGACAGTGCAGGGAATCTCTGATGTCTGTGCCCGGATCATCAGTTCCCTGTTTAATTTCCTGCAGTTGGGTGGGATGGGAAGCAGCAAGAGAGGGAAATGGGGCTTTTTTTCTGCTGAGCAACACGACCTGAGCATCGCTTTGTGGGCTGAGGGGGCAATTACTTCTCTTAAGGGGAAATGGGTCAAAAGAGCCCCTGCTGTGGCCACATCTGGCCTGAGTGAGTGACCTTTGTGTTTGGTGCTGCCAGGGCTCTACCAGCCACCATGAGGGGAGCAAAGAGCCCTCGGAGGTGGGCCGCTCGGAGGTGAAAGGCAGGAAGTCCTCAAGCCATGGAAGCAGCCACAAGGGGAAAAAGACTGGAAGTGGGAAAAGCTCGGTTGGCTTCAGCTCAGCTTCATCCAGCGGGACCTTCCAGCCTGCAGGTAAGGGGTGAAGGAGAGAAGGGGAGAGTGGGTGCTTTGCTTTGCCCCTCTTTGAGATGCAGCTGTAAGTACACCAGCAAGTGCTCATGGCTGTTCCTTTAACCCCTGGAAGAGAAAGGGGAAAGCCTTGCTGCTGCTAACTCCATGCACAGAGGGAAGAGCCGAGCCCAAGGAGTGTTACAGCTCCCCTCCTGCACTGCAAGGGAAAACAGATCCAGATGTGTGAGCGGAGGGAGGAGGGAAGGGATGCAGGCAATGTGGGCAGCACCTGCCTTCTCCTCCCTAGGTGGTACTGTCTGCAGCAGTGTTTTAAGGAGTATTAGCGGAGAGATCTGAGCCAAACTCTGGTATCCAGGCTCCCCTGAGCTCTGAATCAAAGCCGTGCCAGGCTCCCATTGCTCTGACCTTGCTCTTCCCTGAGCCGTTGCCAGAATGGCCAATGTGTTTCATCTTCCGGTACCCTAATGGGGCTGGAGGGATGGACTGGGGTGATGCAGGACCTGGGGGACCAGACATAGGCATGTTTGGGTGGGGTGAGGATGCTGGTGTGCACCTCTTGTGTTTGCCAGAGAGCATCAAAGGTACGGGCTTGGAGGTGACAGGGGTGGCTTTTGATAACCAGACTGTATTAGAGGAGCATCAAAGGTATGGGCTTGGAGGTGACAGGGGTGGCTTTTGATAACCAGACTGTGCTAGAGGAGCTAGGCCAGGTTGGACGGGGCTTGGAGCAACCTGGAGTAGTGCAGGGTGTCCCTGCCCTTGGCAGGGGGTTGGGATTTAACCTTAAGGTCGCTTCCAACGCAAACATTCCATGGTGCTCTGGTTCTATGACCTGTGTTGTGGCCGTGCTCCTCTTGCCAACCTCCTGTTAGGGACTGAGGTACTGCTGCCGTGAGCCTTCCTATCCCTGCTTCCTTCCCCCCAGGTACCTCCTGCAGCAGCCTGCAGTGCTCGCAGGACTTTGTGACGTTCCCCAAGCTCGAGCAGGACGACGAGAAGTACCGCAAGCCTGTCTCTTCCTCCTCTTCCTCCCACTGCTCCCCTCTGTATGAAGGCCAGAAGGGGGACATCTTCGAGCAGAAGGTCATCTTCTCCGGCTTCGGGTCCATCATGCGCTTCTCCACCTCCGCCGTGAGCCAGCAGAGAGGCCGGGATGCTTCCCCCGTGGACTATAAAGCCTCCAACACCATCAGTGGCCCTTCGGTGGGGAGCAGTGGGACCAGCAGCAGCAGCAGCAGCCACAAGCGCATGCCGTCCCTCAGCATGGAGGAGGGAGAGGTGCTGAAGGAGAAGAAGCACAAAGGCAGCAAGAAGAACAAGCATGGGCCTGGCAGGCCCAAAGGGGGCAAGAGCAAAGAGATGTTGGGTGCCCAGCTGGCTGGGTCCACGTCGACGTCCTCATCGCCCTTCTCCGGGGGCTCTCTCGTCAGCTCCAGCATCGGCAGCTCCTCCCGGCCCTTCAGCCACACGGGGAACCTGCCCAGCCTCAGCATGGAGTCCCCGCTGCTGGGCTCAGGTATGTTCCCCCCGTAGGGCTCCAGGTGTGCAACGGCTCCTCCTTCCCTTCCCATCCCGCGGAGCTGGCGTCTGGACCTGTCTGCACCGGGTCCAGTGCCTTTCCTTCAATCCCTGGAGCTGGTTCTCCCATTTCCATGTTGGCTTTCGGGCTAGGTCAGCTTCCCTGTCGATAGAGCTGTGGAGCATTTCAACCCCTTTTTGCTGGAGCACCTCAGCCAGAGCTGGATTTCCAAAGGGATAGATAGGGTGGGATATCCACAGCCCAAACCAGAGCAACCACAGCCTCACCCCAAATGAGGCTCTCTCATAAATGGTCCAAGTTTAACCCCTCTTTCTAAAAGCAAAACCTCCCATCCTGGTCTTAGCCCATCCACACAGGGTTGGGACACTGGGTCACCGTTCACTGTGCTGAGAGGCTTACAGCCATTCCCAGCCTGCGCTCCCTTCTGCGGCAGGGATGGGGCAGGCAGGATGTGTGGCAGGAAGGGGTTAAGGCAGCAGGCAGAGGAGGAGCCTGCTGCTCCGGGCTGAGGTTTGACACTGTTCTGGCAGCAGAACTTGTCATGGGTCTATTGTGGGTTGTTTGCAGATGTTCCAATTTAGGTCAGATTGCACGGGGAGGCGGGGGGGGGGGGGTGTGGGTATGGGTTTGTTGTGTGTGCCTGGGAGCCCTGCCCTGTTTGTCTGAGAGAGGAGAGGAGCTGCAGGAATTGATGCAGCTCCCATAATCATAACCTGGGGCCAAGGGTTTTCTGCCTTCTCCCTGGAACAACAAAGGGATGTTTCAGAGAGGAGGCTGCTGCCAGGCCCTGCGCTCCTGCCTGCTTGTTCTGCCATTCTTCTGCTGCAGAGATGTTGGCAGGGCTCAGAAGGAGCTGGCTTTGGGCCCCTGCCGCGTGTACGAGCCAAGGGGAAGTCAAACGGGTCCCATCCCTCAGCAGCAGCTCCCTCCTCGCCCTTTCTTCCTCATTTATCTGTCCTGCCCCACCGTGGTCCCTGCGCATCACGCAGGGGGACAGGTCAGCTCAGCAAGAGTGTGGTCCCTTGGCTAGCACAGGCAGCAGAGAGTGGGGCTCTGAGTCCACGACCTCCTCCTGCCACTGACTTGTGCCTTTGGTGGGTCACTTTATGGTGTGATTCCTCTGTATCAGGGGGCTGGAAAGCACCTTGGGTGTCGGTACTGGCTATTGAATGTACCTTTGGATACCCAAAGGCTGTGATACCCGGACAAGGGGTAACAGGTTAAAACTTAAACAAGGGACGTTTAGATTGGATATAAGGAAGAAGTTCTTTACTGTGAGGGTGCTGAGGCACTGGAATGGTTGCCCAAGGAAGCTGTGAATGCTCCATCCCTGGCTGTGTTCAAGGCCAGGTTGGACAGAGCCTTGGGTGAGATGGTTTAGTGTGAGGTGTCCCTGCCCATGGCAGGGGGGTTGGAACTGGATGATCTTAAGGTCCTTTCCAACCCGAACTCTTCTATGATTCTATTCTATGATACCTTGGGATAGAAGGACTGCGAGCTGGGACCGCCCTCACTGCACGCCAGGCCACGAGATGCTCGGGTGTCTCGTACGGTTGTGCCATGGGGCCCTGCAGACACCCAGCTGCTTGCAGGCTGCGGAGAGGAGCCTGGCTCTCTAACCATGCCCTCCCCTTGCAGGGATCTACACCAGTAACAAGGACCCCATTTCGCACGGCGGTGGCGTGCTCCGCGCCGTGTGCAGCACCCCGCTCTCCTCCAGCCTCCTGGCACACCAGGGCACGGCGTCCCTCCCGCAGCTCAACCGCTCGCCCTTTGCCAGCACCATCCCAGCCTCCTCCTCCTCCTCGGTGTCCACCACGCAGGTAAGAACACGGGGGAGCGGGATGGGGGCTGTAGCTTGGGAAGAGCTGGGCACAGAGGAGCTGCTTTCCTCACTTGGGAACAGCTCCTCTTCCTTCGCTGCAGCTTCCCGTAGAGTGGGTGGAAGGATGCAGGAGGTTTGGCATCACAGCCCCGCAGCCTGTTTGAGGCTGGGAGGAACTTCAACCTAAAAGGATGCATTGCTTTCCAGCGTTAGAGGAAGCACAGGCAGTGCCCAGGTCGCAGAGGCTGTGCTGTGTCCCCTGCTTCCCAGTGCATCCTGCTGCTGGTGCTCACCCCGCAGCACCGATAACGTGGTGGGAGGGCTGGCGCATCCCCGCTGGGTGGGCTCTGCGTGTGCCAGGAGACAGAGCCTGGTCCTGTGTCGGGAGCTCGCTGTGGGAGGTGTTTTACAGGGAGGAGAGAGCTGGGTTTACAGCTTCACTGTTAACACGGCTCATTCAGACCTCTTGGCTCCGAGAAGGGCTTGGGAAGATTTCAAGTGTCTAGCGAGGCTTCCAAGGAGGTATTTTTAACACTGTCTCCTGAGCCAGCCGGGATCGAGAGTCAGGAGGAGATGGGAGAACGAAGCTATTTCCCTCCTGCCCCTTTGAGAAGTCATTCCTCTGTCTCTGCCTCCTTCTTTTGCCACGTAGGTGTTCTCCCTGGCGGGTTCCACCTTCAGCCTCCCTTCCTCGCATATCTTTGGGAGCCCCCTCACATCTGGGCTCTCGATCAACCCGCTCTTAAACCAGTCGGAAAGCAGCCGGGCAGGTACGTGAATCAGAAGGTATGTGAGCTTGGACTTCCAAAGGGCTCTCCCCTGGAAGAGCTGGGACAACCACATCCGTAGCTCTCCAGCTGCCCTCCCTGCTTGCTCCCATCCTGTGCCCGTGCGAGCCAGGGGCTAGGAGAGGGGGACAGTGGCTGTTTCCCCAAGGCAGGGGGTGCTTGTGTTTGCCTTGCTGCAGTGCTGGCTTGCAGCCCTGTAGAAGCACATCTGCCCCTGTGCCCCTTGGCTAATGTGTGGCCCTGCACTTGTGCTAGAAAGGCACAGGAATGTGAAGTCCTTCCCTGCTGAAATTCCTTGTCTTTTCACCCAGTGAAGCTGCCCAAAGGGAAGGAAACCTATGGCGAGCTTCTCCTTGCTAGGAAGAAGTTAACAGTTGGGGCTTCAGTTTCTGGGTTTCTTTTGGGATGAGGGGTGTCTCACACGCCTAATTCCCATCTTCCATTCCTGGGTTACTTCCAGCCCTTCCCCTTTTGGCTTTGTTGTGAGCACAGCAAACCCCACTGGTTTAAGCTTCCAAACACGAGCGTGCCAACCCTGCCTTACTTACAACTGCTCATATTTTCCCACCGAGGCAGATCCATTTTTCTTGGAAAATTGCCTATTTAAGAAGCAGGAAACTGGAAGCATCGTGAGATTTTTATTTTATTATTATATTTTTCCACCCCCCCCCAAAAAAAAACAACCCAGAGTGGGCCTCGTCTTTGCCTGGCACCAGTAGTCAAACAAAAGCACCCTCCTCCTTTTCAGACGGTTGCCATTGTGCTGCCACTGCCTCGTGCTCCCCTAGCCCAGCAATGCTGGCAGCTCAGCATGCTGGATGCTGAACTCCAGGGAGCCCACTGGGTGCTGAGCGCTTGAAAACACACATTAGGGGTGGCTCTGGGTTCTCTGGATCACCAAATAAGCACGCCCTTATTTGCCTTCACAAGCGTGCATGCCTGCATGTAAAGCATGAATGAACACGTGTGCTTGCTCCTGGCCTTTGCAAGCCCTCGGAGGTGCCTGGCTCTCCCCTGTGTCCATCACTGGCAGCATTGGGTCTTGTGTGGGTCCCCCAACACCAGCAGCTTGGCTTGCACTTGAAGGGGCAGACCCAGCACAGCTGAGCTCAGTGGGAGCCAGAGCCGCGGGCATGCGAGCTCTTGAGTCAGGAGTGATTCACTCACCTGGAATTAAGGGAAGAATGGGATGATTCAAGGGGTTGCTCTTCCCTCCCAGCAGTCACCAAGAGGGAGATGACCCACTGCTGCTTCCCCTTGGCTGGGGTTTTGGCAAGGTGCTGACAGCAGGAAGAAGCGAGTCAACTGTCAGGAATAGCCCCAGCAGCCTGGGTTCTGTTCCAGCCCTGCAGCTACTGCTGAATGAGTCCTGGAGGCAAAACCCTACGCACAAAGTGTTTGCCCACCACCCCCCCCATCCCCTCCTGGTTCTTAGGTTCCATTTCCAAACCTGCTCCTTTTGTTTGACTGGGATTTTATCAGCTTCACGACATGGTTTTTTTCCAGTTCAGGCAGCATTTAGACGGGCTCCTGGGTTTTGTCACATTTAAGGTTTGCTCGTCGCTATCTCCTGCTGCTGGAGCTGGTGGCCCAGAAGGTGTTAAGCCCAATTCCCTTTTGTTTTATTCCAAGGGGGTTCATTAACATGCATTAAACCTCCTGTGTGGGGCCATTTTCACTTAAAACTGTGGTGACTGCTTTAATCCCAGCTTGTTAACAGGGTGGTTGTGAAGTTTCAGGTAATCCTCCCTTGTCCTGAGTTCTGATCACCTTTCCTGAGCCTATCTGTGCAGACAGATCCCATGGAGACATCGCTTTCATGGCAGTAATACTTGAGCTTTCCCTCGTTTGAATGCGATGGAGGGAGATGGTGTCACCCTGTCTTACAGATGGGGGGAACTGAAACTGTTCTCACTGATGGAGCTTGATACCAGGGTGCCTTTGGCAGTACAAAAAGTCTGATTCTTATCTTCCCACTCCCTTAGCTACTGTCTAGTTCTTCCTCCCACGGCTTGTCCTGGATCCTTCCTCATTATGATGACGGGCTGAATGTATTTATCTTCTCTAGTTGTCTTCAAACCTCTCTTTCATTCTTGGGGCCTTGGAGAGGGCTGTCTCGATGCGATAACTCAGTCATCGTCCCCTTTCAGTAGACAACAGGGTGGTGTTGGCCAGGAGATAATTGAACCTGGAGCCTGGTACTGTGTCAGAACCCCAGCATTGTATGTGTATGTGTGCATCCTTTCTGCTGCCAGCAGACGTGACAGTAACAAGCAGGCATCAAAGCTTAGCTGCATTGAGTGGTCGGGTTGCCAGTTAAAACCCTTGCAGTGAAGCTGCGCACAGTGGGCTCTGAGCATCTTCCAAAGGGTTTTTAGGTGGTCCTTGGATGGAAACAGCCCTGCTGTGGGCTGACTGTTCCCAGCCTTCTGGTGGCTGATCCTGGCTGGAGAACTTAGGAAGTTTTCATGCCTTGTGGTGGCCTTGAAATCAAGACTTGTCTCCATGTGGTGCCTTATACTGGGAAACTCTTGCTGACTGCCAGCTGCTGGTCACCCTTAGGAAGCAGTGGCTTCTCCCCAGAAGGGTGGCCCAGCTGTGATGGTCAGAAGGGCATTCCCATAGGGATGAAGGAGTGAGCATCCCACTTGTACCTGTCTGTAAGAGCTGCTGAACAACAGCTGCGTTTGCTTGTTCTCAGCAGTGGAAAATACCCCGCTCGGGGCATTACACTGTAAATCACAGCGTTCCCTGCAGGAGACTTCCTGCATTCTTGTACATAAGAAACGTCTCTTCTTGTGTGCAGAGGAGGAGCAGAGCCAGCCAGCTGGTGCAGGCTGCAGTCACAACATCTGACACGTCCCAGAGCGAGGGGAACGGGTGTTTACAGGCTGGCAGGCTCCGGGGATGGAAAGCAAATGGCAGATAAATATACTTCACTTCTTGAGTGCTCTTTGGCTGGGAGATACCCTTGCCCGTGAGCACACGCACAGCAGCTCTGTCCCCAGCACTGCAGCGTCCCAGCTCCCTGTGAGAGTCACTTCTGGACACTCAAGCACTTATTTAAGCTCTTTAGAAAGGAGATGAGGATCTCAAAACCTTGGAGGGCCTCCAGATGGGTTTGGGGAAAGGATCCTGGATGCACAGGGCTGCTGAAATCGTCGAATCACAGAGGGGTTTGTGTTGGAAGGGACCTTAAAGCTCATCCAGCTCCACGGGCAGGGACCCCTTCCACTAGAGCAGCTTGCTCCAAGCCCCTGTGTCCAACCTGGCCTTCAACACTGCCAGGGATGGGGCAGCCACAGCTTCTCTGGGCACCCTGTGCCAGCGCCTCAGCACCCTCCCAGGGAAGAGCTTCTGCCTAAGAGCTCATCTCAGTCTCCCCTCGGGCAGGTTCAAGCCATTCCCCTTGTCCCAAGCCCCTCTCCAGCTTCCCTGCAGCCCCTTCAGGCACTGGAGCTGCTCTCAGGTCTCTCCTCGCTCTCACGGTGAAGGAAATGTCAAACCCCATCGAAGTTGAGCCCGTAAAAGCCGCTTTTTTGCGCGGTTTCCGCGGCGCGGGAGGGAGCCGGGGCTGGGGCAGGGGCCGGTTCCTTCCCCGGTTCCCCAAGGAAAACAAGGGCTGGGGGGGGGGGGTGTCGGGGGTGACCTTCCCGAGGTGCCCCCCCCCTCGTCCGGGCCGTGTGCCGGTGACAGCCGCCCCGCCCCGGGGCGGAGCCGTGCCGCAGTGCCGCTGCCTGCGCTGCTCGGTGCTCCCATCTAGCGGGGCCCGGCGCCCCCGGGTACCGGAGCGGGCCCTTGCGCGGGGCCGGGCGCCTATGAACCGGGTCCCTCTGTGTCCTTCTCCCCACGCAGAGCCCGACCTGGAGGACTGCAGTTTCGGCTGCCGAGGGACGTCGCCCCAGGAGAGTCTCTCGTCCATGTGAGTGTCCTTGAGGAGAGGGCAGGCACCGGGGGGAATCCGCATCCAAAGCTGCATCCGCATCCAAAGCTGCATCCGCATCCAAACGTGCAGCCGCATCCAAACGTGCATCCGCATCTGCACGGCGGTACCCCGGCAAGCGTGGGATGACACAGCAAGGAAGGGGAGAGAGGCTGCGGGAAGTAGAGGCAGCTCCTTCCCTTCTCGTTTAGGCTGGGGATGGGATGGGAAGAGGCAGGTTTGCTTTGCTCATACGAGCCGGGGCTGGCAGGAATGGAGGGTTCTCCTCCGCTCCACTTGAGGCTGGGGGGATGCAGCCACTCCCAGCGCGAGGCAGAAGAGATGTGGGGAGAAGGTGCAGATGAGGGAAGCACCTCTGACATCTCCCCACCCCTTTCCCCAGGTCCCCCATCAGCAGCCTGCCCACCCTCTTCGACCAGACGGTGTCCTGTAGCAGCAGTGGGCAGCTGGAGAATGTTCCCCAGGCCACCCCAAACATCGAGCAGCTCCTGGAGAAGCAGGGCAACGGGGAAGCCGGCGTGAACAGTGAGTCACTTGGGGCATAGGCTGCGGGAGGAGAGGGCCTGGGGCATGGTTGTGTGGGAGCCAGCTGGGCAAAGGAGCCGGGTGGGGGACAAAGCACCAGGCTGTGCCATGGGGGAGTAGCTGGCAGTGGGGCTGGGATCTGGTGCCAGTCTCCTCCCCCAGGGTGGACTAACTGCGTTACCTCCTGTGGATCCCCTTCCCCTCTTCCCTCCCCTGACCCTGTCCCTCTTCCCCCCTGCCATCCCTGCAGTTGTAGAGATGCTGAAAGCCCTGCACTCGCTGCAGAAGGAGAACCAGCGGCTCCAGGAGCAGATCATGACCCTGACAGCCAAGAAGGAGCGTTTGCAGCTCCTCAATGTCCAGCTCTCCGTCCCTTTCCCCGTGGTGACCACCAGCAATGGCCCAGGCAGCCAGGCCCAGTACATCCTGCCTCCCAACGGTGAGGGGACCAGTGGGGTGCATCACCCTGTGCCCTTCCATCACAGTGCCCTGGGGTGGGCAGGAGGGGTGGCGGTGGGGTGGCTGTGACCCATTTCTTTCTCTATAGCCACTGTCCTTTGCTATTGCTGTGGCAACCTCCGGCTCCTCCCCTGACTCAGCATCCTCACTTCTCTCCTCCTTACAGTGTGCAACAACGACTCCCTGAGCATCAGCAAGAGCCCCCCTTGCAAGAACAGCTTTGGGATCGAGAACTCGCTCTCCACTTCCTCTGAGGTACACTGGCCGCCACATCCACCAGCCAGCTGGGGAAGGGGCCTGGGGAGGGAGCAGAGCAGTGCAGTCCCAGTGCTCTGCTTTGATAGCCAGCAAATAAAGCCTCATAGTCCAGGCCCAGCAATCAGGTTTCTTCCTCTGGAGTGCCCGTCCTTCAGTTCATCTCAGTGCTGAGGGTCTGTGTTGAGTAGCTGAGACTGGGAGCGCGAGGTGAGGATGCTTCTGGGTTATTCTGGCTGCGCTTCTAGAGCTCCAGCAAAGCATATCTGAGTTCTGGGATGCCTCTGAGCATACACCTGCGCTTGCACTCACAGCACCCCCCCCACCACCACCTTTTCCCACCTCCAGCTCCTGCCCTTTGGAGCTGAGCTGACCTTTCACAAGCTGCCCCAGTCCGATGCTCTTGTGTCCGTTTCTCCCCCAGGACCCTCATTCAGGTTGCCCCAGCAGGAGCAGCTCTTCCCTGTCCTTCCACAGCACTCCTCCACCCCTGCCCATGCTGCAGCAGAGTCCTGCCTCGCTACCCCTGCCCGGGGTGCAGCAGGTGAATGGCCTGGCCAGGGTGGCAGGCAGCGGGCTGGGGGGTGGCCCCACTGCCAGCCACAGCCTCTCCACGGTGCCCATGGTGGACGGCCTGATGGGGACCCTGGCAGGAGGTCAGCAGATGCCCATCAACGGGATCCTGGGGAACCTGAACGGAGCTCAGGCTGCCCAGCCTCCGAGCGCGCTGCCGCAGGCCAGCGGGCCGCCGACCCTGCAGCTCTCCACCAGCCTGAGCAGGTGAGGACGGAGCTCGCGGGGACAGCCCTGCCCTCTCCAGCACACGCTTAGCACCGGGAGGGAATCCCTATGGATGCAGGACCAAGGCCGGGCGGCACTCACCTTCCCTGCCCTGCTCCCCTTGCAGCGTGAGCCCCCTGACCGAGCAGCAGCGGCACGTCCTGCACCAACACGAGCAGCAGCTCCAGCAGCTCCAGCAGCTCCTGACTTCCCAGCCGCTTAACCCGGTAAGTGTGCCTTTGGGGGCCCCATCCGGCTGATGAGCCCCTTAATGGGAAAGCCTCGGGGCAGAGAGCCGAGGAGCTCCCTCCTTCGCGTGAGTCCCCTGCCCCGCAGGGCTGCAGCATCCTCTGCCTTCCCCAACCAAGGAGGGAGGGGAGAAGCTTTAGGCAGGAAGGTGCGGCACCTCCCGCAGGAGGGAGGGGGATGAGCGTTTCTTTGTACCAAGGCAAAGCTCCAGTCCGGGTTCCCCACATCCCAAGGCGAGGAGCACATGGTAAACCCAAGCACCGTAAACCCAGGAGGGCTGTTGGCTCCTCCGGCACCTTTGAATGCAAATCGTGCCTGCTCCTGTGCCGCCGGCACGCAGGTCTCTGGGCTCACAGATGTGCTGGGGCCCACAGGAGAAGAAGAACTCGCTTGAGGACACTGCTTGAGATTCAAACGAGATAAGCACCAAATTGCTCAGTCCTGAGGCAGGGAGCTCTGTCTGGGCACATAGACTTGGAGATGCCAAGGGGAATGTGTAGGTGGCTGAACACTGGGGTCACAACAAGGATCAAGGCGGCTGTTCTGAGGATCTTGGCTCTCTGCCTGCATCCTCTTGGGTGGAACAGCAGCTCCATCCATGGCTGTTGCGGGAATGGCTGCTTGGATCCATGCTAAACAAGCCCCTGAGCATGTAAAGCCCACATTCACCTGGCCTGCAGAAGCCTCTGTGTTGTCCCTGCCCTGCGGTGGAGCTGCCTGGGGGTGCTAACAGCTCCTGTCAGTGAAGCAGTGCTCATTCAGCTGTCCCATCAGCTTGGCCCGTTGCTTTGGATAGGTTTCTGGGTCAGGCTATTTATAACGCAGGCCAAGCAGATTTGAAAGGGCTTCTCTTTAGAGCAGCTGATGTCACCGTGTCATCAGCTGCATCCCTGTGGGTACAGGAACAATGTCAGCTCTCAGCCCGCAGCATCGGTCGATGGTTGCTATGGTGATGGCACAGTTGGGTTGGATACGAGGGCATCCCTCTGGGTGCAGGGGAGCTGTGGCCCTTGTTCCCCCCCCTGCCCCGAGCCCAGCTCACCTACGCTGACCCTGTGTGTCAGGGCTGAGCCGTGCAGCAGGACAGGCTGGGGAAGGAGACTGAGGACAGTGAATACCACAGTCCATGGGTGGGTTGATGCATTGGAAGGAGGGAGCGGATCTGTGTGCCTGCAGGTGTCCCGGTGAGGGTCAGCTAATCCTATGCTTCAGGAAGTAATGGGGTTGGAAGGGTCATAAGCACAGGCTGTCAATGAACACGAGACACTGTTCCTCTCTCTACCTATAGAGATGTAATCAAGGGGACTTCTTCCCTGTCCCCAGTAGCATCGCCTAGGATGGAGCGTGCCCCATGTGGCTCCTGGCTCCTTTGTGTTAGGTGTCACCTCTCTCCCTGAGCCCTTTCTCCCTCCCATTGACTTCTCTTCCTCACCCTTCCCCGCAGGAGCAGCAGGCCCTGGTGTTCCAGATGATGCAGCAAATCCAGCAGAAGAGGGAGCTGCAGCGGCTGCAGATGAGCAGCTCATCCCAGCTGTCCATGACCAGCCTCCTGGCAGCCACCTCTGCCCCCCTGCACTCCAGCACCAGCGCCCTGATGACCTCGGCCCCACAGCCACCCCACAGCAGCTCTCTCATGGCCTCCCTCTCCCCACAGCAGCTCAACCCTAGCAATGCCCTCCTGGCCCCCCAGGCCACCCCGCCGCTCAGCACTCCTGGGAGCAGCCTCCTGGCTTCGGGAACGGGCATCCCACCAGTCCTTACAGCACAGACTAACCCGTTTCTCAACCTGCAGGCTGATGGCAACACCCCGAAAGGAACGGTGCGTATGCTGCTAGCACTCCCCTAACCCCACTGAGCTCCTGGTGCTGGGTGCTGTACAGACCCGGGGAGAGCCAGTCTGCACTTGGGGGAGCAAGGGCACCACATAGGCACAGAGCCAGGATGCTCCACACTGCCTAGCCGGTGTCACGTCCCGATCCTACCTCCAAGGACTCTTGTAGGGCCCAGGCAGGGTCATGGGCAGGCACAGAGGCTCCCGAGGTGCCTTTCCATGTGTGTGTGTGTGTGCAGACACATGCCAGACGTGCCTCAGAGATGGGACAGATGTGCCATCTGACACAGGGATGGGACAGATGTGCCATGAGACCCGGATGGGACAATGTGCCCCCTGGCAGTGCTGGCCCTATTGGAGCCTCGTGATGAAAGACGAAGGTGACTGCATGTTGAAGCCCAGGGTTTAGGAGGAATCTTGCACCCAAGAGGAGAGGTGGTGACGAGGTTTACAGCCTCTCTGTAAAGCAGCCTTGTACTGGAACACCAGTGCCTAGGGACTGATGGCGTGATGCTGTCATCTCCATCCCTCCCCTGGCCTCTGCCTGTACCCAGAAGGTCCAGCCCTGGTTGGAGACGTTTAGGAGCCAAAGGCCAGGGTTAAGGGGCCCGTTTGGTCTGAACTGGGCAGAGGGGGAACCCACGTCTCCATTGGTGTCAGAGGAGCCCGAGAGGTCGCGGTGAGCAGGGCCAGGGCCAGGGTTGCTGCCCCTCCGGTACTGATACCTGTCTCCTCTGCGTCTCTTTTCTGTTTGTTTTTAAAGAGCATGAATGAAAAGGGAGCTCCTCTTACCCAGGACAAGGGCTAAGCTCCCCCCCTCGCCCCGAACAAACCAGCAGCCAACTCCTCTCTCAGCCAGAGGAATGTGGCTTTCCACTGTCAACCTTGATACTGTTAGAGCAATGAGCACAAGGCTTCCACGGAGCGTTTCCTGCCGCTGGGCAATGCCAAGAGGTGCTTTGGAAGACGGAACATCTCTGATGGAGCCCTGGCGTCACGAGGAGGGAAGGTCCCTGGGCCGTGCCACGCGTGCTCAAGGCGAAGCTGTGTTCCCGTGCAGAGCGGAGGAGGGAGTTAACCCCAGATCCCTGCTGAGCACCAGTGTGTGTTCACGTGTGTTAACCCCCCTTCCCCTCCCAGAGGCCAAGGCGCTAAGAGACCATGGAGCATCCTTGGCCGAAGGCCGTGGTGGAAGGAGGCTCCTTTCTGCAATACCCTCGGAAGCAGCACTGGAGACGTGGTGGCAGTGCCCACGTGCTCTGCTTCGCCCCGGCGGGGATGTGAAGGGATCCTCTAGCTGAGATTCCTCACCTGCTTCTCATCCGCTGGGCTCTGAAGATGCTCTTCTCTCTGGAGCCATCACGTGGAGTCCCAACGCCTCAGCTGGATCCAGACGCAGCCTGCAAAGACACGGGTGGTGGAGCAATGGGTAAGGACCAGTGCTTGGGGAGGTGAAAGCCACCTGCTTCCTTAAAGGACGTTGCCACATCTGCTCCGCCAGCTGCTCGGGGTTCCGTGCTGTGCCGTACCACGTGAAAAGCACACTCCTGCTCCTTGTGCTGGCTCTTGCTCTTCCAACGGCTCCAAAGGCTAAAATTCCAGCTGGCAAAGGGGCTCGTAGCCACTGTGACCCCTCTCATAGCCAACTTCGGGAGGTGCATTTGAACCCGGCGGCTCTTCCCCAGCCTGAAGCTGGGAGGTAGAAACGCGTGCGGAGAAGAGAGAGTCCCCAGTCCGGTCCCTGCTCTTTCCTGCGCACCACAAACCATTCCAGGCTGGCAAACCCACGTTCTTCCACTGGTCCTGGGCACTTGAAGAGGGATCTCCAAGCAACCCTGAGCTAGGCCAGCGGAGCCTTCGTTGTTCTCCACCTTTTAACCTTAACTCCATCTTGCAGCCTGGAAACCTCAGCAAAGAAATGGGCTCCCTCTGAGCTTGGATGCGATGGATTCACGCAAGGATGGAGTGGGGCGGCTCTGGAGGAAGGGGAGCATCGGCGTCAAACGTACAAGCGCCCCTTCTCCTCCTCCTCATCACCCCCTGGTTCCATCCAGAGCTCCTGGGGGCAGGCGGGAAGATTCCAGCTCATAGGAATGGCTATGGATATTTCTCAGCACATTCCCACTGCCTCTTCACTTCGTTTGCACTATTCACACTTGTCAGCAGTGGGGCTGTGCTGATAGGACAGGAAAAGTTTGTTATAGCAACCCCCCCCATCTGCTGAATAGCTTTCTTTTACTTCTTCTTTTTGTGTTTCCTTGGAAGATTGTCACGGCGATGGTTGGATAAGGCTTAGAGGAGAACAAATCCCCTTCTGATCTCAGCCTCCAGTTCTGTGAACTGGGCAGAACGCTGCTGTCTGCTCAGAAATATATATATATTATATATATATATAGCTTTTTTTATATATCTATAAAGAAAAGCTAATGTTTTAACAAGGTTAAGAAGCTACTGGGAAGATGGAGATGGCAGCTAAAAGTGGAAAAGCCCAGCACTGAGAAACCACCATCTTTCAGCTGCAAATGGTTCAACTCTTTGGCTCCTTGTCCCTGGAATTGCTCCGGCACAACTGTGTCCTTGCACTTATATTCTCTCTTTTCCTCCCCTCGCTGTGGTGTTCCCCATCCCCTCTGCAAGCAGAGGTGGCCCAACACCCCCCAACAAGGACCCTCTGCTCTATTGTGGGATCTCTCCCACCGTGGGGCTCCTTCCTTGCTGCCCCCTCCGTGTGGGGAGTCTTGGGCTTGAAAGCAGCAAGCAGAGCATCCCTGGTTGTGTGCGGGATGGCTGCATCCACGTGAAGGCTGCACCAGGCAACCTTTGGCAAGCAACAGGTCCTTGGGATTTGGGGACAGCCATTCCTTAATGCTGATTGGGGTCAGCAAGGTGATGGATTCCTCACCCTGGAATCGGTACCAGGAAGAGAGGGGACGGGAAGGCAGGAAGGCTGAGGAGCATCCATCCCTTGTGGAGCGAGTCATGGTACAACGTGTGTTGCCTCCCAGGATGAGCAAAACCCATGTTCAGATCAGAGCTTTGGTGCCCAAATCCTTGGGGGACAAGAGAAAACTCAATGGCAGGTACTTAGCAGTGAGTTTGGAGTCAGGAAACTTGCTGCACAGGGAAAATAATGGAGCAGCTTGGGAATCAAGGGCTGAATTCCAGGAATTTCACTGATGGCAGGAGCGCTGTCAAAGGCAGGGAGGGCTGAGCCGCCTCGTGTCCCGCATCCCTGCTTTGTGCTCCCTGTGCCAGGGATGGGCTGGTGATGGCAGGAGTTTGAGGGCGAAGCCGCTCGTGGAGCAGGGAGGGATGAGGATGGAGAGGAAGAGACATCCAGACATAGAGCACTTATTCCCTGACAGCTTCCAAAGGCGCCCGGTCCCTTTGGCACATCCTCACCTCAGCCCCTCAACCTGCCCCCATCCCTTTTCAAGACGGAGGAGGAGGTCAACATCAACCATTATCTCTGTGAAAAAGAGGGCGAGCAGGGGAAAGAGAAACTAAAAGCTAAAGATTATCTGTGTTTCAGTTGCACTGGGGTATGTTTCTTTACCCGTTTTGATGCTAATGTCTCATTTAGTATGTTGCATGTGTCCTTTTTGTTCTGATTTGGGTTTTTTTTATTGAATAAAAGAGAAAAAATGTGTATATTTTTGGCAATTTAAGGTAATGTAGCTAAGATATATTTTTTTCACGCTGCTTGACTGTTCTTTATTATAATAAATAATATTAATATTAATGCCAAAGACTCTTTGAATACAGCTGAGGTTTCAAAATGGAAATGTGATGGGGTCCGTGTGGTTCGAGGTCCTGTGGCAGGGCTGGGGTCCTGCTGCCTGCACTGATGGGATGCTCAGGGAAGCTGCCTGGCTCCTGCATGGATTTGCCCCTGGGGAGGGGATGGAGACACGAACAAGGTGGTTGTTCATTAGCAAAACGTCCCCCCCCCCCAGTACCAGTTCCTTGTGCTGAGATGCCCCAAACACTGGCCCAGAGAAGCTGTGGCTGCCCCATCCCTGGCAGTGCTCAAGGCCAGGTTGGACACAGGGGCTTGGAGCAAGCTGCTCTATGGAAGGGGTCCCTGCCTGTGGCAGGGGTTGGAGCTGGAGGAGCTTTGAGGTCCCTTCCAACCCAAACCAGGCTGGGATTCTGTGATGGTTTCTGGAGCGAGTGGTGCTGCTGCTGGCCGTGGCTGTGCTCTACTCCAGGCAGGACCCTGGAGCCCAAGGGATGGACTCGCACTGAATGGAGCAGCCCCCAGGCACATCCCCTTCCCCAGCTCTCCACAGCAGCAGGAAAGCTCCTGTGCCCCAGTGCTAATGCTCTGGTCACAGCCAACAACTGCTGCTTGTTCCGAGCTCCCAAGGGACCGCGGCTGCATCCAGCTGCGTCCATCACCTCTCCCCCTGCCAGCCAGCCTGAACAGTGCACCCAAGGAGAATGACAGCATCTGCTCGGTGTCTATATCTATATGATATATGATGTCTGTATCTATATTGGTATCTATATATGTATCTATAGATATATGATATCTATAGTGGCATCTATATATGTATCTATAGATATAGATGATGTCTATATCTATATTGGCATCTATGTATCTATAGATATAGATGATGTCTATATCTATATTGGCATCTATATATGTATCTATAGATACAGATGATGTCTATATCTATATTGGCATCTATATATGTATCTATAGATATAGATGATGTCTATATCTATATTGGCATCTATATATGTATCTATAGATATAGATGATGTCTATATCTATATTGGCATCTATATATGTATCTATAGATACATGATATATGATGTCTATATCTATATCAGTATCTATATTGATATCTATATATATTGGTATCTGTATCTGCTCAGTAACTCTTCTGATTCTGTGTCTCCCCTGGAGTCTGCTCCTGAGCATGGGAGACCTCGTCTATGTCCACACTGTCTTAGGAGCAGACAAGGGGGTTCAAGCCATCTGCATCCATGGTGCCAGAGCCTGAGCCAGCCCTGTCCCACTGGGGCCACTACCCCATGGCCAGAGCATGTGGGGAAGCAGAGAACTGGATGCAGACAGAGTCCATCCAGGGCTGAGGGAGCCCCCCACTCATACAGGGGACACTGGTGACCAGCTGGGAGAGACCTGGAGCGGGACCTGCACAGGATTGCTCCAACAGCCACGTTTCCTGTACTTGCTATGGATGATTCTGCCGTTATCCTGGTCCAAGGGGATGCTCCTCAGGCACAAAAGGAGCACCTTCCTCTCACGTCTCTCCAATCTCCATCCATGCAAAGCAGGAACAGAAACGCCTCCAAGACCCAAGCAGTGGAAAGAGGAGAATTTTGCCAGGAACAAGGCACGGTACCTGTGGAAACAGGAATCTTCTCGTCCGTATTTCAGGGCTCCAAGGAGCAGCTCAGAGGTGCTGACAGGTTGAGGGAAGCGAGTGACGCTGCACAGAGGATTTACAACCTCCTTGGTTAAAGCACGGCTTTGCATGTCCCTGAGGGATGCTGGGAGCATTCCCACTGCACTGGAATGGTGGGAGCTGGCACCGTGGGACCCCCACACGGCTGCCCCTGGGGTGCCCCCCCCCCCAACTCATTCCCTCTGTCAAATACGCTGCATTTCCCAATACTTCAATGTCTACAAAGGGGGGGACCCCAAACCTTCGGTGCTGGGAAGACGAACTTCCAGGGGAGCAGGGGGACAGCCCCCCCCACCGCCTGCAGCTCCACGGGGCCGGGGGCTGGGGCGAACCCCCCCCACCTGCGGAAGGGGATAGGAGGGAAACGGGGGGACACCGACGGGCCTGGACCGGGCTCCCCGATGGGGGGGGGGGGGGGGAACCCGGAGCTGCGGCATCCACCGGGACACGGAGGAACCTTCCGCCGAGCCCGCCCCGGCTCTTCCGGCGGCGCCGGGAGGAGGAGGAGCCGCTGCCGGTGGAGGTGACCGGGGCCATGCGGCTGCTGGCGCTGGTGAGAGCGGCGGCGGAGGGGGGGCTCCGCCGGTGCCGGGACCCCGCGGTCGGGTCTCGCATCCCCGCGCTGCGGAGGAGCTCGGGCTCGCCGCAAGCGGTGATCGCCGCTAAGGAGCCGTTCGCGGTGGAGCTGAAGGCGGGCAGGACGTACGCGTGGTGCTCCTGCGGGCACAGCAAGCGCCAGGTCCGGGATGGGGACGCAGGGAGGCGGTTTTGGGGGGGGGGGGGTGTGTGTGTCTCGGTGTGGGCAAAGCCCCCTGCTCTGATCCCACCCCCCGCTTCGCTTCGCAGCCTTTCTGCGACGGCGCCCACAAGACGGCGGCGCCGGGGCTGTCCCCGCTGCGCTTCACCCCCGAGGAGGACGCGCGGGTCTGGCTCTGCGGCTGCAAACGCACCCGGACCCCCCCGTACTGCGACGGCACCCACAAAGGGGAGGCGGTGCAAGGGGCCTCGCTGCCCCCCCGGCCCTGACCCCCTGCACCGCGCCCGGCTCGGGGCCGCCGGGATGCTCGGTGTGTGGGTAAACGGGAGGAGATGCTGAGCTCCCACCGTAACCGACGGCTGAGAGGGGGCAGCAGCTTTGCCTTCAGCCCCACTGAGGAATAACCCAGTGGATAACGGGACTTCCCGGAGTGGTTTTCATTGAATCAGCCAGGTTGGAAAAGACCTTTAAAACCATCACATCCAGCCATTGCCTAGCACTGAGCCATATTGAACCTCGTGCAATCAGCCCCATTGATCCAGATCCCTGCACAGAGCCTTCCTCCCCTCCGGCACGTCAAACGCTCTCACCCGACTGAGTGTGCACTTGATCCTCTCATGCAGCTCATCATTAAACCAAGCCCTGGGGTTGCAGGATGCAGGACAGAGGAACCGGGTGCCTGCAGTTGTGCAGGCGGATGGAGGGAACGACAGTTCTGCAGCATTTATTACATTTACAAAGCTGTATAGTTATACAAATGTTTAACCAATAACAATATATGAATATCCGAATATATTACAAGACATTAAAACGTCGTACAGGATGCAGACATACAGAGCAGTTTGGTTTGTACCATATAGGAAAGAACAGAAAACAAAACACCCCCCCCGCCCCAAGCCCCCCAACAGACCCTGACCGAGGCACCTCAGCTGCCTCCCTCGGTCCATTCTGACCTATTTACAAGGAGAAAAGGGGTGTCAAAGTCGAGACAAACAGAGCCCCCCCAACACGCTTCGAGCCCCTCGTCCAGCCCCAGCTTGGGGATGGG
Source organism: Pezoporus flaviventris (assembly GCF_033815535.1). Classification (NCBI taxonomy): domain Eukaryota; kingdom Metazoa; phylum Chordata; class Aves; order Psittaciformes; family Psittacidae; genus Pezoporus; species Pezoporus flaviventris. Next base: position 251,118 of record NW_026892799.1, read on the forward strand.
GGAGAGGAACAGAAGAGGCCCCACTGGGGACCCTTCCCAAACCCATTCCCAGTGCCCGGAGCCCCGGGGCTGGGCTGCAGCAATGGTGCTGCTGTCCCAGCCGTGCTGGGGGTGCAGTGCTTCCAACAGATGAATTAAAGGATAACAATAATTAAGAAACACGCTGACGACATCCCACATTTCCTGACCTTTGGAATGGGGCTGTTCAGACAATTCCCGTGCCGCTTTGCCTTTGGTCCTCGCTGTGCCGCTGTGGGGGTGCTGGCTGGGTGCTGCAGGCACTTGCTTGGTTTATGTCCCCCTCCCCAGCAAGGGCAGGAATAAACCCCCCCCCCCTTGGCTCTGTGCTCCTGGGGCTCGTGTGCTTTATATGGTCCATGTAGAACGTTGGTCCATTGCGGGGCTGCCACCCAATGCACGGCAGCACCTTCCCACCATTGCCCCTCACCGAAGCCTCCTGGCTAAAGGCACTGTACTCTATAGTTTCTCTATTTAAAAACCCAATGGGGGGGGGGGGGGGGGAAGGAGGAGAGGGGGGGAAGGATGAGAGCAAGGGGGAGAACGCAAAGAAAAGCTTTGAAATGCAGCGTTGAAGCTGTGGGGAGCCACTTGTGGGGTGCTTTGAAGCCCCTGGGTCCCACAAAGACTCATCCAGCGCTGCCAAAACAGCCCCCAGTGGTTTAGACCAGAATCGGTGCTGGTACCAAGGAGGAGACACCAGTATCTAGTGGACCTTGTGCTCCTGCCCTTTGTCGCTGGCACTACACCACCCACCCTACTTACTGTGCATGAAGGGGAGCGTCTGCATGAGGCTTCACGAGGGCAGAGCCTGAACCTCCATCCAGAGACCGCATGGGAAGAGCAGATAAAGGAACAGGGAGGCGCTGGGCAAGGCAAAGCCAAGGTGGGGGCAAGGCCGGCAAGCGATGCTCAATGCCAACCAATGGAGCCGGGGCAGCCCGTTATCAAACCTGGGGCTAAAACCAGAAACAAACACAAACACAGCAATAAACCACAGGGCATGGGGGGGGATGGAGGGGCAGTTTTTGGCTTCTGTGCTTGGCCTTTACCTGTGCTTCACCCTTACCTGTGCAGCTGCGAGTGTGCCCCTGCCCCATGGAGGGGAGAGGGATGGGGAGGAGAGGGAAAAGTGGCAGAGAAACTGAGCAAGGAAGGCAGCAGCGGCTCCCAGCTCTGGCATGCAGCTACATCAGTGAAACCCAAAGGAAAAGGAAAGGGAAAAAGGAGGTGGGGGGGGGAAGGAAAAGAAAAAAAATCATTTAAAAATATTCCACCACCTTTATGCGTCGTATTTGCACTTTAAATTAATCCGGTCGCTCGGTAGAAAATAAGTACGTATAATTTGTCTTGTTTCGCTTCCGTTCGTCGTTCTCCCTCTGTCCACATCTATAGGTATATATATATAATATATAGAGCTCTAGAAAAGCCAGCCAGGAGTCCCCTGTCCGCCCGCTGCTTTAGGTCAAGGCCGAGGCCGTGCTGCCGTTGACAGTCGCTTTGCGGCAGCGGGCGGCGGGCGGCGGGTGGCAGTTCGAGGAGCCGTTGAGCGCGGGGCCGGTGCCGGTGGAGCTGGGGGAGCCGTGGGATGGGGTGGCCGGGCTGGGCAGGGAGGAGGAGGTGGCCGGCAGCGTGGCCGGGCTGTGGGCTTTGTCGCTGAGCGACTCGCACTCGGAGGCGCCGCTGGTGTTGGTGCCCTCGGGGGTGATGGGTTGGGAGAGCTTGAGCCGCTTGCAGGTCGGTTGGACGCGGTACTTCAGGGGTAAGGGGCCGTTCTGCAAGGGAGGGGGGGGGAAAAGGGGGAGAGGGGTGGTACCCGGCACCCTGCGGCACTGCCGATGGGCACCAGCCCTCCAGCCTGCCCTGGGGATACAGGGAGAGAAGCGTGAGCAGCATCCCGCATCCTCCTAGAAAGCCCATCAGGAGCAAACACCTTTGCAAGGAAAAGCTCGTGGGGTTTATGCACGGAAGTGCCCCAAGTTTTGAGCTCTGATTCTTAAGCTTTTCAGTTCCAAAGTTCTTCAATTTTAAAGCTCTTTAATGTTGAAGTTCTTCAATTTTTTAAGTTCAATTTTAAAGCTCTTCGATTTTAAAGCTCTTCAACTTTAATGTTGAAGTTCTTCAGTTTTTTAAGTTCAATTTTAAAGCTCTTCAATTTTGAAGCTTTTCCATTTTGAAGTTCTTCAGTTCCTAACTCCTTCCATGCTGACGCTTCCCCATGCCCTCAGCCCTCCCCTCGAGGACTGCATGTCCAAGCTTTCCTCCAACACAAGCCCCCCCAGTGCCCATCCCCATAGCAGGGAAAGAGGCAACTGCGCTTACCCTCCTCCAGGGATAGATGTAGGCGATGTCCATCAGGGTGTAATACTCCTTCAGGGGCTCATCTTCATAGAGGACTTCAACCTGGGGCAGGGGACAGGGTCAATCCTTCGGCATGGGGACAGAGGCACCACGAGCCCCCCCCCAGCCCAGAGCAGCTCATTGGGCTCTGCCATCCCCAAGGGTGCTGCTGGAGCTCCAGCCCTGCTTTGGCTGGAGGAGCATCCCCATTGAGACAGGACCCACAATAAAGGCCTGATCCCTTTGAGATGTGGGGCTGCAAAGCCTGGGCTGCACAAAGCAGAGCAAGCGAAGCACGGTGAACGTGTTAGCAGAGGATGCAGCCAAACAGCATCCCCCTTCCTCCGAGCCCACCGGAGCGCATCCCAAGCCCGAGCTCACCTTGTACTTGCTGGGAACATCCATCTTGTTGCGGAGGAACTTGGCCAAGTGCATGACAGTCATGGCAGCCGGGCAGCGCAGGAACCGCAGCCCGTTCTTCTGGGGACCGAGAGGCCTTGCTGAGTCCACGTGCAAGTAAATGGGCAGCTCCCATCTCCCTCTTCCCTCCCCACCCCAAAAGCCCCGGAGGCAGCCGGACACAGTGGTCCCACCACGCTCACCTTCTCCTTCTCCAGGTCCCCGTTCTCAACGCTCCCCTTCTTCTCTTCTCTAGGGGGATAAGGAAAGAAAACTCGGGATGAGGTTTATGGAAGGAATTAAAAGGCAGGGAGAAACAATACCCCATTAGAAGGGCTGTCCATGGAGGAGGAACATCAATGACCTTCAGCCAAGCTCTGGCTTCCCCCACGCAGTTGCTGCCATTTCCAACCCCGTGCGCTGCAACCGCTGCCCAGGCACCCACATTCCCTGAATCCCACTGCCCTGGATGCTGCTGACATCCTTGGAGGCCACCGCTGGGACTGGGGATGTGGCAGCCCTTGGGCTCTGCCACCGGGGGATACAGGGATGCCGCTGCCACAGCAAGCACCCACAGAGGATGCAGGATGCAGGACCAGGGCAGATGGGGTTTGGGTGCTCCTCTGGCCATTCAAGCATCCCGGGGTACTTGGCCCCATGCAGGGCCATGTCAGCCACCACCAGTTCACCTCTCAGAGGTGCCCAGAGAAGCTGTGGCTGCTCCATCCCAAGTTCAAGGCCAGGTTGGACACAGGGACTTGGAGCACCCAAACCATTCTGTGATTCTATGACCTCAGCTCCATCTCCGGAGCAGGAAGAAAAGGTGAGAGCTCATTCACAGCCCCAAACTGGGAGTAACCAGAAAATGGTACCTTGACCCTTCATAGAACTCTATGGACAGGCTGACAATCTCATCATCTGTCAGGTTCCCTTTGTCCTGCTCGGAGACTTCCCCGCGATCCTCATTGGACCCATTGGGAACTGCAGGAGGCAGAGGGAGGGAGAGGCTGAGCCATGGTGTGGGGGGGCACAGATGGGGTGCTGGGGGTCCCTGGGGCTGACACTCACCCTCTGCCACGGGGTAGGCTGCATAGAAGTCGCGCCTCCTCTTCATCTCATCTGCAGGAGAAGGGAGGAGGAAGGTGAGGGGGAAACCACCACACCAAGGGGAGATGGGTGCTGAGTGCCTGCTCCCGACCAGCAGCCCCAGCACAGGCTGCCCATAGGACCCCATAGGAGGGCAGTGGTTCCCAGCATTGCTTTGTGGCTGCCCCCAGCAGCGGATGGGCGCTGTCCGGATGGAGCCATCCCTGTCTGTTCACACCAAGCATTATCCTCCTGTCCCAGCCCCAAGGATAGGGGGGTGCGTGGGGACCAGCCTCACTGGTGGATGGGATTGAATTACAACCAACCCCAGACCCACCCAATGATAACCGGCCATGGTGGTACCTTTGAAAAGCCCCGGGACCAGTTTGTACACGATGTCCTGAAGGGTTTTGTCCGACCTGAGGTGGGCAAAGAAACAGGAAAAGAGGGGGAAATGAGCTGGAATAGGGAGCAGTTTGCTTCCAGGGCTGCCCCAGGCCAGCCCGGATGCTATTTCCCCCCATCTCCCAGCATAGAGCCCCAACTCCCCAACCCATGGCGATCCCAGCTCAAACCCATCCAGCCTCATGCTCACTGTAAGGGTTCAAGCTGGGAAAAGAGAGAAAAAAACAGCTCCAAACTCCTTGTAGATGTGTGGGATTCGGGGGCCAGGATCCGTTCCAGCCCTCAAAACAACCACACCACCACACGGAGAACTTAACAGGGATCAGCAAGCGTCCCTGCACGCCTGAGTTTCCATCCCAGTCTACTTCTGGAGCCGGCTGCGGTTCAGGCTCAGGCTTTGACTCCCCTCCGTCCAAGGGGGATGCAGGGCAGCATCCAAAGGCAGGGAGAGCACAAAGCGGGCTCTAAACCGCAACCATCTCAAGGCAGGAGCTTGTAAAGCACTCGAGGAGCCACGGAACTCAAGGCATGGAGGTGGGAGCGGGGCTTTACTCAAGGCTCAGGCGCAGGCTGCTGCAGGAGGAGGATGCGGCGCAACCGAAGCCCAACAGCTCAGGCAAATCAGGAAGGAAATCACCTCCCAACCCAAGCAGGAGCCGTGGGGATGGTGGAAGGTAAAGGACGTCTGCAATTGCTCCCATGGGAAGAGCCAGGCCTTTAAAGCAAACCAAATGACCAGACCCTGTAGTGTTGTTAGCCCAGCCGCATCCTTCATCCCTCGGTGCTGGGTGATGTCAACACGAGGCCCCCGCTGTGATTTGAGTTCCAGCACGTACCCAGGGCGTTCCCTTTATGATTTGCAGCCAGCTGATGGCAAAGCAGCCTCGGCTGCTGGCCTGGCAGCTCAATCACCAGCCAGAGCCTGCCCAGGGGGGGAGTCAGACCCATGCAGCATCAGTGTGGGGCTGGAGGACACGGGGGAAATGGGGCACAGCATCCACGGCACCGGTTGGGGAAGTAAAGGGGAAAGCGAGGCCCTGATGGGCACAGACTTCTCTATAGCATCGCATCTGGACCAGGCCCACACGTGCCCCACATTGCCCCCCAGCAGGACATGGCAGGGCACCATGATGGGATCCATCTCTGCATGCAGACAGGGGTGTTTCCGGGAGGGAGCAGTAGGAGCCAGAGTGTAAATATTTCATAGTGAAGCAGGAAAAAATAGAAAGGAAAAGGCAGAAAAAGTGTTACTACAGAAACGGATTTACATGGAAAAGGCTAAAAACACAGAGGCTAGAGAACCACCCCAGTGATGTACTGCAGCCTTTCGTGGTTTCTATGCCAACCACCTGCAGAGCCAATTCCACAACTGAGGCAGGATGAGTCTGGCTTTTCCCAGCCAGGGCACGCTGGTGTGAAGGCACCTGCACTGCTGCACTGCCAGGCTGGTACCCCCCCGGGGGACACAGCACCCACGGGGGACAGAAAAGGGAGTTAGAAAGCACAGGAAGGTCCCAGGTTAAAGTATGCATGGTGGGACTGCGGGATGGAGGGAGGGAGGGAGGGATGGAGGGATGGATGGATGGATGGATGGATGGATGGATGGATGGATGGATGGATGGATGGATGGAGGGATGGATGGATGGATGGATAGAGGGATGGATGGATAGATAGAGGGATGGATGGATGGATAGATAGAGGGATGGATGGATGGATGGATGGATGGATGGATGGATGGATGGAGGGAGGGAGGGAGGGAGGGAGGGATGATGGATGGATAGAGGGATGGATGGATGGATAGAGGGATGGATGGATGGATGGATGGATGGATGGATGGATGGATGGACGGATGGACGGATGGATGGATCGATGGAGGGATGGAGGGATGATGGATGGATATAGGGATGGATGGATGGATAGAGGGATGGATGGATGGATAGAGGGATGGATAGAGGGATGGATGGAGGGATGGATGATGGATGGATAGATAGAGGGATGCATGGATGGATAGATAGAGGGATGGATGGATGGATGGATGGATGGATGGATGGATGGATGGATGAATGGATGGATAGATAGAGGGATGGATGGATGGATGGATGGATGGATGGATGGATGGATGGAGGGAGGGATGGATGGATGGATGGATGGATGGATGGATGGATGGATGGATGGATGGATGGATGGATAGAGGGATGGATGGATGGATGGATGGATGGAGGGATGGATGGATGGATGGATGGATGGATGGATGGATAGAGGGATGGATGGATGGATGGATGGATGGATGGATGGATGGATGGATGGATGGATGGATAGAGGGAGGGAGGGATGGATGGATGCATGGATGGATGGATGGATGGATGGATGCGGTCTGGGATGTGCAGGCATGGGCACAGGGCAACCATCTGGCTCCTGCCCCAGCCACCTCCTGCTGCCCCACAGGTGTCCCTGACTCCTATTCCCTCCATGGTGCCATTTCCCACCATCCCCATTCCCCCTCCACCCGGAGAGCACCCGGAATCCCCACTGCAGCAGGGCGCACGGCCAGGAGCAAGGAGTTTTCACACCGTGAGCAACGCAACTGCTCCCTGCTCAGCCCCACGGCCGTGCCCCCTGGGTTGGCTGCTGAGCCCCCAGAGCTCACCTGATGCTGAGGAGGGGTCTGGTTTTGTGCACTTGCACATCACACATGGGGCAGTACTTGTTCGTCTCCAGGTAGCGAACGATGCAGGTTTTGCAGACTGCGGGGAGAGACTCGGTGTGAGGGGATGGAGAAACACACAGAGCCCCCCCTGTGCCCCCCACCGCCAGCACCCCTGCCCCGCATCCATCACCCCACAGCTCCATGCAGCATCAGGATGGGTTTGGGCACCGTCTCGGAGCGGCACAAACACCCCTGCTGGGGCTTGGGGCGCCCCTGGGTGCAGCCGGGGGCACTCACAGGAGTGCAGGCACTCCACGATGGTGGTGGCGTCGATGAAGTAGCCGCCGCACAGGGCGCACATCAGGTGTGGGTTGAGCTCGGTGATCTTTATCCTGGTGGTCCTGTGCATTTTGGAGCAGCTCCGCGAGGGATCCCCCCTGCAGGGAAACAGCCCGGGACCCCCTCAGTGGGTCAGGGTGGGATCAGTGGGGCCCACCCTGTGCAGCCCGGCTCCCTCTGCCCCATGGCTCCATCGCCCTGGGGGTCCCCAAGTGGGTCCCGCTATGGCTAAGGCACCTTGGAGAGGGGACAAGGCACCCATTAGCCAGGTCCTTGCCTGTGCACGCACACACACATGTGCACACACACTTGTGGGCACACACACACATGTGCACACATGCACACACACGTGCACACACACACGTGGGTACACACGTGTGCACATGCACTCATGTGCACACACTTGTGGGCACACACACACGTATGCACACACGCACACATGTGCACACACACTTATGAACACACACACTTGCACACACACAAACGTGTTCACACATGCACACACGTGCACACACATGTGTGCACACACGCACACACACGCACACATGTGCACACACACGCACACGTACACACATGTGCACACCCATGTGCGCACACACACGCACACCCACGCACACATGTGCACTCACGCACACACACGCACACACGCATACACACACGTGTACACACATGCACACATGTGCATACACACGCACACGTGTGCACACACACATGTGCACACATACGCAAACACGTGTACACACACATGTACACACACGCACACATGTGCACACATGCACACACGCGCACACACACGTGTACACACACGCACACACGCGCACACACACATGTGCACACACGCACACACACATGCACAAACACACGTGTGCACAGACACACACGCACACACACATGTACACACACATGCACACACGTGCACACACACATGCACACATGTGCACACACACGTGTACACACACGTGCACACGTGCACACACACGTGTACACACACATATGCGCACACACATGTGTACACACACGTGTACGCACACACACACATGCGCACACACACACGTGTACACACACACGTGTACACACACATACACACATGTGTACGCACACACACACACGTGTACACACACATACACACATGTGTACGCACACACACACACATGTACACACACATACACACATGTGTACGCACACACACACACGTGTACACACACATACACACATGTGTACGCACACACACACACATGTACACACACACACACACGTGTACGCACACACACACGTGTACACACAGCATAGCTCTGTTTCGCTGCCCGTGCGCTCCGGCACTTCCACGTTTACAACGGGAGACAGTGGAGCCGGAGCCTCAAATCACTGCAGTTTTATTGTTTCCATGGCAACCCTGATACTTGGCGAGGGGCCGGGCCATGATTGCACCCATGCGAGGCGAGGGCGAGAGGGGAACAGAGCCCCCAGGTTTGTGCACGGCTGCGATGACAGCAACACCCCACGCACCCACAGCGAGCAGACACACGCACACGTGTGGCCTGTGTACACACGTGATGCATGTACACACACACACACGCAGGGGTGTACGTGTACACCCCCACACGGGCGCTCGCACGGGGTCTGCTATGGGGCAGGGTCACGGGCCGCTTGACACCCAACGGCCAACAGTCAGAAGCACCAAAGGATGGGGTGAACCCCACAGCCGGGGAGCCAGCGGGGTGCACGTGTGGGTGTGTAAGGGTGTGCAGGGGTGTGCAAGGCTGTGGGTCTGGGGGGGTGCTCAGGGCTGTGCATGGAGCGGTGTGTACAGGTCCACGCGAGGCTGAGGAAGCTGCCCCCGGGCTCCCAGTGCTCCCAGTGCTTCCCCAGGGCTCCGGACTGGGTCTCTCATCTCATTTGGCCACCATGGAGTGCCCAGAAGCAGCTGGGCAGGGATGGGGACCCCAGCGACCAGGATGGAGATTCCATAGGGACCGGGATGGGGATGCTGCAGGAATGGGGATGCCACAGTGTCTGGGATGGAGATGCTGCAGGGATGGCAATGCCACAGTGTCTGGGATGGGGATGCTGCAGGGACGGGGACACCATGGCGATTGGGATGGAAAAGCCACAGGGTCCGGGATGGAGATGTTGCAGGGATGGGGATGTTGCAGGGATGGGATGCCATGGGGACCGGGATGGAGGTGCTCCAGGGATGGGATTCCATGAGGATCAGGATGGAGATGCTGCAGGGATGGGATGCCATGGGGACCGGGATGGAGGTGCTGCAGGGATAGGATGCCATAGGGACCGGGATGGAGATGCTGCAGGGATGGGATGCCATGAGGATCAGGATGGAGATGCTGCAGCGATGGGATGCCATGGGGACCAGGATGGAGAGGCTCAGGGATGGGATGCCATGGGGACCAGGATGGAGAGGTTGCAGGGACGGGATGCCTTGGGGACTGGGATGGAGATGCTGCAGGAATGGGATGCCATGGGGACAGGGATGGAGATGCTGCAGGGATGGCACACCATAGGGACCGGGATGGAGATGCTGCAGGGATGGGATGCCATGGGGACGGGGATGGAGAGGCTCAGGGATGGGATGCCATAGGGACTGGGATGGAGATGCTGCAGGGATGGGATGCCATGGGGACCGGGATGGAGAGGCTCAGGGATGGGATGCCATAGGGACCAGAATGGAGATGCTGCAGGAATGGGATGCCATGGGGACCAGGATGGAGATGCTCAGGGATGGGATGCCATAGGGACCGGGATGGAGATGCTGCAGCGATGGGATGCCATGGGGACCGGGATGGAGAGGCTGCAGGGATGGGATGCCATAGGGACCGGGATGGAGATGCTGCAGCGATGGGATGCCATGGGGACCGGGATGGAGAGGCTGCAGGGATGGGATGCCATGGGGACCAGGATGGAGAGGCTCAGGGATGGGATGCCATGGGGACCGGGACAGAGAATCCACAGGGTCCCCTGTGCTGAGGGACACGGAACAAGCCAAGCCCTGTGGTCCCCTTGCAGAGAGGGCCCCATGACCCACAGGGTGTCTGGGAAGCTCCAGCCCCCCCCCGGCTCATCTCCCTTGGGGCAGCCCAATGCTGGGGGGGGGGGGGGGGGGGGCTGTCGGTGCCCGGCTTCACACCGACCCCCAACAGGGGACCGGGCACCGGCTGCGTTTTGGGTGGATTTTGCCGCTCCCGGTACCCGCAATGGCCGCCCCGGTCTCGGCGGTTGTGGGGGGGGGAAACCCGAGCCACCGGCGCAAACCGGTTCTAATGAACCGGGCGATAACAACCGCGATTTCCTGCCGTGGGGGTGAACAAAGCCCCGGTTCCACACACACACACCCCCCCCCCCCCATCCAGGCACCGGGACCGGCCGCAGCACCGGAGCCCTCGGGGCCGCCCCGTCCCGACACCGGAGCGGGTCCCCCTCAGGGTTTCGGGGCTTTCGGGGTCTTTTGTCTCCGTGGGCGGTGGCTCTGCCCCGTGCCCCCCCCCCCCCCCCCCCCCAAGGCACGGGTGGGGAAGGACGCTCCAAAGTCACCGGTAACTTGGACCCCACCGGCCGCCCCCTCCCCGCGGGACCCACCGGCGGCGGCGGCGAGCACGGGAAATGAACCGGGACCGTCCCACCCGGCACTGCCCGCACCGGGAACGCGATCGGGAGGCACCGGAGCGTGAACCGGAGACCCCCGACAGCGCCCCCCCCCCCCAAAACCGGGGCCCAACGGCGGGACCCGCTCGGTGCGTGACACCCGCCGGGCACGGACACGCGTGGCCGCGGGGGTCCCCGGTTGCAGCCCGGTCGTGCCGCGGCTCCGCTTTACCGGGGGGGGGGGGGAACGGAACACACGCACAGACCCCACGGTTTGGGACCGGGGCTGAGGCGCTCCCGGTGCCCCGCAGCCCTTTGTACCCCGGGGCCGCCTGACAGCCCGCCCCGGGACACGGCCCGGCCCCTCCGCCCGCCCCGGGGGGGGTCCCGCCGATGCTCCCCCCCCCCCCCCCCCCCTTCCCGGTTTGGGCCCTGCGTTGGGTGTGGGGGGGGGGGAGGCAAAGGAAGGAGCCGGGGCCGCCCGGTCCCCGCAGCCCCTCACCGGTGCCCGCCGCGGGGTGGGGGGGTCCCGGTGCCCCCATCATGGGTAGCGGCGGGGCCGCGGCACAAAGCGGGGGGCGGCGGCGGCCATCGGCCATCTTGAACGCGGAGAGAAAAGGACACGGGGGGGGGGGGAAGGGGGGGGGGGGGAGCGGGAGGGGGGGGGGGGATCCCGGCGGCGGCGGCGGTGGGGGGGGGGGACCGGGGCCGTGTCCCTACCTGGTGGCGGCGGCAGCGGCGGCCCCGCGGCCGCCCCCCCGCTCCCGGCTCGGTTCGGCTCCGCGCTGCGGACGGGGCCTTTTTTTTTTTTTTTTTTTTCTTTTTTTCTTTTTTTTTTCCTTGCTCGTTTTCTTTTTTTTTTTTTTTTCCGTTTTCTTTTTTTTTTCCCCCTCCTTCCTCCTCTTTTTTTTTTTTTAATTTTTTTCCTCCTTTTTTTTTTTTTTTTTTTTATTTTTTTTTTTTTCCCTCCTCCAGCCGCCGCCAGGCCCCGCCCCGCCCCACGTGACCTCATTCCTTCGGGGTGTTGCGGAGGAAGCGAGTGAGGGGCCGAGATTGGGGCTCCCCCCCCCCCCCCCCCGCCGCTCCGCCCCCCCCATCCCTTCACCGCCCCCCCCCAAGTCCTTGCACCCTAAAAGCCGCTGGAACGGGCCCAAGGTCGAGCTGGGGGGGGGGTGTCCCCGGCGGCAGCTCCGGTCCCCGCGTTTGGTGTCACCCCAGCACCCAACACCCCCTCCCCGGGTCGGTTTTGTCCCGCGGGAGCATCCTAAGGGAGAGGGCCGGTGCGGGCCGGTGCTCGGTAGGGCCCGCGGCAGGCGGGGAAGCGGAGGGAAGGAGGGAAAGGGATGGAAGGAAAAATAGAGGGGAATGAGAGAAAGAAACAGGGGAATGGATAAGGAGGGAAAAAGGGGGAAGGGGGAAAAAGGATGGAAGGAAAAATAGAGGGGAATGAGAGGGAAAAAAAGAGGAATGGGTAAGGAGGGAAAAAGGGAGAAGAGGGGTGGAAGGAAAAATGGAAATGAGAGAAAGAAACAGGGGAATGTGAAAGGAGAGAAAAAGGGGAAGGGGGAAAAGGATGGAAGGAAAAATAGAGGGGAATGAGAGGGTAAAAAAGAGGAATGGGAAAGGAGGGGAAAAGGGGGAAGGGGGAAAAGGATGGAAGGAAAAATAGAGGGAAATGAGAGGGAAAAAAAGGAATGGGAAAGGAGGGAAAAAGGGGGAAGGGGCGGGGGGGGGGGGGGGGAATAAGAGGGGATAAAAAAAAAGGAAGGGAAAACAAAAAGGAAAGGATGGAGGAGCGGGAAGCGCCACAGTGTCCGCCGCTCCCGCGGGGTCCTGCCCGCTCTCGGTGCGACCGAGGCGGTCCCGTACACCCGCTGTAGCGGCTGCTCTGCGGAGCCCTGCGCCCACGGGTGTCTCCCCCGCTCCGCACAGCTGCGGTCGGGATCAATTCCCCCCCTACCCTGGTGCCGGTACCGGTGGCCGGTTCTCGAGGCCGGTGCCGGTGGCGGTGGGGTTGAGTACAGCGGTCGCGGAAGGGCTTCGCAGCGCGGTCTCTGTGGCGCAATCGGTTAGCGCGTTCGGCTGTTAACCGAAAGGTTGGTGGTTCGAGCCCACCCAGGGACGAGGCCACCTCTTTTTTTCCTCAACCCAGTTTTTACCGGGCCGGTCCAAGAACGGACACGGAGTAGCAGCGGTGCCCGGTCGCGGGCACCGGCAGGATGTGGCCCCGGTGGTCCCGCTGTGCTCATGGCTTCCTTCGAGGAAGGAAACCAGCCCGCTGGTGCGAGCAAAGCCACTGCTGCTCAGCCTGCCGTCCCTCTGCATCCCAGCACCGCCCATCAGCAAAAGGAGATGTTGGGACATCAAAACCGGAGCAGATTTGGGAGCCTGTTTCAACCCGGACTCTGTGTTTTGCCTTAAAAATAAGCCGAAAAAGGTCCAGAAGCTGCAGTGCTGAACTCCCCCTCTCTTCCAAAGTCTTGTAACGTTTATTTTTGTTCCCTGCTTGCCCTGATTTGATTTTCATACCAGAAATCATGAACTTAGTGGTTTAATCCAGGGAATAAAGCCATGCCAGCAAGATCCCTGTTGTTCCAAGTTGCTCCTGCAGCAGAGGCAGCACTGGGCCTCTCCGGGCCAGGGATTGCTGCTGCCTTCCCGATCCAAGAACATGAGCCTGCTGGGGAAGGGAAGAGATAAGATGGGATCGGATCACATCCCCACTGTCAGGGCTGTGAGGGACCAGGCTCTGGGTCCCCATCAGGATCTGCTGCTCCTTCTCCTCACAGCCCAAACGCGGCCTCCGGCTTCATCCCTGCTGGAAACCTTTGACAATGGAATACAAGTGCCACAGGACGGGTTGTGCCTCCGGGCTCGGTCCCGGCGTGGATAAACGGCCCCTGCACGGGCTGCGATGCTCATTGGAACCAGGCAGCCTCCTCTGTTGTGCATTCGGGCGCGTTTCCAGACACATGGATCTCTTTCCCTTTGGCACAACATCACTCCCATAAATTAAACGTTTAATCCGGTCTTCCTCCCGGAGAGGGGAGAGAGCTGCCGAGTGGGGATGGGGAAGGAAATCCAATCCTCCACAGAGCGCAAATCCCCCTTTCCATTGATCTTGGAGTACAAAATACCCCCGCAGCCGCTTGCCAGGCTCCTTCCCCTCCCCGGGATGTGCCAGGATTCCCTGCTTCAGGGTCACTTCACAGAGCCAGCACTGTCCAAAGAGGGGTTTTGCTCCCTCAGAGGAGCCCCACTGGCCCTGGCTGCACAGGGGGTGTGCCAGAGGTGCAGAAGTGGGTGGTGGGTGTGCAGGGCTGGACACACACCAGGGCTCAGTGTGGTGGTGCGGTGCAGGATGGGTTTCCTCAAGTTCCTGGCTCAATTCAGCTGGGTTTGGCCAACTTTTCCCAGTGCCCAGCAGAAGGTGCCAGGGCTGTGTAGGGCTGAGCTGGTGGGAGATGCCACCAGGACACCCTGCAGCGATCCCAGCTTTGCCCCAGGCATATGGGGGACAGGGACGGGGGTGCTCTAGCCTCGGGAACCCCCCCAGCACCACCCTGTGATGTGCTGGTCACAACCACAGGCCACCTTCACAATGCTCATCCAGCTGTGCCATACCCCCATGGGCACATCCAGCTGTGCCACGACCTTGAATGCACATCCAACAGCTGCATGCCTCTGCATGTACATGCAACTGTTGTCCTTGGATGTACATCCAGCTGTTGCATGACCCTTGAACTCCCATCCAGCTGTATCACCCCCCTGCATGCCCATCCAGCTGTTGCCCTTGCATGCCCATCCAGCTGTGCCCTGCACCTTTAGGTGTATCCAGCTGTGCCATGCCCCTGTATGCACATCCAGTGCCTGCATGATCCTTGCGTGCCCATCCAGCTGTTGCCCTTATATGCGCACCCAGCTGTTGCCCCATGTGCACATCCAGCTGTTGCCCCTATGTGTACACCCAGCTGTTGCCCCTATATGCACATCCAGCTGTTGCTCTTGTGTGCACATCCAGCTGTTGCCCCTATATGCACACCCAGCTGTTGCCCCTATGTGCACACCCAGCTGTTGCCCCTATGTGCACACCCAGCTGTTGCCCCATGTGCACACCCAGCTGTTGCCCCAATGTGCACATCCAGCTGTTGCCCCATGTGTACATCCAGCTGTTGCCCCTATATGCACACCCAGCTGTTGCCCTTGTGTGCACATCCAGCTGTTGCCCCTATGTGCACACCCAGCTGTTGCCCCAATGTGCACACCCAGCTGTTGCCCCTATGTGCACATCCAGCTGTTGCCCCAATGTGCACACCCAGCTGTTGCCCCATGTGCACACCCAGCTGTTGCCCCTGTGTGCACATCCAGCTGTTGCCCCTATGTGCACATACTGCTGTTGCCCCTGTGTACACACCCAGCTGTTGCCCCAATGTGCACATCCAGCTGTTGCCCCTATGTGCACACCCAGCTGTTGCCCCTGTGTGCACATCCAGCTGTTGCCCCATGTGTACATCCAGCTGTTGCCCCTATATGCACACCCAGCTGTTGCCCTTGTGTGCACATCCAGCTGTTGCCCCTATGTGCACATACTGCTGTTGCCCCTGTGTACACACCCAGCTGTTGCCCCAATGTGCACATCCAGCTGTTGCCCCTGTGTACACACCCAGCTGTTGCCCCAATGTGCACACCCAGCTGTTGCCCCTATGTGCACACCCAGCTGTTGCCCCTATGTGCACACCCAGCTGTTGCCCCATGTGTACATCCAGCTGTTGCCCCTATATGCACACCCAGCTGTTGCCCCATGTGCACATCCAGCTGTTGCCCCAATGTGCACACCCAGCTGTTGCCCCATGTGCACACCCAGCTGTTGGCCGTGTGCACACCCAGCTGTTGCCCCATGTGCACACCCAGCTGTTGCCCCATGTGCACACCCAGCTGTTGCCCCTGTGTGCACATCCAGCTGTTGCCCCTATGTGCACATACTGCTGTTGCCCCTGTGTACACACCCAGCTGTTGCCCCAATGTGCACATCCAGCTGTTGCCCCTATGTGCACACCCAGCTGTTGCCCCATGTGTACATCCAGCTGTTGCCCCTATATGCACACCCAGCTGTTGCCCCATGTGCACATCCAGCTGTTGCCCCAATGTGCACACCCAGCTGTTGCCCCATGTGCACACCCAGCTGTTGCCCCGTGTGCACATCCAGCTGTTGCCCCTGTGTGCACACCCAGCTGTTGCCCCTATATGCACATCCAGCTGTTGCCCCTATGTGCACACCCAGCTGTTGCCCCTGTGTGCACACCCAGCTGTTGCCCCTTCACACCCACCCAGCTGCGGCTCCAGCTGTGCGCGCCCTCCCTCCAGCGCGCCCCTCCCGCCCAGTCCTCCACCGTCCCGGCATGCCCCGCGAGCAATGACTCCTCATTTTTACCCCCCCTCCCTCCCCGCCTCCGCAACCAACCAATCAGCTGCTCCCCGCCGCAGCACGAACCACCAATAGCGAGGGGCGCTTCGCCAGGAAGCCGCGGCGGCAGCCAATGGGAAGGAGCGGGAGGCGGGAGCAGCGGCACGGTGCGGAGCGGAGCGGGGCCTGGCGGTGTCTCAGGAGCCGGCGCCATGGTGAGCACCGGGCCCGGGGACCGGCGGGGCGAGGCGAGGCGCGGGGGTGGCCCCGGGGTGGGATGGGGGCCGTCCCCGCGGGGGTCCCATCCCCGCGGGCTTCCCTCAGGCAGCGGCTTAAAGAGAGCGGTGCCGGTGCCCCCGAGGCCTCCGCAGGGCCGCGGCCGTACCTGCGCGTCCTGCTCTGTTCCAGTCTATTATGTCCTATAACGGCGGGGCCGTCATGGCCATGAAGGGGAAGAGCTGCGTGGGCATCGCGGCGGACCGGCGGTTCGGCATTCAGGCGCAGATGGTGACCACAGACTTCCAGAAGATTTTCCCGATGGGAGAAAGGCTGTACATTGGATTGGCGGGGCTGGCCACGGACGTGCAGACGGTGTAAGTGGGGCTGCCGCGTGTGCCCATGCCGAGCCCCCCAAGAGGACAAGAAGGACTCAAGCGGCAGCTTGTGCTGAGCAGAAATGGCTTTGGTTATTGGTGGGGGAGGTAACGTAGGTGGGGTCAGTTCGGCACTGCTTGGTCTCCCTTCTGTTACTGTAAGTGATTTAAGATCCCATCCCTATGAAGACTTAAAGGGGGTGACAGGAAACCTGGTGAGGGGCTTTGGACAAGGGCCTGTAGGGACAGGCCAAGGGGAATGGCTTGAACCTGCCAGAGGGGAGACTGAGATGAGCTCTTAGGCAGAAGCTCTTCCCTGGGAGGGTGCTGAGGCGCTGGCACAGGGTGCCCAGAGAAGCTGTGGCTGCCCCATCCCTGGCAGTGTTCAAGGCCAGGTTGGACACAGGGGCTTGGAGCAAGCTGCTCCAGTGGAAGGGGTCCCTGCCCGTGGCAGGGGTTGGAGCTGGAGGAGCTTTAAGGTCCCTTCCAACACAAACCACTATGGAATACCTACTGGTCTCAAGCAGGTGTCAGGAGCTGGCATCCATCAGTGTGCAGCAGAACAGTTCATGCCTGGGTGAAGGCAAAAGAAAAGGAATCTGCTTCTGCTGTAATGCTGATTCTCCTCTCTCACAGTGCCCAGAGACTGAAGTTCAGGCTGAATCTCTACGAGCTGAAGGAGGGCAGGCAGATCAAACCTCAGACTTTCATGAGCATGGTTTCCAATCTGCTCTACGAGAGACGGTAAGTGTCAAACAAGAGTCGCTGTTTATGCATCAGTGAAGGTCGTGGTGGCTGGAGCTGATGTGATCCTAGAGAAGCCAGGAGGCTGAGGAGTGCTCCTGCAGTGACTGCCCATGATACAGCAAAAGGAGACTTCAATCTAGTGACGATGTCATCTTCAGTTTCCTTGCAAAATAACACTCTATAGCAGTACCACTTTGTTCTCTTTGCTGTGCTGAAGCCATGGTACCGTGCTTCTAGGTTCCCCTCACCAAAAGCACCTGTGGGATGTTTTCCTTGCCTGGATATTCACATGGGATGCAGAGCTGGAGCTGCATCAAGGTGGTTTCACTGCTCTGTTTGTCCTTCACAGGTTTGGGCCGTACTACACAGAACCGGTCATTGCGGGGCTGGACCCTATAACACATGAACCCTTTATCTGCTCCCTGGACCTCATCGGCTGCCCCATGATCACCGATGACTTTGTGGTCAGTGGGACCTGCTCAGAGCAGATGTATGGCATGTGCGAGTCCCTCTGGGAGCCCGACATGGTGAGTGGGGCTCCTCTTCTTGGATTCAGGCTCCTGCTGCTCACTGGAGAACTGGGGATCCATGCGTTGGATGAAAAGCTATGTCCATTGGTGCTTCCCAAGGAGCATGGGAGAACAAAGAGGCTGGAGCTTATAACTGCAGGAAAAATCTTACAGCAGCTTGGATGATACTTTGGGGGTTGAACAAAATCCAGTGCACCAACATTGTTGGACA
Organism: Pezoporus flaviventris; assembly: GCF_033815535.1. NCBI lineage: Eukaryota > Metazoa > Chordata > Aves > Psittaciformes > Psittacidae > Pezoporus > Pezoporus flaviventris. Next base: position 269,434 of record NW_026892799.1, read on the forward strand.
GGGCTTGGAGCAACCTGCTCTAGTGGGAGATGTCCCTGCCTGTGGCATGGGGTTGGAACTGCATGAGCTTTAAGGTCCCTTCCAACCCACATCATTCTGTGATTCCATTTTCACACTGACTAAAAGAGCTTCTGTTCCTCAGGAGCCCGACCACCTCTTCGAAACAATCTCACAGGCCATGCTGAATGCAGTGGACAGAGATGCCATTTCTGGAATGGGAGTGGTGGTGCACATCATGTAAGTGCTCTCTCCTTCCCCTGCAGAACAGAGGTAGAATTCAACAAGCTGTGTGTTAAAGGAATTTGGTGCCAGGGTATCCCTATCCCGCTCCTTCCAGCAGTATCATTAACAACATTCTGTCCATTCTAAGTGGTTTACTTCACTGCTGCAGCTCGTGGCTGTGGCTCCAGCTGCAGGAGCCACATTGGAAATCAGTCCTAGACACAGGGATTCCCTGGCTCCATTCCTGGTGGTATTTAGGAGTGCAGCTCCTCAGACAAGTAGCACTGCCCTGAGGGATGCTCTTTGCCACAGCCAGATTCAGTGTTACTTCCCCAGCTCTGCAGTCAGACTTCTGAAGCAGTTCGTTTTGCTGATGGGGCTCATTCCCTGGAGCATCCCTGGCACTGCTCTTGCTGGAGCTCCCTTGGGGCAAAGCAGGACAAGGATGAGCTTTACTTGGCTGGAACAGGCACCTTCAAGCCCAGATGATCCTGCCTGTGCCAGCAAACCCAACTACCTGTGCACACTGCAGAGGGGCCGATCTGTATGTAGGTATTAAATGTGGGTTTACTAATAGGTGTTTTCTCCTTTCCCCTCTAGTGAAAAAGACAAGATCACCACCAGGACCCTGAAGGCTCGCATGGACTAACCCAGCCCCAATCCTGTGCTTCACAGCCCCCTTTGCTTGGAACTTTTTTAAATAAAGCCCTCTATCGTAGTGAGCTTTCCTTTTCTTGAGTCTCAACGCTAGGATTAAGTTCTCTAAAGCTGTCAGGAGGAGCTTGGTTTTACACAGCAGCAGTGCTTACCTTTGTTTGAGCCACCCATCATCCCCCTACATGTGGTGCTCCCAGGAGTCAACCCCATCTCCTGGAGACAGCACAGCAGCGTTGGCTTTTCCTATCAAATTCATATGTTCTTACATCCAGGACTTGATTAAACCAGTTCTTACTTAACCCCTCCCATTGTACAGACACATATCAGATGACTTTTCCAGTTCACAGAGGACTGAAACCAACCACGTACCTTGTGGAGGCACGGTGAGGACACTTGAAAGAGGAGAGCAGGAAGGAGCAGACGTACACAAAGTTTTACTTTTATTTTTCTCTGGTTGGAGACTCATCTTGTAACATGCATGCATTTCAAAACAGTAACAGTGTCTCAAACTGCTCCTAGCAAACAGACAAGCACAGAGGACTTCAACTTCCTAGTTAAAAAACAGCAGTGAAAAAACCCTAGAATGTTTTTGTTGTTGTTTTCTTGACTTTTAACTTCATTTATTCACATTGTTTTCAGTGGCACTGATCAGCCCTGCCCACCCTTACAACCTGCGTGTAACACGCTGGGGTGCAGCTGAACAAAAGACCAGTACAACAGCCGAGTAGGGAAAAACCCAAACCACTCAACCCGATGGATGCCCAGCGGCTGGTTCTGAGCTTTGCCAGCACTGTTACACGTGATACTCACACCAAAGAGCAAGGAAAATCAGTAGTGGCTAATCTGGATACTGGAGAATGGCTCTGCAGGAGTAGGGAAGCCAACAGGCGTTAGGACACGTGGGGAGAGGAGAGGGGTTTCGTTTGGAGCTGTTGGAACCCCCATCTGTCTCAGATCGGTTCCTCAGCATCACAAACCAAGTTGAGGACACACACACACACTGACTTCAGAAAGGTTTGGACCACCTCAAGGTTCAATGCTTGGAGCTCTGCAGCTGGGAGGGAGGTGGCTGTAAAGACTGTGTGGAACAGCGCACAACCCCTACACCAAAGACAGCCCATAGCTACAACCCAACCCCGCTCCATGCCTTTCCTGGGCTAAGAGGCTACTGAAGGTGACTGTGGGGGTGCTCCCGAGGGGAGAGCAGGAGGTTCCTCCCAGAGAAGGAAATAAGACTCCAGTGTTTTAGTGTTCTTCCTGGTTATGAAAATCGGATTCAAAATTAGGATGCTTGGAGGTGAGAGTACAGCCTCATTCCCACAGGAATCTGGAGTTCTGAAGTTCTCCCTGTGATGAACTGCATGGCTTTTAAGAATTAAAAGCAGGTTAATCAGAGACATGTACCAGACCAGAGGAAGGAGCCCTTGCTGTGAGAACTCCTGCTGACATTCCCATTTCACACAGCAAACCCAGACCCTCTTCCTGACACTGAAGCTGCCCCACAGGGCGGGTGCTGGCCTGGTACCTCCAGAACATGGTGCTCTATCACAGGGTGACCCACCACGTCCTCGAGTGGGTTTTATTGCACTATTGGAGCAGAACAGCACCCCCAGTCACAACCTGTGACTGCACTCAGCCTTCCCTCTCCTGCTATCTCAGACAGGGAAGATGTCAAAGTTCTAGGTTAAACCCACTTTTTAGGTCTTTAAATTTGACAGATCCCTGTTCAGAACGAGACCCTCAGCACAGGCAGGACTGTGGACGGGGGCAGCTTCCCACTCAAGCTTCCCCAATAATCCTTTCTGAACCTCCAGCTGCCCAAAGAACTGCACCATAATTCCTGGCCGCATCCCTCCCTCAGCAGGCTCTGAGGGATGTGCTACCCACTGCAATTCTTTCAGCCAGGGGTGGTTTGCAGTCAAAATGTGCTTCAGTGTAAAGTGTTCCGCAGGGTACATGCTACAGACAGGAATATCTACATTCAGCAACCTAGAACTAAATTCACACCAGAAACAGACAACAAACTAGCACAAGCAGTTGGTAAAAGCAAGAATTAATTGAAAGGGCTGGGGTTTTTTGCTTTTAAATACTTCGAGTTAAAAAAGTGACCTAAAACAAGATTAAAAAAAACCAAACCAAAACAACCCAAAAAAAAACAGAAAAAAAAAGTCCCTTTTAAAAAGAAATCAAATATTTGCAGCTTCACTTCTTATTCTGGTAAGAAAAATACTGTCTAGAACCAAAACTGAGCATTTTTTCAACGCAATGCTACCGCTCCAAATGTAAACAATATACAAAATGCTTCTGTTAAACCAAAGTTCCATACCTGGGGAATACATCAGGAAGTGAGGAAATCGCATGTCCTTACTTTAATACACAAATATGGCAACTTGACAGAACTGGGGAAGTGCTAAAGTGAATGGAGTTCATGGGGCTTTTGGTGTCACCCGAGCCAGCGACAGCCAATTTGATCCTCAAAGGAGGTCGGTTGGAGTGGAATAAGAAAATACAATTAACTGCTCTTAAGCCCTTTAGCATCAGCCTTCCAGAAAGATTGCTGCAGGAACTAACTGCATTTTCATGTCAGCCCTGGTGATGAATGAGGCTCTTGCTCCGAGCTATGCAAGCTTCATCTGCTGACTTTCTTTGGGTTGTTTGCTTTGTAGGATGGCTGCAGTTCACTCATCCCCTTCTCTCTTCCTCCCCCCATTTCTCTCTTCTGTTTTTCCTCTACAAATGCATGATTTCAAGCCTTTCAAAGGTCCCAGCTAGTTTCCCCAAAGGAGGATACAAACTTACCAGGCCAAAGTTGCAGATTCAATGCAGAGTTTTATAACTGTCAAGAATAAAAAGTGATTGGTATTTAATTTCCGATAGTAAACTTAAGTGCTTAGTGTTTTAAGAGAAAAGCAACCAATATAATGCCCACAAAACCAAGCTGATGATACCCTCCAAGTCCTCCCTTTTTCAAAGCATTCTCATAGCTGCATTTGTTTTGTGGCTTTTCCAGCTACACACCTTAAGACATGAGACTCTCAGGCCTCCCAGACAATGGTGTGTTAACCCCACATCACACAGAACAAGGACCGGACTCCAGCGGAGAAGAGATCTGTCCCGTGTCAAAGGGAATGACCCATGAATGAAGGAAAAGATTCAGATCCCGTTATGACCCCTAATGTGAATTCTTGTTTTCTTAAAGACTCTATTTACAGTGCACTCTCGTGGGCTGAGACTTCAGCCCCTTTTTGTCCCCTTCAACGTTGAGACCTGTGGGATTCACATCACAAATGTGCGTGTGAACATCTACGAGAACCCCAAGCCCACATTCAGAATCCAGACCAGAGCTAGGTTTAGGCTAGGGAAATTACCAGAAGGTGATGAGCACCAGTTATCTCTCAAAAGGACCAAATTCCACACAGCAAACTGTAGCACGTGTTACAGCACAGGACAGACATTCGAAACAGCTTATTCCCGAAACAAAGGCATATGTGAAAACAGTTTCAAGGCAGAGAAGCAACATGTTTCAACTGCAAGAGGTTTGTTCAAAACACTAAATCCTGCTTCAAAAAAGAGAAAGACAATTAAAAAAAAGGAACCAAGAGATCTGTAAGTGGTGTGCAGCAGAGCTAACGAAACCCAAAGCAAGTCTGACAAGCTTGGCTGTGAGAAATAGTACAAGCATTCTGGAGACAAAACAGGACGTTTTTCAGTCACTCCAATAAGTTCCAATTCCTTAAAGGGGAGGAGGAAGGGGAGGGAATAACCTGGCGCAAGTGTTCAAACATTTCCACTCCTTGACTGTTGCTCTAGAGAGGGGTATGGAGCAGAGAAGAGTAAAACCAACCACAGCTCAAGTCCTGAGTCCTTTGGAGCTGGGAGACTCGCTCCGCAGTCCCAGCTCCCAGCACTCCCCACTGGTAGCGAAGTCCAATTCCTTCGTGTGCAAGTCACATTGCCATGTGAACAATGAACCACCTAAGCAAAGAACCTCTGTCAGGAAACAAATTCAAGTACCTGTTGCAGATGGGGCTAGTAAGGAAGACTGAACATTAGCTAGATTAACACTGGCGGAAGTGCGATGTTAAGCTGTCACCTAAGAGACACGGTAATTCCCGACTGAGGTGCGACAGGGAAACGCTCCGGATACTCAAATATATCCCATATCTACAGGTACAAAATGCCTTTTTCTTTTTCCTTTTATGAAATCTTCATAGCTGGCCAAATTAAAGCACAATGGGTCCGAGCACATTATGATCTGAGGTCATTCAATGCCTCTACTACTTCTCATACCTGTTTCTTTCCGTTCTAGGAGTTACACCTCTTTAAGTGATCATCTTTGGTAGATGTTCATTTCCCTCATCTTTCTTGGAAACCAAGTGCAGTTACAAAAGTTTGTCTTGCTTAAATTAACCCAAAAGCATAAAGTGTCCCAGTCTGAATTTACCTAAAGTTCAGCGACTCCTCCTTATCAGAGTAGTATTTTCTGTCCTTGAAATGGTGAGCTAGTTTCCTTCCAATTCCTACCAAGAGGGAAATAAAAGGGTTTGTGTGTCTTTCGGGTAAAGACAGTCCAGTAATAAAAAACCCCCAAAATAGTAGTTTGTGGAACCAGGCACTGCCTCACTCCCACTGAACGTGATCTAGAGCGACCCCTTCTAGACAGTGCCACGTATCATATCCCTATGGGCTTCTCTTGATCGGAGAGGAGAAAATGTCATTAGAAAGAGCAGTGCTGAAACAATGCACTTTGCTTGTTTTAAAAAGCCCTCAAATCTGTGTCTGGGCACTTCTGTTAACATAAAAACCCACTTTTCCACCTGGGTCAAGTGGACTGTTGGAGGGTGCACCTAGAATGAGTTTTTCTCTTAAGTCACGCAGTGCCACGCACTCGCTCTTGCACACTCACACGCGCACACACACGCACACCCCACATGCTGCTACAGTGTCTGTTTTAGTGTCACAGGCTGCGTTCTCTGTTTGGAAGTAGCCCCCTCTTCCTCTTCATGTCTCGCTGAAGGCTGAAGACGACTATGTCAGGATATTGGAGATAAATTCATTGAAGCGCTTAGAGTACTGCTCTGGATTCACGGTGGAGATCTCTGCCCCAGCCTGCAAGGCAGAGAGGAGACAGGAGTCACAACACCTTCCTCCAAGGGCAGCAGTGCCAAGGGGAGAGAAGGGAGGACAGAAGGGAGGGATCATGTCGGCACAGCCTGGCACAGACCCATAACAAACTGCAGGTTCTAGGGGGGAAAAAAACCCATCAAGAGGTCAAGAGATATCCCCAAGGAACTGATTTTAGGTCCAGTTGGATCTTCTGCAGACCCCTGAGTCAAAGCACTGGATTTGTTCTCATATGGTTTGGAAGGAGCATGAAAAACTCTATGTCCTCCTAAACCAGGCTCTTTCCAAGCCCTTTCGGGAAGCTTGGGATTGCTACTAGGGAGCGGGACTGGCCCCAGGATGGGGATAGGGTATCACGCCCAACTGCAAGCCAGTCTATTCTGCTCTGTGAGGCAATTTGGTGTCACACCAGGGAAATCAAGCACCTCCCAAACTGGGAAAACCTTTGCAAGACAGTCTGAGAAGATGCTAAACGAGGGAAGAGCTGCTCTTGGCCATGGAATCACTGGAGAACTTCCATACTGATAGAAAAATGAGAGTCAGGAGGCATCACCCATGCGCACGCAGGCAAAGCAGAAGCCCCAAAGCCCATCCTCCCTGCAGTGGGTGGCTGCTTACCCCATGTTTCACTGTTTTGGCAGCGTGTGCAGCTTTCTTCTTCGCATCATATGGCGTAAGAATGTCTATAATGGCCATGAAGTACACTTCCTTCTTGGGGGCACCTAGCAAGGCAAGAGAGTCGCTAGCACACCCTGAGCTCTGAGCAAAGCCCCCCTCCTCTAGAAATACGTGGCTGCTTTGCTGCATACAGCAGAGAAAGCAAGGAGCTGGAGGCTGTAAAGGGGTAGAGAAGGACTGGAAACAGCACACTAGAGGCCCACATGCTCTCTGACCATGCCACTGCTCTCCAAGCATCACATCTACCCATTCCAACTCTCACCATCCACAACCAGGCACTGCACGGCAAAGGAGAGACACTTGGCAGAATCCCTCTCTCTGTGTGCACAGTCCTCCCATTCCATTCAGCCCAGCCAGACCACAGGACACCCCCCCTCTGCCCTCCAGGGCTTCCCAGCATCCCAGGATACTCACTTTCGTGGCTTTTCATGGCATAGACGTCGACAGAGGGATCGAACTCCCCGGGCCCAAAGAAACGTGGGTAGTTGAGGAGGTTGCCAGGGCTGTCAGGGGGGGTGCCATAGGAGGAGATGGGGTTGCCTCCCAGCCCATCGTTCTCACACTCCTCGTCCTCTGCCCGATCCTCCACTTCCATCTCTTCCTGCTCTGCTCGGTCAACATCGTGGATCCCAACCAGCAAGCTGTAGTCCATAATCTTCAGCTGAGCTAAAAACTGGGAGAAAGAGATGAGTGAGAACAGCAGCATCCACGTGGGATCAGAGATTATCAGTCCTACCCTGCCAGTATCCCCCTAAGGATGGGCTGTAGCAAGAGCTAAACCCTTATTAGACTCCAGAGAATCTAACCAGCATATCCTTGACTGTACTTGCTTGACTGATCCAGGAATGGCATCCTTTGCAGCTACTACTGAGGCCACAATGAGGACCCAGTTATGGGAGACAGTTACAAGCCACCGCCCCCCCCCCCCTCCCCAGGAAACTCTACCTCCACATCCCTCTTCAGCTTCTCCAGGAAGTTCTTTTTACTCTCTTCTCCAACGTGCAGCTTCTGGCCCTCATTCAAGAAGTCGTTGTCCTTGAATGTTGGTAGATCCTTGGCCTGCAACAAGAAGCCTGGGTCAGACTCTCCAAAGCCCGGCTTCCTGGGGGAGGGCTGGTACATGGAGTGCCACAGAGACTCTGACCAAGCGTGGCCTTGCACCAGGGTGTTCTGGCTGTTTATAAGGTGAAGTGGCTCATCCTGTCCACTAAGTATGAAAACGGCATTAGGCAGAGCACACTGTTTGTCAGGGAATCCATGTGCTGAGCTGGACCTAAGGGGAAACTGAAGGGAGACACAGAAAACAACCCAACTTCAAAGGCTGCTGCAGGCTGAAAGCTCCAAAGCTGGGCTCCAGCCAGAGGTGGCCCAACCAGCTCCCACAATAGGAAAGAAATCCATTTTGTTGGCTTCTGGCTGGAGGAAGGCTTGGGGAAAACATGCTTCTCTTCCAGAAGACTTGAGGAAAGGCTTAAACCCACTGCTCTTGGGAGGAATGCGCTTGCAGCAGGCCCTGAGCACTTCTCAGGGCCACGGAAGAACATGAAACCCCTTTGTACAACTGGGAATTCATTGATTTTGTTCTTAGAATGACATATGAGTGTCTGGTGGCTTTAGACAGATCTAGTCTGAATGGCCTGAGACAAAGTGCAGCAGCAGCAAAGGCTGGGGGGGTAAAGAGCCAGCAAGCTGGGCCTTGACACCAGAGCATTCAGTGTAAATGGGAGATCCTTGGCTCACACCAGAGATCTAATTTTAGGCCAGGCTGGAGCAGACATACCCTGTGGTCCCAAACCTGAACATTCTATGTGCAAAACATGTAGTACTGTGAGTTACTACTGTGATTTCTACAGGACTTTTCCCAGCAGCATCACAGCCAAAGTTTTGCAGAGGCAGATTCTTAGTCACAAGTTCCCCTAATGGCACCAGAAACCAAACTGAATAACACACTGAGATAGCCAAGAGCCTGAGATGAGCTGCTCTGGTTTATGAAGCATCTGCTGCAAAAGCTAACTGCTGACCTGACTCAGTCTGGTACTCAGGGAGAGCTATGAAGAAATCCTTCTGTAAAGACACCATTGCACTAATGTGGGCTTGGGTACATGGGGGATTGTCCCCCAACAAGTTCCCCCCATTCCTGGTAGTGTCAATATAACAGAGCAGGGTAGGGCAGCATCAGATCTGCACCATCTCTTCCTGAGCACTTACTGGGCACAGCCTGAAAGGTGGGACAGAAACAGGTTATCACTCAAGGCCCATTTAATATCCCGTGCTCAATACCCCTTTGGAAAAGGGAAGTCAGTTGGATCCATGTGCTTCCAACCACCTGGAGGAAGGAAAGGCTGGCCAGGGATGGTCCATACCTTCTCTTTATCGCTTGCTTCCCTGGATACTGTTGAGCCCTGATAAAAGAATAAAGAAAAGAGCATTGCTGCACTATGTGTCACATTCCCAAAGAATTCCTCAACCCCATTTAATTCCTCCATGCAGAAAAATAACAGAAGCAGCTTTAACATCAGTTCTCAGCCCCTTTTTCATGCCCGGGGTACGCTTATGGGTCTCCCTGGTGTAGCAAAGGCCACTTGTATTGTGGGAATGGAACAACATTTGAGCTCCAGGAGAAGCTCCATCCACAGCCCCCCCAAACTTGCTTCCCCTGAACAAAACCCAAAGCCCAGGACATGGTCAAATGGGTGTCACAAAGACCAACTCCCCCCACTCTGGAAAAGGAGCTCAGCTCCATGCCTTGCCCTCCAAACCCTCACCTTCAGGTCATATTTCCTGTGCACAGTCAGCCTGTGACTAAACACGTTTCTGGTCACCACCATGTAGGTTTCCACTCCATCCACGGTGAGCCGGTACATGCCAAGGAACTGAGGCAGGAGGGTGTTCCCATGACACTCCACTATGAACTGGAGGAGGGCAGGGAAGGGAAGGGCAGAGGAAGACAGCACTGTCACACAAACCCATCTCTGACAGCTCAGCAAGATGCTGACAGTGAAGCCTCCAGTTCCAGCCATCTGACACCGATGGGAAAGGAAAGAGGCTTGCAAATGGCTCCGAGGGTCTCAAGAAGAGCAAGTCAGGGCATTGTAAGGACCTTCCAGCCCTGAGCTGAGACAGAGCATCCCACTGTGTGTGCATGTCTGCTGTGGCAGACTAGGTGTGCATGACCCACAGCAGAGGGAGTGTGTTGTTGGCACTGGCTAAACTTCACTTCCTGTGGTTGTGTGAGTGAAGAGAAAGCAAAGAGAAGGTCCACTGGCAGATAATGTGGACAAGGGTAGGACATTTCCAGCTGTCCCAGTTTGCCCTCCCTTCCCTGCTGCGTGTACCTGTCTCCTCCCTGGCTCCTCTGGGAAGTCTAATTCAAAGGATGGAATTAGGAGCATGTCTACGGATCTCAGGTACCAGTGACCCATCATTCATCAATACAAGGAACAGGGTGAGCTGGGAAGGGGCTCAGCACTGAGAAGAAACAGGCAGCTGTGCCGTGACTGGCTCTCCAATGCTAAGAGACACCGTTTCCTCCTGCAACAGCTCTTTGCAAGCTCTGCCAGGTCGCACGCTGCAGATCCAAGCTCCAGCTCCCCATCAGCGGATGCTCCCCCAGGTGTCTGCCACCTCCCCGCCAGGCTTCCAGACTCACCGTACCTGATGGTACTTCTTTAAGATGTTGTGCATCTCTGCTACATCCTCGCTCGACACGGCCTTGATGACGAACCTCCTGTCGTAGGTGGTGAGGAAGCGGGCCCCGCACCGGCCCTGGCTGTCACTGTTCACCGGCGCGCTGCGTGTCACCGAGTTCTGAGGGAACCAGAACAGAGCAAAGTGGGGAGGAGAAGCCAAAGCTGCCACCTCCCTGGGGAAGAAACAAAAGCAGATGAGACCTGGGGGAGCTGGGCCAGCTCCACACCCTGGCTCTGGAACAGCACACATCCCAGGGATGCTGTGGTCCACTGTAAGCGTGACGGTGGCCAAGCTTCGGAGAGCATTTCACTCATGACCATTGGAAGCATCCTTGAGTGCTCAGGTTAACCCAGCTATTGATTTACCTGGTTCACTCCACCACCTGGCATGTATTTTTGATGAGGTTTTTTTACTAAGAGCTTTTCATACACAGGCCAAGCCTCCTTTTCCTCCTGGAAGCTTAAGAACAGTCAGGATATTTCTAAAGGCTTAAAGAAAACCAGAATACAGTGAAGGAAATGGCCTTCTTTTCCCTCAAGCAGCCTAAACTGGCAAAACCACCATTGTCTGGGAATTCTTTACAGGTCCTCCTGGAAGCAAAAGCCACCCTCAGCTTCTGCTCTTCCTACAATGGGATGAAAAAGATTGGGAGTATAAATAGCTTGGTTGTTCTTCCGACAACCAGCAGCATCTGTCTTTATATCCCTGTCTCCACCCTTAGCAACGAGCCATTGCAGCTTCTTTTCCTCCTTGCAGCACGACTGGAAAATCCCAGGCAGACTGCAGAGTATCCACAACATTCCCTGAGCCCCAACGCGTTCTGAAGCCTCTCCCCAGGTAAGGAGCCTCATCCCACTGCTGGAGCCCCTGCTCTTCACACCTTCCACACCAAGTCAAACAGGTCCCCAGTCTCCTGCTTGTTTCCTGTGTCACTCCCCAGCAGCTGCCTTCCAGCTCCATGAGCCCAGTCACCAGTGCTGGTTTAGAAACCATTCTGTCAGCCAACAGTGGTGGCTCTCACTGCTGTTTCCTTGCCACTGGTGCAGGCAGACGGGGAGAATTGAGTTGTGCTCTGAAACAGTGATACTTGGTGGTGGTCTTGAGTGTCTTTTAGGATGTCAGGGCTGGACAATGCATTTCATGCTGTGTATTTTAGCTGCTGGTTACTGTTCTCTCCTCCTCTCAGCTTTCTGAGGAGCAGGCAGCAGAGGGAGCCTGCTCTTCTGCAGACAGATAGGCGAGCAGAGCCTGCTGTGAAAGAGGGATTTACCATGTCACGCTGCAAGTGAGCTCAGAGGTTTCCTTTCAGAATGAAGCATTTAAAGCTTTTAAAACTTTAATGAAGCAGGGGAAAAACTCGGCTCCTGCCAATGGCTTTAGAAACCATCAGGAAAAGAAAGGCAAACAAAAAAAAAAGCCCCTTTGCTTCTTACTGACATTTGCAAATGAGTCCGTGCTCCACAATTTAATCACCCCTCACCTCAAAACCACAGAGCTTTTCTGGTAGAAGAGCTGGGAAGCAGAAATCATGACCACATATGGACATGACCAAATTTACAGCCCTTCGGTTTACTCCGCTCCCTTCCTGTCACTCCCACCTCTTCCCCACTTGGGGTGTTATATTTAGCATTCTGGCTCCATTCCCACTGAAGCCATCACATTTTACCCACCTGCATTTAGCTCAATAAATGTTTTCTGCTTTCTGTTCTAGCTGCCGGCTTCTAAAGAGCCAAAGATGGGAGAAGTAATCCTTCAGACCGACAGCTAAAGTGGCAATGAGAGAAACCAGGTAGTGAGAACCAACAAGCACCCCAGGGGCAGGGTGCTGCTGGCCAAGCAGCCCCCTCAAGAGCCACACACAGCCTGGCATGAGCCACTGCCAACAGCCCAGAAGGTGCTGGTGCTGCTTCTCTCTGGCACCATCGGTGCCCAGAGAACAAGCCTGAGGGGAGGAGGGAATAAATGAAACCAATAATCTCACAGGCATGTGCTCAAGAAAAGCATGTCCTGAAAATAGAAGAGCTCTTCCATCACAAGCAGGAGAGATCTGCGTGCACAGCTCGCAGGTAAGGACAGCGCAAAGAACCTGGGCTCAGCTCTGTCTCTGTCAGCTCATGGGCACTCACCCAGCCCAGAGCTGCAGCAGGCAGCGTTTGCCATTCCTCCTGGGGATGGTTGGCCCCTTGCAGAAGAAAAGCAAAGCTGACTGTCAGTTCTGCTTGAAAAACACGTCTCTGTTTGAGCAAACAGCCTCCGAGTGCCCAGCACGCCTGAGAACAGGCAGCAGAGTGGGATGAGCCCTGGCAGGCAGCAGAGAGGCAGCTGAGACAATGAAACTAAGCAGCAAAAAGCCCCAGCATCGAGCCTGGTACCCCCAGAGGTCACCCCTTCTCACAGAGGCCGGTGTGCTCCCCTCCTGGTCTGGACCATGAGGCAGAGGATGGGATGCAGGCGCTACACAGCTGCCCCATACATGAGACTGCATGGAGTAGATGCAGCATCTTCCCAATGTAGCAAGCCATGGGCTAAGAAAACAGATCTCTTCATGATACTAACCTTGAAACAGACTGAGATCAGGCATAATCTAGATACAATCTGGGAGAATTCTGACACGCTTGGGGAGGGTATAGGGAGATGTATGTGGACATGGGAACACACACACACTCCCAGAAGGAAACAGCGCGGTGGGATCAGCAGGAACAGCCCTGCTCCTATCTCCTCTCCTCACAACACAGGCAGCAGTGAAGCAAAGAAGGGAGAGAGCAAGCAGCTTGTGCCACTCACCCACTGCTCCAGTGCTGTGGTGCCTCTCTGGGCTGGTGGATTCCAGGGAGGATTTTAGCTGAAGCCCTCAAGCAGCGAGTACTGGAGCTCTGCCAGCCCTTATCAACTGCAGCCATGCCAAAGACACCGGGTTTAATTACCTAACCCCAGCCTGCTAAAGGCCATGCAGCTATCAAAGCCACCCTCTTCTTCTGCACTGGCTTTTCCCCCAGTTTAAGAGGTCTCCAAGCAGCCTGCTACTACGCAGCTCCTGCAAGCAGCAAGAGTTGTGCCATCTCTTTCACTGGATTTAAGCTTAGTGGTATTAATACAAGAAAATCTCCCCTCCAAGGCAAGTCTGAGCCTTTGGCCTTTGGGGTCAAAGCAGCAGCCAGCTCGATAAACCCAATTCAACAGCACCAATCCTTGGCACACACTTGGTGAAAGCAGCACCCGAACCTGTGAAGCCACGGCAGACTCATTCTCCTTGCAGATGTTCTGCACTAGATCATGGTTATCCTCCAGCTCCTGCCTGTCTGCAGCCATCTGCTGCCTCTTCTTTCCTGCCTAGACTGCACGCTCTCTGCAGCGGGGACCATCTTTTCATCCTGCAATTGCCCAGTGCTTGGCACAGCAAGATCTACTCTGCTGCTGTGAGCCCTTGGGGTTCTGGGAAACCCATTCCAACTGTGATAATAAACCCCTAAAAACTGGCCCCATGAGAATGTTGTATCACATCTCCTCTGCCGGTTTGGTTCTTGTATCCCAGGGAAAGGTGTTTGGAGGGCAGGGAGAGAAGAGACTGTACCTGGTAGTCTTGATCATCGATCCCAAATCTCTCCCGGAGGTTTCGGAACACCAGTGGACAATATTCCTTAAATTTAAAGCGACTTGGCAGGTTTTCCCTAGGGCAAAGCAGAAAAGAGATTCTTGTGCAATGATCAGCTTGGGAAATCACACTCAATTCTTCTCCCACCTCACTGCTAACCCCCCCCCCGGCATAGCCAAGCCCCCTCCTCCCTACGAGGGCCCTATTCTGCATGTATTTACCCTCATGAGGGTAGCTTGTTTCTTTGGATGCCTACAAGAGTCACCTCCTCACAGGAACATTTGCAAGCCTAAAAGGCTTTTTGCATGAGGATGTCTGTCTGAACAGAACAATCTCCCCTGTCACAAGCACAGATGTGACAGAACCATTTCTCTCTTTCCCCTTCCTTTGTTGCTTTGTTCCCTTCAGTAACACAGCTGCCCCCTGCAACACACTGCTACTGTTCAAGAGGAAAAGCTGCAGGAAAGGAAGGGGGGAGCTCTGATTTCAGATCAGATCAGATCACTGGTGCATCAAAAGAAAGGTCAACACGCGACAAACCGTCTGACCCAGAACCCAAAGGAGAGGACAGGGATCAGCTCCAGCCAGGCGCGTTCCAGACCCCAGCATTCCAGAGCCAGCTCTGCTGCCAGGCCTCCCCAGAGCACAGTGGACACCTCACAGCATTCCCCATGGCTGAAGGATGCTGCCATCTCCTCCCTAGCAGAGCTCTTTGTCTGCCCAGTGGGAAGAAGCAGAGAGGATGGTCCTGCTTGGACACAGTGGGAGATGTTGGCAGCTCATTCTCAATGAGAATCCTTTGCATTAATATGTGGGAAACCAAACTCTCTGTAGGAGAAGAGGGAAGAGCAGATACTGCAAATTGTAAGCGCCAGGGAAGACAAACTTTTGAATCACACTCCCACTCCTCAACGCTGATCCCTGTAAAATTGAGTGAAACTGAAGCATTAATCAGGGAGCACCACACACACACAGAGCCAGGGTGGAGAACACGGCGCTCAGCATCAGTCACAACCACGGCTTCCCCAGGGATTCCAAACCTTCATCTCCAGGAAAAGGAAAAGGGGGTAACTCCAGACAAAACCCCTGGGCCAGAGGTTTAACACAGCCTCACAGCTGTCTCCTGTGAACAGTCCCAAAGGGACAAGGAACTCGGGAGGCCACAGAGAGAAAACTCCTGCCCTCTGTTCCATGCTCCATGGGATTTGGGGAATACCCAGACAGGACACTGCAGGAGTCACTGTCCTCCATCAGTTTTGTGCATAACCAAGATTCCAAGGCCCTAGGGCTGGAGTTTGCTGCACAAGTTACACCTTGTGAACTCTAAACTGTCCAGTCCAGTTATCCACATATAACTTGCTTTGCAGTGGTGCCACTTCTGAGCCTGGTCTTATCAGACTTCTTATCCCTCAAAGGCTATAAACCAAACCATGAGACAGCATCTCAGTGACAAACTGACCCTCACCATGGCCTCTTGAGGGGTCTGGGCAGGGCACAGACTTGGGGCATGTGTGCAGCCATGCCATATCCTCTTGCCATTGCAACAGGGAACAAACCAAAAGGCCGTCACCGTGCCACAGCAAAGAGACAAACAAGTTGGGAAGCACCTACTTACTTGTTGAATAGATGATTGTCCACCTTAATCTTACTGTAGGCTTTAAAGTCATCTGGCATTAACATGACAGGGACAGGAACATTGCTGAGCTCGTTGATCTAAAAGAGAAAGGAAACAGAGACTCAAACCCCAAGTTCCACTGCTCTGCAGTTACTGTCAATGGACTTCAGGGATGCCAAACACCCCAGAAGCTGGTTTGGAAGCAATAAAACCCATTAGACTTTTAGAACAACTTGCTGTGCTGAAGCAACCTGGAGAACACTGTGGTTACAAGCGGTAGAAGCATCTCAGTCAGTCATGTGCTGAGCACTCTTGAGCCAACCTCAGCTCTTCCATCTTTTCACCTTCCGCTGATCATCCAAGACACAGCTTAGAACTGAGACAAACCGACAGAAATAGCAGATCTCCTGTTTTAAATAAATCCCCTCTGCTTTTATTTAGGGAATGTTGCATCAGCCAATCTCTTAACCAGTTCTCACCATCACAAATCATGGATGACCGAAGCCTCCAACGTGGCCAGAGCAGACTGGGGGGAGCAACACAGCATAGCTCCCCTGTGGCTGCTATTCCTATGCTTTTGCTGTCTCTTGTTGCTCTTATCCCACCTTCTCGAAAGGGATGAGTCACTCCACTAGATTGTTTTTGCTCCTTAGTCATGCGTGTGCCAAGCACAGGAATAAGGGAAGCAACAGAATGAACCTGCAGCTACTATTGTACAGCCAGGCTCATGCTACAGCACCCAGCAGCGAAACAGCACTGGTAAAAACCTAGCACATAAGAACAGAATCCACCTCTGGGCTGGATGTGGCCACCCTGCTCCAGCCAAGCCCAGGCACTGACAAGGCTGTGCCAGATTCAAGAGCAGGTCAAGAGGCAGCACTGAAGACAGCCCCAGTGTCATCCATTCACATGGACCTCACAGGAATCACACGAGTCCCATCCCTCTGAACTGATATTAACCCACTGGATTGAGGAAGTCATTCCATTCCAGCTCCATTCCCATAACTCTTGTGCCAAGCAGGTAATGCTGGAGAGGAGCAGCCAACACTGGCAACAGCGGGGTTTGGACAGGAGTCAGGCCTGGAGTCTGTTCCCAACACCAACACCTTGGGCAGGGCAAGTGACTTCCAATAGGCTTGGAAACCACCAGCACTTCCCTGCTGCCTGGGAACAGGGTCCAAGCCATCAGCCTAAGGACATGGACTCCAGCTCCGGGATTCCCTGCTCCCTGCATGCAACATTACACACAATACTGTCCAAAGAGCTGCTGCCACAGCACCTCTGGAGGCAGAAACAAAAGGAGGCACAAAGGGAGCTGCTCTGCAGCAACACAGAATCACACAGTTTGGGTTGAAGGACCTTAAAGCTCCTCCAGCTCCAACCCCTGCCATGGGTAGGGACCCCTTCCACTGGAGCAGCTTGCTCCAAGCCCCTGTGTCCAACCTGGCCTTGAACACTGCCAGGGATGGGGCAGCCACAGCTTCTCCGGGCACCCTGTGCCAGCGCCTCAGCACCCTCCCAGGGAAGAGCCTCTTTACTGTCTAATCTGAACCTAAGGAGGCCAAGGGAGGCCCCAGCTCCAGAGACGTGTGATGAGCTGTCTGATGCTCTGAGCAAGCCTTTGACAGGGTATGGATTTAGCCCATCCTTTCCCCATCATTCCCAATGACAAAACCAGAGCAGATTTAACAAATGTCAGACGGGAGAGAACGACACACACACACTGCAATGAGAAAAGATGACTATTTTCAGAGCCTGCCATCCCACACAACAGATAAGCGGGAAGTAAACCGGGAACGGCTCCGTGAAGAGCAGAGATGGTGCTCATTAAAGCTCTGCCTTGGATTTCCTTTACAGCAGCACCGAGGAGCATTAAGCACTCCCATAAAGTGCTTTGGGATGTATGGAGAATGCTGCACAAATGAATGAATAATGCCACAGGCTTCCCATCATTTGTAATCACAATGGGAGCAGGAAGGAAAATACCCCCTGACTTCAGCTAAAGGCTCAATCCTGCCCAGGGCTGTTCCTTGAGCAGTAGGTAGGAGAAAGGGAAGGCAAAAGGGACGTCCCAGATGCTGATGTCCAGCTCCCAGCTCCTGCCGGGAGCTGCATCAAGCAGCTCCATGCACTGACTTTCCCCTCAGGGCACCAGCTCATTCTGTAGCTGCCTCCAGCCACTATTTCTTGCTGTCTAACAGGAGGGGAAGCTCCTTCCACACGCCTGTCCTCAGCCTCTTCCCAGCTATTAGCAGCTTGTTCCCGAGCGGAGGAAGGATGCTGAGAGGGAACAGCCATTTGGAGAGAGTCTCCTCCCTGCCAGGAACTGAGACACAAACGTTAGCAAAGTGAGATGTCAAGACGTCTCTGGATGTCCTCATTTCTGCCAAAGCACAAAGCTCAGAGCAAATGTTGTACCTGTTGCAACCCTCCTGACTGGCAGAAACGGTGCGCCAGGATTCCTCGGCTCCTTTAGAAGATGCCCCCACTCTTCCCAAGGGAAAACAGCCTGACACCAGTGAAAAAATCCCCCTCTGAGGAAGCCTCTCCCCCCCCTTTCAGCTGCAGTCAGCAGAGCTTTCTGGATGCTTTGGGATTCCTGGAGGAGACAGGGAGAAGGGGTCTGTGCCAGGCTCTGCATCACTGACTGGTCACTGATGGCCTGTTCCCCACCACGCAAGGCAGCTCCTGGTCACTGCACCTTTGCTCCTGACACCAGTCTGAAAGCAAACATGAATGGTGGGGGGTGGTTTTGTCCCAGCAAAAGGACACGCACTGTGTGCTCCCACAGTGACTCCTGCGCTCGATGCCTTCCTCAGGACGTCAAAGGGATTGGAATGGGAAGCCCCCACACTGCCTTCAATAGGGATATCCCAACCCCTCCCTCCTCACAGTATAAGGCTCAGCATCCAGCTCCCCTTCCTAAGGCTTATCAGGCCAGGTCCTGCAGCACGGTGCCAAGTGAAACCCTAGGAGAGCAGCAGCAGACAGGACAGGGATCCTCTCCTGCGGCTCATCATCACATCATGCTGGAATGTGAGCAGCCTCCGAGCGCAACGTGACGAACGCCTGGCACATGTTTGCTCTCTCGCCTTCTCCCCAGGGAGAGGCGTGGAGCAGGGATTATATATAGCAGAGTCTGTGTCTCGGAGTATTTCTGCTACAGAAGGCAAGGTCACAGCAAGGTGCAGAGTGATGAGGTGGCCAGCAAGCCCCTGGGGAGCCCTGCCCCACGGGTCTGACCCACCTGGTGCTCATAAAAGAGACGACACCGTCACCCAGCTGCAGGAGGTCTGTCCCTGCCAGGACCTGGGGAGAGCTCTGGGTACAAGGTGCACAGTGAGGTCTTGGATTGGGGTCTCTGGAAGAGGCAGCAGCCAACAGCAGAGGTGCAGCAGACACAGCCAGGCAGCAGACACAGCCAAGACAGACAGCAGAGGTGCAGCAGACACAGCCAGGCAGCAGACACAGCCAAGACAGACAGCAGAGGTGCAGCAGACACAGACAGCACCGCATCACACACCTCGGTCCCTCACCACATGGGTTGCTGTAGGAAGCACAGTGGCTGCAAGGAGCAGGTCCTGCTGCACCACAGCCTGTGCCTGGGGTGGGGGGGGGGGGTCCACACCTCCCCATCAAATGCTTTAATGGTCCCCAAGGGACCAGAATTAAGACCAGCTGATGTAGAGCAGGAGCTCTTCAGTCCTGAGCCCTGTTCTCCAGCCCCTGCAGGTTTCCTGTAACACATCCAGCTTTTCAGATCTCACCATCTACCTTTGAATCCTCTGGAAAATAAGCCCCTGGTTTTGCACAGTCCTCTTAGAGCAGTTTTCTGTTCCCCTGGGTAGGGGACATACACACAACCTGACAGGGACCAGTCCAGGCTGAAAGCACCACGAAGAAGAGCATTTGCCACTGCTGCCCTTCCCCAGGAGGGACAGCGTGAATGGGACATGCTCCTCACAAAAGGCTCAGACGTGCCAGGCTCTGAGAGGCATTAAAACCAAGACACATTTTAGCCAAACCAACTGACATCTTCCCAAGGCACCAGCAGGGGAGGGAAGAAAGAGATGCTTCACATTTCCCTGCTGGTTTCCCCCTACGGTGAGAACAAAGGAGCCACTTCCCAAGCAAGGCAAGGAGTCCGCTGCATCCCGAGGTCAGCCCGGCCAGGAGAGAGGTGAGGCAGCCCATTGCCTGCTGTGTCCAACAGCCATCGGAGAGGGAAAGGCAGGCAGAGGCCAGTGCAGCAGGGACCAGGGCTTGGGGCAACAGTGGGTTAGAAAATGCCCCCTCCCCTCTGTCTGATCAGCTTTTACTCTCCAGTCACTGGAACTGCAGACCAAGAGCAGTCAGCAGGATGCTGGGTTTATCTATAGCTGATAATTTGTCTTCCCCACCAAAGCCAAGTCCTTTTTCACTCCGAGACACATCAATAGCGTGTGTCATTCAGGGACAAATGGGCCAGGCAGGATTTGGTTTCAAAACCTGACTGTAGCCTCAGAGTAGCAATTACCATTAGTAAATTGATGGGAAAATGCGAGCTGTTTACTAACAAGAGCCAGATGATGGAGTGTGTGAGTCTCCTCTCCAGGATTCTTTACACCAGGAATTTGCTCAGGGAAGGAAAAATACTTTGCCCCTCTCCAAGTCTTTCAAGCAGACTTTCCAAGTGCTTTGTGAGGATTAGTTAAACTTCAGAATCCTCCGGGGAAGCAGGTAAAAGACACATAGAAAAATCACTTCAGCATGGAGACAAACTCACATCTGCAGCAAAACTTTGCCTCTGCTGGGCTCTCTGTGCAGGGATTTGAGGAAAAAAGAGTTTTCCATGAATTAAAGCATGATTAAGCAGTATCCAAGCTAATACCCCCCCATGCAGTGCTATGGAAGCATGAATCTTGATTTCTCTCAGTGCTCTGGGGACACTTTGGGCTTTAAGAGGGAAAAGCAGCATCGCCCAGTGACAGCAAACCCACCTCTGCCCTGAGGAAGTACTTTGAAGCCTGCTGCAAAGGATCCTGCATCCCGATGGAGCTGCAGCACAGGCTGAATCGGTCAGTGCTGCCTTGCTGATGTGGGGCAGGCTGTGCCCCAGCACCTCAGCAGGGCCTCAGGACCACTGGAGAGCATCTGTCCTCCCCATCCATGCACAGGCAAGCAGAGCTAGTGCTTCCCTTGCTTCAACCACCCTCAGCCACACGAGTCAGGGGCAGAGCAGGCAACTGAGCCCCATTTTCCTTATTGAACCACCCAGGAAAACCTCTTCTCTCCATGGCCCAAGAAGGAAAAAGCCTCCTGGAATCTCTATTTTAACAGGAGGTCCCTGGATAAGAAGGTTCAGAGCAAGGGCCTTGATCATCCATCACCATATGTTGCACTCTCCAGAGGTCAATCAGAGGCACAGCAGACAGCAAGTGCCGGAAAGCACAAATCCACACTCTTTACCCTGTGCCAGCACCAACTGATGGGACTTAAATGCTTGCTTTGTGGCAGATGCTGCTCTGGCAACACCAAACCCAGTGCTGCAGAGAAGGGAGAAGCGTGCTGCAAATCCCAGTTCTTCCACTGGAATACTCCATCGCTGCGTTCTGCACCAGCACCACTCTGAAGGGTCCCAGACGTGCTGGTGCCTCAGCCAGTGATCCAGGGAGAGCAGGAGCCTGCCCTGGGCAAGATCCACAGAGCAAGAGGAAGAGATCTACCCATTTCCACAAACATGGGGTCTGTTTATACCCACCTTTCCCTACCAACACCCACAGAGCTCCGGGGGCTGTCGCCAAACGGATCCAAGAGTCACCTCTCCAACAAGTCCCTGGGATCCCAGTGCCTGGTAGAATCAGCACCTTACAACCGTTTCTATGGTTTCCAGAGCATCACACAACGCTGCTGTGCTCATCTCGCTCCTCTTGCGAGATGGCTTCTCCCTTCCAGAACCATCCCAACGTTCCCCCCTCCTTGCACATCCAGCCAGGGCATGGATGGAGAACACGCACGGAGCCCAGCCCCAGGAGCTGAGTCTCCTCTTGCAATGCCGTGACGACAGCAGAGCTTCCCCAGGAACCATGGCCACGGCTGCTGGATTCCCCAGCACCTGACAGCAAACTCAGACATCAAGAGTGAGCCTCTGGGACTCCACTTTTCCCTCCTAGCTGCACAAGTTCTCCTCTCTCTGGTTTCTTAGCCCCAAAGTGAGCTCTTGGACTAATCCCACCCACATTTGGCTTTGCTTAAACCAGCCCCAGTCCCACCCCAATCCCAATCCAGGCAGTTTAAACGCTGGCTGGGGAGCCCCATGACAGCTAAGACCCAGAAAGGCTCCAAACTGGTGCTCCAGAAACCAGCTCCTGCTCTTGGTGTGCCAGCATCCCTGCTCCTGATCCTCTCCAGAGCCAGCACTGTCTGCATGCACACCAGCTGCTCACAGGCTTGTTTAAACACAAGGCAGGGCCGAGCTGTTGCCAGACTCGGTTAATGGACCCAAGGGAATGCCTTCAGTCAACAGAAATGGTGGATTGGAGAAAATGGGTGTTCTGGTTGCTTTGCCCACTAAAAGGTTCATCCCAAATGGACAGGATCTCCCTGGCACAGCCTCGTGGTTGCGCCAACAGCCATGCATCTCCTCCTGCTATAGAAGACCCCAAGGGAGGGCTCCACAGGCACAGCCAAGAGATTCACCTCTCCTTGTAAAGCCGTGGCGCAGGAGCCGAATACTAAAGAACCCCCCAGAAAAGAGGTTTTGAATGAAGCTCCATGGTACCCCCGAGGACAGGTCCTGCCCACACCCACTTCCCATAAAGCACCCACACCATCTCCCAGCCGCACACTGGGATGAGCAGCAGCTCAAGTGCCATCAAAGCCACCTCAACAGCGCTCGGGCACTCACAGGAGTCACCCAAACCCAGACCGAGATCGGCAGCAGAGAGATGGAGGAAAACCAGCAGGAATTTGCTGGGGAACCCTGGATTTCCAAGGGTGAGGAGGTCACAGCTGAAACGTTCTCACCCCCTTCCCAGCCCCCTCGGGTCCTCCTTTCTGGAAGCAGCTTCTTCAGAACACCCATTGGAGACAGCCTCACTACCAGCTCTGTGCTCACCACCACCGCAGCTTCCTCCCTTTCCCTAAGCATTTCATAGCCAAGTGCTCCAGAAATCCCATTGCCCTGATCCAGTGCCTAAAAAAGTTGCCAGATCCCTCCTGCTACAAGAAGCTCACCCCAGAAAGGGTAATTGCCACCAAGCAACAACTGTCCCTAAGGGGCCGCAGATGAAACTCCAAAGAATCCCTCCGATTTCCATTTCTTCAGGGCTCCACTGATCAAAGCCTCATTAAAACTCATTACCCTGCTTCCTGGGAAGGCTCTGAGCAAGCAAGCACTGGAACATCCTTTGACTCAGAAAGGCAGCTGCGTTGAACTACATTTGGAAGCTTCACTCCAGCATCAGGCAGGCTGGAAATGCAATTCTCATCATTGTGTGTGTGTGTGCTATTGGTACCTGCAAAAATTAAAGCTTAAATCCCTTTCACTCTCTAGGAAACAGCCACTAATCCACTATAGGTGTCTTTGAGCCCTAGGAGCATATTAACTTAGGAAGGGATGAGGTTTGTGGGTTCTCTGACTACCTGAATGCACAGCATCCATTCCCCACATCCCGGAGAGAGCAGTGGTAAATCAATCCTCCTTCCCAGCACGAGATCTGCGCCTGGCATCAGAGACGAGGGAGAAGTTTCCAGAGCCAAAACATGAAAGCTGGCTTTGGGAACCTCCAAAGGAGAGGGATGAAAGCACTGAGCCATCACAGGCATTCCCAAGGGAGCCCCCTCCTGAGCGAGACCTGGACCAAGCCATCACCCAGAGAAACCAAGAGTCCAGCAGCGAAAGCCTGAAGTCAAAGGGAACACGAGGTTGGGCAGAACGGAGCCAAAAGACCCTTTTGTCCTTTGGGATGGAGATGAGAGGCATCACTGTGAAGACCGGGACTGTCACCGTGCGAGTGGGACCTCGACCCCGCGCTGTAACGGTGCCATAGGGATGGGACAGGGGGTGTCAAAGGGATGCGCTCAGGGCACCAGCACCTTGCACAAAGGGGCATTAACCAAAAGGGCATCGCTCCCCCCCCCCCCCCAATCCCGGGATAAAGACCCAGGAGCGCTGAGGAAGAGGGGATGGAAAAGGGGTTGGGAAGAGGCCGCAGGCAGACGGGTGGGTGTGCGGGGGCTGCGTGCTCCGGCACAGGGACGTGTCTGGCAGCAGTGAGAAAGACAGGGACACCCCGATCCATAGGGAGAGGGAACACACCCTGATCCGGGGAGGGAGGGGGGGAACCCGACACACCCCACCTTGATCCATAGGGGCTCCCAAACCGCCTGGACACTGGGGAAGGAGCCCCAGCCCCACAAGAACGGCACCACAGGGACACAAGCGGGAAGCAGCGGAGCCCTCACAGGGCTCCCTGGGCCGGGGAAGGGAGGGAGCGGTGCCGACCCGGGAGTGCGCTGGGAGCAGGGATCCAGGGAGGGAGCAGGGATCCAGGGAAGGGATCGACTGCCGGGGGGGGGGGGGGGGGGGGGAAAGGCTGCGATAAAGGGGTAAAGGGGTGTGGGGGGGCGAGGGGCCTGGGTTGAGCCCTGCCTGAGGGAAGGAGGGAGGGGGCGAGGGATGAGGAGGATGAAGGCTCCGTCCCTTGGGTCTGGGGGTCCCGGGATGAGGATGTCCGCGGCCGAGGGGCCCCGCGCTCACCGTGTGGTTGGCTCCCCACATGAGGACGCTGAGCAGCGGCTCCGAGGCCCGGAACAGCTTCACCTTCTGGCACACGAAGTGCTTCTTCTTGGTCTTGGTTTTACTGGCGCTCAGCACCGCGCCCAGCGCCGCCCCGCCGCCCCCCGCCGCCGAGCCCCCCGCGCAGTTCGAGGCCATGGCAGCGGCACCGGCAACCGGACCGAGCCCCCTCCTCCGGGAGCCCCCCCTACCAGCGCCTCCGCATGGTTCCGCCCGGGCCGGCACACGCCCCCCGCCCCTACCCCGGTGGTACCGCCCGCTCCTGTCAGCCCTTGCCCGTTGGTCCGATCCGGCCCGTTAGCTTCTCCACACCCCCCCCGGGTGTCCCCGCAGTGGTTCCGTCCCCGCCTCCCCCTGTTTCCCCCCCCCCCCCCCCGCCCCCGCGGTGGTTCGCTCCACCGCTGAGGCCGGCCGAGCCCGCTCCGGCCCCGCGCTGAGGAGGCGCCAAGATGGCGGCGGACGGCGGAGGTGGGGAGCGGGAGGCACCATGTTCTCGGCGAGGAGGGGGAGTCCGGGATGCTGAGGAACGGGAGCGCTGCGCTGGCCGCCGCTTCGCTCCGCCTGGAGCTGCGGTAGAAACGAGGAGAACCGCTGCACGGCTCAGGCTGGGACAGAGAGCAACGGAAAAGGTTGGACATTGGGAGAGGGAAAAAGGCGAAAGAAAACGCCCTTCCCTCCTCCTCTTCCCGGCGATGGTCTCGCCCAGTTGGCGTGACGACCCCGCCCGGGCCACGCCCCGCTACACACGGACCAATAAGCAGCGAGGCGCCCGGACTTATGAATGGACTGCTGCACACGTCACAGGCCGCCGTTCCCAGGGTGAGGACGGGGATCGGCGCTGCGCGGGGTGGCCCCCCCCGGCCCCCGAGGGTCGTTCCCCCCTCCAGGTCTCGCAGCGCCGGGGTCGGGAGCTCGGATGAAGCCGAGAAGGGGCCACCACTGCCGGTTAGAGCCCGCCTGGGCCCTCACAAAGGCTTCCCCGCCCCTTCCGCCCCCAAACACCACAAAGAAGCATTTAAATAGGAGAGGGAAGTTTCTTACGATTCCAAAAAGGAAAAGGCAGATGTACAGCGCTGTACATATACACACTACTTACAAAACCCCAGAGAACCGTCCGTGTGCCAGCTCTGCTCCTTACCTTGCCCCCCCGGAGCAATGACTCCTTTTGGGTCAAACATCATTGACATCTGCGAGCAACCAAGTAACACCCCCAGGGCTTTTGGAGATGACACATTCCAAACCCACGCCCCACTCAGCCACAGGACTGAATGGGATTTTGTCCGTTACTCGCATAGCTTCATCAGATTCCACCAAATTAACTCACGTGTGAATTGGTACCAGTTTGGGGTTTAAGGACTAACAAAACCAGGGCTTTTGCTCCGTCAGGTGGAGAGCTTGGACCATCTGCTCCAAGCAGTCACCGCCCGGCAGGATTTGGTAATGACAATATACAAAAGTGATCCCGGTCAAGGTGGGGAGAGAAGGAAAAGACGTGGCCATAGGTTAAAAACGGGATACAAAAGCTCACGAGTTCTCCGGCAAAGGTTTTCCTGCAAGGTCACATCACTACAAACATGTTCGCAATGTCCTGAGCGCGCAGCAATCCAGCACCTCTTGGGGAGATGGGAAGTGTTGCTGTAGAGAGCAGGGATCTGTGCTGGAGGCCTCTCACCTTTGGGAGCAAGTGTCCGTTTCAATTCTGCACAGTGGCAGAGGGAGAAGTTCTTTCATCTCTGCATAAAGTTCCTTTCCAAGGCAGCAGGAGTCCTCTGGAGGGAGTGGATATTGCGCTTCACCCGATCTTCCAGGCTGGAAGTGGATGCACTCTCCAGTTTTAAGCGACTGCAGGGAATTGAGCCAAAAGAGAGAACTCAGGATTGATAAATCTCTTTTAAACATGACATGATTTCCAGCAGGACTCTTCATCCCGAGTCATCTACCCCAATCTAACAGAGAAACCAGCGAATGAGCTCCTATTAAAGTCTGCATTAAACTGAGCACCTTTTAGTCTGGCTTGTAACAGCTCCAAGGCCTGATTTAAGGTCAGGAATACATCTGCAGCAGCTCTCCAGCCTCCTCCATTTAATTACAAGCACAGTGGGGATTTGGTTGCTTTCTACGAAGCAAGCAAGGGAAAAGCAAAGTGTTCTTGAAGGGAAGGCAGCGTTCTCCAGGGACCAGAGCTCGTGTTGTACATGCCTATGTCAGTAACAGGAGAGAGGAGGGATCCTTGTGACCACTCACTTGACTCTGCTACTTCAGATCCCAGTGCTGTGCTTTGATGAACAATCCCTTCCTGCCTGTCTCTTAATATGCAATAAACACCATGTTTATCAGCTCAGCCCCATGCTGCTGCACAAGGAACCACAAAAAAATCATTGAATCCCAGACTGGTTTGGGTTGAGGGACCTTAAAGCTCCTCCAGCTCCAACCCCTGCCATGGGCAGGGACCCCTTCCACTGGAGCAGCTTGCTCCAAGCCCCTGTGGCCAACCTGGCCTTGAACACTGCCAGGGATGGGGCACCCTGTGCCAGCGCCTCAGCACCCTCACAGGGAAGAGCTTCTGCCTAAGAGCTCATCTCAGTCTCCCCTCTGGCAGGTTAAAGCCATTCCC
This sequence comes from Pezoporus flaviventris, assembly GCF_033815535.1. Classification (NCBI taxonomy): domain Eukaryota; kingdom Metazoa; phylum Chordata; class Aves; order Psittaciformes; family Psittacidae; genus Pezoporus; species Pezoporus flaviventris. The sequence goes on from NW_026892799.1 coordinate 296,405, forward strand.
CTTGGCCTGTCCCTACAGGCCCTGGTAAAAAATTCCTCTCCATGACATTTGTGATTAAGCCACCCTTGTGTGATCCCAGCTCTGGGCAGCTTTGGAAATCAGAGTTCTCCTCTGATTAATTTATAGAGCCTGAAAAACTCTACTCCAAACTACCTAACACTGCCCTGGGACCTTTATGACACACCACTGCCTGTTCTGGAAGGCAATTTCCTTTGCTTGCCATGTGCACAAAGGACTGTAAGTTACCACCCGTGTTTAGAAATGGTCTTATTTCTTGTGGGTCAGAAAGCCGTACCCAACAAGCTCTTGGCACACAGTGGGTTTGCAGGCTGAAAACTGCTGAAAGCTCCTAAAACCAGAGAATTTTCTAATATCTATGTATTAAATATGTAAAGCACTACCAGGTATTTCCAGAGGTTGGCAAAAAAAAAACCTGATTGCTGGTTCCCAAGTCTGACTGCCAAAGCCATCACAGAAATACCTATCTTTTGGGTGCAGAAGAGAGTCTGGCAACAGTAGATGTTAAGTTCTACTGCAAAACACAGTAGAGATGGATCTTACACCATTATCTGAAGCACCTCGAACATTGAGGCCATCACTCTCTCTTTTAGACGCTATGGCCTGTATTTCCCTTGAGTGCAAAAGCAGACCCTAAAAGACACTCACTTGAAGAACTTCCCATCTCTGGAGTCGAGCTTCTCCAGCTCCCGCTCCTGCTCCTCCTCCTTTTGGTGCTTCCTGAGGTTGGTTGCTCTCTCCTCTTCCCGCCACTTGGCATTTTCCATCATTTCTTGGCGTTTACGCTCTAGTTCCTCCGGAGAGATCTTCCTGTTGTGTTGAAGACATCACTGCTCTGAACCAACAGCACGCTGGGCAACCCCCCCCTCCCCGACCTTTGCTTTCCATTCTTTGAGTTACAACCCCCAAAACCAAGGTGTTTAACATGGATTTTTCCTTTGGCAGCCAGTCTGTCAATACAGGTCTAAGTGTTCTGCTTTACCACACCCCTAAAAAAACAACAGTCTGGTTTCTCCCCCTTTGCAGCCTTCTGGGTTTCAAGATGATGCTGTCAAGGTCCTGTTTTCTTGTTAGCAGTGAAACAGAACCTTTCTAATTAACAATCCATGGCACTTAGACTGACTTCGTGTCACTGCCTTGCATAGTGATATGAGACACATGGAGAACCAACAACCACATGCATTGGTTCAGGAAGCTGGCCGAGATGGAAACTACCAGCCAAGCTCCAGAGCACAAAACAGGGCACTTTAGGACTCCCTGTCTGACTTTCTGGACATTCAATCCAATCTATTTTAGTTAACAGAGGAAAACTTGGTTCACAGATTACACCTGCAATCACCAGGGCAACTTCCATCCAAAAGCACAAGGACAAGACCTCACCTTGTGTAACCCTGAGTCTGCTGTCGTCGGTAGCTCTTCTTAGGGGAAGGGCTTCTGGCTCTCCCTTTCTCCTCCCGATTGCTGTGCCTGTAACCCAGAACTACCCTTAGTAGGACAGACAAACACACATGATCACACCTCTAAGCTTGCCCTGGATTGTTTCTATACAGTTGGAAACCGAGATCTCTCTCACAACTGCAGGACTCTCAAACCCTGTCCACTCTCAAACCCAATTCTAGTGAGTATACCGTGAATTCCCATCTATTTTACTCAGTTTTAATTACTTTAGCAAACAATAAATACCATTTAGCATTTAGTCAAGGTAATTCAACAATTCTAAATACCTTTGAAAAGGTATCAGTAGCCCAAATGCAGCACAGCCACAGGCAATACCTAAAGCGTGCTCCTAGACAGAGGGTGTCCCAAATGAAGAGCGCAAAGAGAGCATGTCCTCACTAGGGACTGCCCCATGTGCTTCTGCTCCCTTCAACAGCAGCACAGCTCTGGCCTTTACACCCTGAACCCAGCAATAACATGGACAGGAAGTGGTAGGAGACTGAGTAAGAGGATTTTGACTCTGGAGAACTCTCCCCCCACAAGCAGCCTGTGGTTTACAGCACCCAGGTCAGCCACACTCACTGTTTGTGTCTAAGAGGAGATCTGGAGCTCTTGCATCCAGGCTGCTCTGAATTCTTCTTGCTCGAGCGGGACCGGCTCCTGGACCTGGAGCGATCCCGGTGCCTGTGGGACCCCCTCTCCTGAGTGGCAACTGGAGAGCTCCGAGACCTGTGGCTCTGCTCAGAGTCTCTAACCTGGAATTGAAAAGTGTTTTCAGGAGAGATGCCCTGTAAGAGCACAACAACAATGGAAGGCCACAGAGGAGACCTCTGCCAAGACAGTCCAGCAGAGGATTAAACCAGATGGGTAGTGATGTGAAGAGAAACTAAATCAAGCTTAACTCGAATTCAGAGCAGACAAAAGTCCTACCAGGATCTGAACAACTTTAGCTTAAAGGTCTAGATGGCTCCAAAACGAATCCAAACTTTATTATACCATGTCCCCCTCAAAATCCTCTTGCAGTTGGTGAAGGAGCCTCACAACAAACTGCCAAAACTCCTTTTCTTCCCTAACTCAGGGCTGCTGCTACTGAAGGAGTTGTGCAAAACACATGGACTTACTTGTAAGCCATATCCTGTGACTCTGGGAGGAGCAGGTTTCCAGGATGAACTGTTCACCCTCTTCTGAGACCTAAAGAGAAAACAGAACAGGGCTTCTGAAGCAGAGGAAATTCAAGAATACCATCGGGTTTTTGTCCACATTAAAATGTCATAAGAATAATTTAATGATGCAAACCCAATGAAGTAACAACACTGAGGGAAATAAAGAGCACCCATTAGAATGATAAGACTCAAAGAGAGGATGCATGAAAAACAAGTAACCAGCAAACAAGGTACTTTTAGTATCAAGCCTCCAAACATACTTGGTTTTGCTTCGCTCCTCCTCACTGCTGTCACTTCCACTGCTGGAGCTGCGATGTCGATGTTTCTTGTGCTTCTTCTTCTTCTCTTTCTTCTTCTTTTTCTCCTTTTTCTCTAAACTGCTTTGCAGCTACAAAGCAAGAGACCGGTTCCTTAGTGAGAATGACTGGGACCACACTTAGCACCACAAGGTAAGGAACAGAGCTCTCTGTGCAAAGGCTCCTGAAACAAAACCTAAAGCATTAAACAAGGTCCTCTCTCTCAGAACTAAGGAGGTTAAAGGAGTCCTCCCTAGTGACAGTCTGGTATCAGTGCTTGTCACACCCTATGCCTGCAATCACCCTGTAGTACTAAAGCATTAATCACCAGCTAACAAAACCCAAAGCACATCAGAAGAGTAAAATAAAACTGAACTTGAAAGGAGGAGAAACTGATTCCTGCAGACAGAAGTTTGAGACCCTTATTCTATGCTATGAGGATTATAGGAAGCTGAATTTCCTGAGTCAGGAAACAAAACTCAGCTCCTTATCCTAAAAGGAGACTGATTTTGACCTATGATCCTCTCCTTGGTTCAGTGCATTCTGTGCTTTCAGTCTGTAAGAGGGCACCGAGATAGACTTACCAGTGCCTTGATTTTCTTCATTTTCACAGGATTATTTAACACTTCTCTTTTCTTTTCCTCCTCCTTCTTCCTATATTCAAAAATAACCAGGATTTTCAAACAATTGAAAAATACCAGCTTTTCATAAAGGGTACCAACCAAGTGCAAGCTCTACAAACACATCAAGCAGGAAAGTTGTGTCCATTCAAAGCAGATCCAGCTATGGAGGTGTCTGCCCTGTCCTCCTCCAGTTAAGAGTGCAACCAGTAGGGAAAACAAAAAGCTCTTCTATTAACCATCAATGTGCCCACAACACTAAGAAAAGCCTAATAATCACAGCAGAGCACATATATTCATACACATGCAAGGGTGAGCTAAGCTGGGAGAGGGGAATCAATGTGGAGTAATAATCTTTGCATTTCCCAACTTCCAGCTCCACGATCATCATGCTTGTTCAGGTCACAAAGCCTTAGATTTGAAACCAAGTCAGCAATGTTACCCCAAAGCAGCAAACTGCCTCAAATGCATTCTTTGATGTCACGTTGCTGTGTGTGGAACACACAACAACCAAAACCCTACAAGTCATGAAGAGGGCCTCTGACCTCTTCCCAGGCAGGACCGCCACCTCCAGCCTAGAGCTCACTAACAGGCAGCTGTAGCTTTGAGACACACACACCACAGCAGCCTTTACAAAGGCAAATAAGACATTTCTTAGGGGGTTGCTACTCCTGGTGCTTTGCCTCAGCTACTGCTGCTTTCAAGGCTTCACTTAGTACCTTATCATGAAAAGCGGATCCTCCCGGATCTTGTTTGCCATATCCAGGACAGAATTGGCACCCGACTTGGCAAAAATGGAGCCTGGGAGAAGCCCTGTCTCACTGGAACAGCCTGCATCCTTGTCTTCTATCTTCTCAAAGATGTATTTGTCCACAGGGCGACCCATAAGGTACTCCTCTCTGTTCACCATGCCGCCAGGACCCTGGTACATCCACTCCAGCTTCTCTTCTTTTTTCCTGTTGCAAACAAGACCACCTTATTTCCCTTCTCAAGCTTCTGAAGTTACATTTTAAGGCAGTGGCTTATGGAGGAGAGTGGCAACGTCTTTTTGACCTAAAGAACCCTCTCATCATAGAACGGTTGGGGTCGGAAAGGGCCCTAAGATCCAGTTCCAACCCCCCAACAGAGACATTAAACCCATCGACAGGGGCACACGCAACGCCTCATCATGCAGGGCTGAGGCTCCGGGGTACCCCTCACCTCACGGTGCCCATGTCCTCAGCGTAGCGCTGCATCTCCTCCCGCGCCCGCTCCTCCTGCAGCTCCCGTTGCAGCTCCTCGATCTTCTTCCTCTCGGCCTCATGCTTCTGCTCGGCTTTCCACACCTTCTCCACATTGCGCAGGGTCTGCGGGTGCCAGCTCTTCTTCAGGTTCTGCGGGAGGGGAGACACCGCGCTGCCACGTTAACCACGAGCCGTCTGCCCTCACGGCCGGAGGCCGACAAGGGCCCGCTCCGAGCCCTCCGGCCCCGGACAACGCCAACCGCGCCCTCCCATCACCGCGCTGCCAAGGCTGGGGAAGGCCCCAAGCCCAAAGCGGTGCCCGGAGCCTCTCCGGTGCCCCCCGTCCCCCCCCCTTACCAGGTCGCCTCCCCCCATGGCGGCGGCCGCTCGGGCGCTGTCGTCTCCGCGGATACCGGGCCCGGATGTGCGTCACCAACACTCGCCGCCGGCGCGACGGTCCTGCGCGGCTCAGGCTCAAAGTCGTCACTTCCGGCCGCGGCTCTCTGAGGGGAGGCGGGGAGATGGCGGCGGAGCTGAAGCGCGGCCGGGCCCGGGCGCCTCCCGGTGCGGTTCGGTAGGGAACAAACACCGTAAACCCCAGCGAAACAACCCGCAATTGAGACACCGAACAGTAGTGAAAGCCCTCCCACACGTAAAGCAGCTCAAACCCGGCTGCCCCCGAGCCGGAGCTCTCCGCATTGCCATGTATAAAGGCGGTTTCCGGGTCCCGTTGCTGGCGGTAGCGGCCCTGGGTGGGTTAGAACCGGCGACCTCCCGGTTCCCGGCCCGACGCGTCCCCCCTGCGCCACCTCACCCCGGCAGAGCCCCCCCGCCCCTCGAGCCCTGCGGCGGGGGCGCGGCGCAGGGGCAGGGCGTCGGGCTGCGGGGCTGAAGGAGCCGAGTTCGAGCCCCGCGAGGGGCGCAGGCAGTGATTCCCTGTCGGTTCAGCACCCAGGAAGCCGCTGAGCCCCACAGCACTGCCCCGGTGCGCCTTGAGCAGAGATCCCGCTCCTAGAAAAGGGTTAAGCGCTGTGGTTAGTGGTTAAATTAATGGCAATTACTCAAACAGGAAAAACTGGAGCAGTAGCACCTGCGTTAGCCAGCGTATGCATGTACGTGCAGGATTCAGGAGAGCTTGAAACGTGGCAAACTCTGCAAAACGATCAGCAGGTGATTTTGCCAAGAGCGCAGAAGGGTAAGAAAGTCTCTCTACTGTCTGTGAGCAGATTCCAGACGAGAAGAGGGCCTAAAAGCAGCTAAAGAGGGGGCACCTGGAGTTGAACCAGGGACCTCTTGATCTGCAGTCAAATGCTCTACCACTGAGCTATACCCCCTCGACAATGCACTTTCAAAAAGAGACATCTGAAACATTCATATAGAGACAAGTTTTGCTGTCTGCTTTGGGGATCCCTTTACTTGACAACCCCCCTTTGCCTCTTCATGCACCTGACAGAACCTCTGCAGGCAGTTAAATATGATGCATTATCATTAATGTCATTACTGCAGAGAATTAAGAACAGAGAGCAGTGCACGCAGACAGGGAGCAGTTACACAGTGCACTCCAGTTTCCTAAGAGTCAGGGCCTCAGCTCCTTGAGCACTGGAGCTCAGAAACCAACGTTCAGTGCACAGCACATCCTCACAAGGCCCAGGGAGAGCTCTCGGTCTCCTTTCTGGATCCTATTTTGGCAAAAGGCAGGCTGAAGGAGGAGAAAAAGAGGGGGCACCTGGAGTTGAACCAGGGACCTCTTGATCTGCAGTCAAATGCTCTACCACTGAGCTATACCCCCTGACAACACACATAAGCAGGGTTTTACAGAGAGCCAAGCTTTTCTGTCCATGGTAAGACTGTGACCCAACACCCCCTGTGCCTCCTGATGTGCCTACCAAGGGCCATACAGAGAATACTACTGAGAATCAAAACCAGGGAGAAGTCTATAGAGAGGGAGTAGTTACACAGTGCACAGCAGTTTTCTTTAGTCAGAGCCTCAGATCCTTGAACAATGGAGCTCAGAAAGCAGTGAAGAGCACAAGTCACAAGATCCAAGGGGAGTTCTCCATCGTCTTTGGGATCAGTTTTGGCAAGAAGGCTGAAGGAAGAGAAAAAGAGGGGGCACCTGGAGTTGAACCAGGGACCTCTTGATCTGCAGTCAAATGCTCTACCACTGAGCTATACCCCCTGTGTGATGGTTTCTACGAGGAACAGCACACAACTTCATCTAGTTCTATGTCCACTGGTTAGGTCATGCTATAGAATTACAGAATGGTTTGGGTTGGAAAGGACCTTAAAAAACATCCACTTCCAACCCCCTGCCTCTGGCAGGGACACATTCCACTAGGACAGCACCCTTGTCTGCATGCTAATGTACAAGCAAAATTGTCTCTGTAACATTCTCTACACAATCTGGAGACAAACACATATGGACAGGGCCTAATTACACACACAAACTGGATCCCCTGCAGGTTCCTCTTCTATCAAAATAACCTTTGTGTCTTTGCTTCGTCACTGACACCATTCCCATAGGAAGTGTTCAGCTAAGTGCTCAGCTGAGTATCTTCAATCTTGGCCTTTGGAGATGCCGTCATGGGCAGGACAAGGACAGCAGAGCTGAAACGGAGGAATGCTCAGTTCTTCGTGAAGGAAAAGGACAACCCAAAGGGGGCACCTGGAGTTGAACCAGGGACCTCTTGATCTGCAGTCAAATGCTCTACCACTGAGCTATACCCCCTTGGCAACACATCTTCAAGAAGAGACATCTGAAACATTCATATAGAGACAAATTTTGCTGTCTGCTTAAGGGATTCCTTTACTTGACAACCCCCTTTGCCTCTTCATGTGCCTCACAGAGGCTCTACAGGCAGTTAAATGTGATGCATTACCATAAATGTCATTACTGCACAGAATTAAGGACAAAAGTACACACAGAGACAGGGAGTAATTACTCAGTGCACAACCCCTGCAGTTTCCCTATTCGGGGCTTCAGCTCCTTGAATAACAGAGCTCAGAAACCACTCTTCAGCACAAAGCACATCCTCATAAGGTCCAAGGAAAGCTCTTGGTCTTCTTTCTGTGACCACTTTTGGCAAAAAGGTGGCTAAGGGAGAAGAAAAAGAGGGGGCACCTGGAGTTGAACCAGGGACCTCTTGATCTGCAGTCAAATGCTCTACCACTGAGCTATACCCCCGTGGCAACATGCCTTCACAGAGAGGTTCTAAAAGCATTTCTATAGAGAGCCAGCCTTTTCTATTCACTGGTTACTCTTTTACCTGACAGCCACCTCTGCCCCTTAATGTTCCTCCCAAAAGGCTGTACAGAGAATTGCAATAGAGGATCAAGAACAGAGAAGTACATAAGACAGGGAATAGTTACACAGTGCACAATCCCTCCAGTTTCCTTAGAGTCAGGGCCTCGGCTCCTTGAGCACTGGAGCTCAGAAACCAACGTTCAGTGCACAGCACATCCTCACAAGGCCCAGAGAGAGCACTCCACCTTTTTTCTGGGACCAGCTTTGGCAAAAGGCAGGCTGAAGGAGAAGAAAAAGAGGGGGCACCTGGAGTTGAACCAGGGACCTCTTGATCTGCAGTCAAATGCTCTACCACTGAGCTATACCCCCACTGTACACAGTGGCCACCAACAAAACAGCATCTCAAGGATGTTCTTTGCCTAGTCTCCGACCTCTCTGTTCCATAGGAATCCAATCCAGAGGCAGAAATTGCAAGGCTGAAGCACAATAGCAGCACAAGACATCAAGTCACCACATTCCAGCACAGGAGACTGACACTCCTCTATTCCCCAAACAGCCTTGGCCCAGTTCCTCCCAGCTCAGTCTGCTCTCTTTGAGTCCACTCTTCCATGACATGGCCTTAAGAGTCTCGGACAGGACTGGGCAGAGTCTCCCCACACTGTTCTGCTCCAGGTCTAACATGCAAAAGAATGCACAGGAGAGGAAGCTGAGGAAGCTGTTCACAGGCTTCCAGTGAACAAACACCCCAAAATCCTAAAGAAAAAGTGACTCCTGAGGGGGCACCTGGAGTTGAACCAGGGACCTCTTGATCTGCAGTCAAATGCTCTACCACTGAGCTATACCCCCTCGACAATGCACTTTCAAAAAGAGACATCTGAAACATTCATATAGAGACAAGTTCTGCTGTCTGCTTTGGGGATCCCTTTGCTTGACAACCCCCCTCTGCCTCTTCATGCACCTGACAGAACCTCTGCAGGCAGTTAAATATGATGCATTATCATTAATGTCATTACTGCAGAGAATTAAGAACAGAGAGCAGTGCACGCACAGACAGGGAGCAGTTACACAGTGCACTCCAGTTTCCTAAGAGTCAGGGCCTCAGCTCCTTGAGCACTGGAGCTCAGAAACCAACGTTCAGTGCACAGCACATCCTCACAAGGCCCAGGGAGAGCTCTCAGTCTCCTTTCTGGATCCTATTTTGGCAAAAGGCAGGCTGAAGGAGGAGAAAAAGAGGGGGCACCTGGAGTTGAACCAGGGACCTCTTGATCTGCAGTCAAATGCTCTACCACTGAGCTATACCCCCATGCACAACTGCTCCCCACAACTGCTCCCCATAAATCACCAGCCCAACAAAGTCCCTACAGATTAATCCCAGGCCAAAAACCAGCTTCTCAAGAAATGTTCATTTCTTCCCTCACAAACATCCCACTGATATTCTTTAGGAATCAACTTCACCTCTGGCCAGCACCCTGTCAAACCCAGGATGGAGCCCGCAGACAGTTAAGGGGAAACACATGGCAATGGAGAGCCCCCCCCCCCCCCTTTTTCTGGATAAAAAGCAGGAAAAGGGGAGGGGGCACCCGGATTTGAACCGGGGACCTCTTGATCTGCAGTCAAATGCTCTACCCCTGAGCTATACCCCCACTGTGCAGCAAGGGCAGGAAGAGTTCCTTGTGTGCAGGGATGAGGCAGCTCTGCAGCATTCCACTGCCTCACTCCCTGCACCTGTGGCACTGCCTCTTCTATATTGCAGCCCTCTCATTACCCTTCATTTTATCCTAAACCCCACCTCTCAGCATGCTTCCAACCAGGCTCCTGGCACATAACCTAATGACTTCCCTATTAACTTTCTCTAGAACACCTCATCATACAGAAAAAAAAACCAAAGAACACTTTCAAATACCAGCTTCAAACTATGGCTGAAGCCATTCAACTGCCCCTCTGCTTGGTCTTGGGGTGGGTCATTCCTCAGCCTCAGAGAGGGATGACCTGCCACAACACCTCTCATGCTGCCAACCCATCCCAAACTGCTGCCCAGGAGCAGGGACAATCACCCACCCAAAGCATTTCATCCAGGGCCAGTCACCCAAAGCATGGCAGCCTCGTGCCCTGCCTCACAACAGCTTCAGACATCAGAAACGCAGCACAAGCTGTTAAAATCCGTCAAGGGAGAACACGTTTATTTTAGTGATGGTTCCTTACTCAGCAGCAGGTCTCCGTGTCTCTCCCCAGGGCTGAAGAACAGCTCCTCCATCACCAGTGCATCGGAAGGATGGCACCTCTCAAAGTGACTTGAGCCATGGGTTAGAGCAGTGCAATGACAGCCAAGAGCACCCCTTGTGCCCTCCTGGCACTCCAGCTCTCCTGGGAAGAAGCCACAACCTTTTGCCAGCTCCGTGGAACGACCTGCAGAAAAGAGAGCAGCCCTCAGTTGGGGTAAGTCTTTTCCCAAGTTTCCCTCCCCAGATCCCAGTTGTCCAATGGGAATGCCCGAGTTAAGACTTTCCAGGCCACATTATTTTGTGCATTCTTGGTCTCTTGGTCAAACAGCTGTGTCAAAACAGGGGTTTACAAAGCACTGCTTTTGTCCATTTCTTATCTTTTTCTACACAACCTCTGAGGTTTTGGTGCTTGTAACCACTTCATCCACTGTAACCTCTCTGCGCTGAAAGCATCAGGAATAGCAGGAAAAGACCAGGAATCCTTCACAAAGCAAAGCACGCCATGGGCAGTCCAAGGAAGGGTTGCAGCTCCTGTGGGTCACAACGTGATGTGGACTGGGGCCAAGCGGGGCATTACAGGGCTACAGCATCCAGGACACTATCACCCCTATTTTACCTTGCTCAGGAGAGCCAAAAAAACAGCTGACCTCTGGTTCACATCCAAACATCCCCTTCTCGGCTTCCACCTGAGAGGAACATGAGGAAAACCACTTCACACACCCCAAGTGTTTGTGTGTAGACGTACCTCCAGCTCTGCTCGTGAAGCCTTTCAGCTCAGCTCGAGAGTTCAGCTCAGACCTTCCACTCACAACTGCCCATCGCTGACCTCGGGGCTGGAGGGCTTCACACACGACCTCCACCAGCAGCCATGAAGCTCTGTGTCCTTGCACGTCTTCAGCAAGGCCCAAGAATCGTTCCTCAGAGCTGCTGTGCATGGTGAGCTCAAGCAGCTCACAGTACAGCTCACTTCCAGGTACTGCTTCCCACCCTCCTGCACCATCAGAGCAGTGTTCCTAAGCACTTCAACTGCCTGTTCTAGAAGAAAATTCCAGCCCCTGTGTGCAGGCATCTCGCAGCAGAGCTTCCACAAACCCACCCCACTTCTATTCATGCGGACATCCAGTGCTCAAGTCAATCCTGCTAAAGCCATTCCAGCGCAAGCCCCTTCCAGGAATTTTCCAGAGGTAGACTCTGCCTACAAAAAGAGACTTATCACTGGGTATTAAACCTCCAAACCCCCCGTCCCTGCTCCACGCAGACAAGGAGCTGCATAAACTGGCTTCCCAGAACTACCTCCCTTGTGAGGACAGGGTCCTGCTCCGCAGAGAAGGGCACTTTGGCAAGAAAGACACCACTTGTTTGGTACAAGGACTTTTATTGTGTGTATGGAACGCCGCGGCTACGCGATGCTTCCCGCGTTGGAGGCTATCCTGGGCCACAGATCCGCGCACTCCTTCGCCACAGGGCCTGTGATGGCAGAGCCTGGGAAAAAGGAGAGGAGGACAACGGCGCCTTAGAGCCCAGCATGGCTACGGAGAGGGGTCAGGGCAGCACTTTGCTCCTCTATGAGGAGCATCGGGGTCCTTCCACCCTCTAAGCAGCAACACCAACCTCCACGCTCCCCCTTCACCCAGGGTTCCCATCCATACCTTTCATTTCTCCTTTATTATTTACTATCACGCCTGCGTTGTCTTCGAAATAGAGGAATACTCCGTCTTTTCTCCTGTAGGACTTCCGCTGCCGAATTACCACCGCCGGGTGGACTGCAGAGAGACAGGAGCAGCTCAGTGTCACAGCCAGCATCTCATCTGCAGGGCTTTGCTACGTGAAATTCCACATTATAGGCAACAGGATACTTAAACCGATGGTGCGATGCTCGCAGCTGTATCTCTACTTGGACAATTTGATGTCTTCCCATCCTTCTCTCTAAATCCACCCTCAACCCACAGGTCCCTCCCCACCCTGAGCAGCGCCAAACCACGGTACCAAAGCACCGTGTCCCACCGCTGATTGAAACGAACAGCACAAGCTGCCACTTCACCCAAAAGCGGTGCCTTCGCTCTGCCCTTCCACGACAACTCACCGAGCCACTGCCATAGACCCAGCAAGTGCTTTTCGAAGGGTGGAGGCCACGCTCCAGAGATCCAGTGCCCAACTTCAGCACCAGTTTGGGGGCAGAACCATTCCCAGTGTCTCCACCCAAAGAGGGGATCCCACCGCCCCCCAGCAGAGCCATTCCCCACTCACCTTTCTTCCGCAGCTCTGGCTTGCCCTTCTTGACGGTGGCCATCACCATGTCACCCACACCGGCCGCTGGCAGCCTGTTCAGGCGGCCCTTGATGCCCTTCACGGAGATGATGTACAGGTTCTTGGCACCTATGGAAAGACCTGGGTCAACGGGGCTGGCCAGGACAACGCTTCCCAAGTCAAATCACTGAGTGAAAGCCAACAGCACAAGCGGCCTCTTCACCCAAAGCACTGCTGTTGCTGTCTCCTTCCACGAGCACAGACCCAGCAACCTAAACAAGGGAGGTTTAGGTTGGATATAAGGAAATTCTTCCCTGCGAGGGTGCTGAGGCACTGGAATGGGTTGCCCAAGGATGCTGTGAATGCTCCATCCCCGGCAGCGTTCAAGGCCAGGCTGGAGAGACCCTTGGGTGCCATGGTTTAGTGCGAGGTGCCCCTGCCTATCGCAAGGCATTGGAATGGGATGCCCTGAAGCCTCTTCCCAACCCAAACCATTCCATGATTATAGGAACTCTCCAGGAAGAAAACGAGGGCTCCGGAGCAGCCCCGTTCACCCTCACCTGTGTTATCGGCGCAGTTGATCACAGCTCCCACCGGGAGACCGAGGGAGATGCGGAACTTGGCACCCGAGGAACCACCGCGTCCTGCAGGGCGAGAAGCGGGTTAGGAGCCCGGACATGGCGCACGGCGAGGAGCCGGCCTAGCACCTCCCGGTGTGTGTGTGCGTGTGTGTGTGTGTGGAAGAGGGATTCCCGGCACCATCCGCGGGCTCCGCGCTCCCCACACCCGGCCCTCGCCATCCCCACCCGGAGCAGCGATGGAGGCACCGCGGGGAGCGCGGATGGAGCCGGATCCCGCCGCCCCCCCGGCCCGGGGCCTGTCTCACCTCGCTTCGACATCTTGGCGCCGGAAGAGGGGAACAGACGCGGGGCACGCTGGGATATGGGCTTGCCCCGCCTCCTTCCCCTCTCCGCCGGACGTCACGTGGTCAGGCCGGGGATGTTCACGTGGCGCTGGCGGGGAGGCCCCGCGGTCCCCACGTGTGGATCGCACGGTGGCCACGGGGAACACGTTGGGCCCGGTCGGTACCGGGAGTGATTCGGGGTAGAAAAACCTTGGAAAAGGGGAAAAAAGAAAGGTAGAAAACGCAAAAGAGGGGGCACCCGGATTTGAACCGGGGACCTCTTGATCTGCAGTCAAATGCTCTACCACTGAGCTATACCCCCGCCGCGCCGAATTCCCCTCCGTGCCGCCTTCCAGCGCCGCTACCGGGCACCGAGCTTGGGGGGGGGAGCCGGTGGCTCCTCCCGGTGCGCGCTTCCAGGACCGGCGGAGCCCGAGGGACCAAGAAGCGAGCACAGGAAGGGAGGCAAAGGCGCAGCAATTCGGTGTTTCCCAGGCACCGCTTGGTGTACCGGAGTGCGGCGGCAGGGCCGTGCCGCTCACCCTACACCGAGGAGGGGATGTGTCTGTTATCAGAGCCAGCCACTCTTGCCTCCATGTGTATTTGTCAGCCCTAATGATGCTGTAAATCCCGGTGTAATTTAACTGCAAAGCGAAAGGGTTTTGCCTGTTGGCAAGAAATGATTTTTGTGTTTCCCCAGGGAAAGCTTAAATCTAATTTCAGGAGGAAAACACAAGTGATGCTTCTTCATCAGCCTGGTCCTCTAAGTGCTCCGTGTAGAGCTTGAAAGCAAATAATCATAGAGTCCCAGCCTGGTTTGTGTTGGAAAGGACCTTAAAGCTCATCCAGTTCTAACCCCCACCACGGGCAGGGACACCTTCCACTAGAGCAGGTTGCCCCAAGCCCCATCCAACCTGGCCAACTGGGCAAGATGCAGGAGGTGAAGGAAATAAGAGAAAGAAAAACCAAAGCCCTGCAGTTTTGCACCCAAAACTTCTGTGTGATGAAGAGCCTCGCGCACTCGTCAGCATCTCCTCAGCCAAGAGAGGAAAATCCACCCACAACATCCCAAATTGCTGGATAAACTGAAAAGCTCGGTTTATTTTAAGCTGAGATGGGCCGGGAAAAGGTGGGAGGCTGTTTCAGGGGAGCTGGGAAGCGCTGGGTGAGGCGATCAGCGAGGGAAGGAGTGGGCTGTGTGACAGGATCAGAGAAGCTGCTTTTAAACTGAAGGAAACCAATTTAAAGCTGCATCCTGAAATAAAAGAGGCGGAAAAGAGTCGAGCGCAGCCTTTTTTAGTGTGGGTGTGCTTCATTAAAGCCCACCTGCAAGCAGAGGGTCCTTTTCTTGCGTTGGGTTCCTGGAAAGGGGAATCAAGGTGCTGTTATCCCTGACAGAGATTTAGTTAACGTTCCTGTAGAGGGTTTTGGAATGGAAGAACCCCAATTGGGTCGATGCTGCCTATCACATTGGCAGTGCAGGAAGAACCTACACGGTTCTGCCGGCCTTGCAGAGGTCGGGGAGCTTCTCCTCACGTACTTTTAAGGAGGAATCATGCGTGGGGATGAAAATAAAACACAAAAGAGAAAGACATAAGAAAAAAACACGCAGAAAATAAGAGCAATCAAAAGCTCAACCTCAAGGGGGCACCCGGATTTGAACCAGGGACCTCTTGATCTGCAGTCAAATGCTCTACCACTGAGCTATACCCCCGGCTGTCGGGGCGGCCGCGCGAGCGCTGTGATAGCGCATCCCAACGCGTGTGCGCAGCGCTCCATGCAACGCACACGCGTGTGATGGAGGGGAGGAAGAGGAAGGGGGCGGGTGTACGTGTGCGTGCACGCGTGGGTGCGCGCCCGCCCGTCCGTCCGTCCGTCCTCCCCCCGTGCTCCTCCCACTCTTCCCCCCTTACCCCCCCCCATCACTATTTAGGGTCGCGGCAGCGCGGGCGGCGGCCCCAGAAGCGGCGGCGGCGGCAGCGGGAGACGGTGGTTGGAGTCCTGGGGTCCTTGCAGCCATGAACCCCAACTGCGCCCGCTGCGGCAAGATCGTGTACCCCACGGAGAAGGTGAACTGCTTGGATAAGGTGAGTGCGGCGTCTGGGGAGGGGGGGGCGGATATATGGGATTGTGACATCTTCTGTGGGGCTGGTTCTTCCCCCCCCCATCCCCGTCCCATGTAGGATATTTCACGTGCCCTCTTGTAGGGTATTTAAGTCTTTTCCACTTTCTCTGGGGTATCCCGTTTTCTCCATGGGCTGTCTCCAAACTGCCACCCCCCCTAGAAACCTTCTCGGGGTCCCCACACTGTGGGACCCACACTTCTTCCAGCCCCGGGGGTACCTGAGGTGGCATCTTCTCATACCCCACGGGCAGTTGCCCTTTGCCTGGGGGTCACCAGCAATGCCTGGAGCCTTTTCCTTATGTGTAATCAAACAGCAGGAGAGGCCGGTGGAAAGCAACAGTTAACGCTCCCCCCGAAGCCGGGAGCCTCATCTGGTTTGCATTAGCCAAGCTTCTCCTTTTTTTTCACCCCCTTTCTTTTCCTTCCATCCCAATTGATACTTCTGTGTTCCAGAATTCCATCTTTATAGCCCGTTCTGTCTGCCATAGGGGAGGGGGGGAGTGCTTTGAGTGTCTCTTTTTGAGTGCTTTCCCATCAAAACCCATCCTTGCTGGTGCCGAGGTCCGGTGAGGAAGGCGATGGCGGTGTCTCCATCCCCTCCGCCGCCCGGCTCCCATGGGATTCGCCTGGGAACTCGCCCCTCCTGGAGAGCCGAGCCGCTCTCCTCCTCCCCCTCCTCTTCCAGGCTTCTGGGACGACCAGTTTAAGGACTAAAAAAAGTAACTTGAAGAATGCGCCGCTCTCCAGCGGCATTCCTGAGCTCCGGCAGACCCTGTTGCTCGCATTTTTAACAGATGAGGTTTCTTCCTTAAGCTGGGAATGGCTCGAAGCTGAACTATCGGCCCTGTGTTCCCTGCCTGTTGGGAGCAGGGAAGTGGCTCTGTCTTAAGGAGCCTGTGCTGCCCCCGGGTAGCTGCGGGGCATCTGAGTTGTGGATAACTGGAAAGGAAGGCGAGGAATGACCCATCCCTTCCTCCTGCGCAGCCACTGTCTGGGTTTTGGCTCCCCTGAGCTGGCAGTTGTGCAGTGCCGTGAGGGCATGGCTTGGTGTGCATCCCAACACCACGTATCCTGGCTGTTTGGAAGCAGGCAGGAGGCTGCAGTCACCATCTTGTACTTGTAGGGGCCTTATTAAGCTAAAAATCATTCCATGGTCAGCCTTGCCGTACAGCCCAGCCCTAACCAAAGAGTTACACCACACCAACTCCCCTCGCTTTCATTTGCCCTGGTGTTTCTGGCTGGACGAGCCCTCCCATGAAAGCACAGTGTTATTGGAGAGGCTGCTCCCCTTGTTTTCCTTCTACCTGGAGCAAAGTCGAAAGGACACCTCTGGTGTTGTTTGCACAAGCGCTGAAGTTGAACCCCGGGCAGCAATAAGGAAGGGCTCCGGGAGGGGAAGTGTACACGTAGCCGTGTTTAAGCTTTCAGCTCTGGTGTGTTGACAAGCAGATGGGCTTGGTTCTCCTGGGAGTGAAATCATTAAAGTCCATTTCCCTGCTGAGATTTTACAGCCAAGGAAGGAGGAAAACGTGTGCCTTGGTGGGGCTCCATCAGCGGGGCGCAGCAGCCGGGCAAGTGAGGCCATGGTGCGGTTCTGCCTCTTGACTCTGCCCATCAGCACCTGGCGAAAGGCAAACGGGGTTCAGGGAAATGGGTGGCGTTGCCTCCCCTCTGCTCTCCATATAAGGTGCTGTACCCAGCTTCTGTTTGTGGAAGTGACATCTTGTCACAGGGTTTGGTGGTTGCAGCGGCTGAACCCACGTAGAGCTGATGTCAGATGACTTTCCTGAGATGAGTAGAAGTTAGACTCGGCTGTTGCACTGCATTAAACCCGTTCAAGGCTTTGCCTCCAGCCCAAGGAGTCTCCTTTATGTCCTTTAACCATTGAGTCTCAAGTGATGCTCGCTCCCAGAGAAGGCTCCTGAAGGGGAGACCTTAGAGCAGCTCCAGTGCCTAAAGGGGCTGCAGGAAACCTGGAGAGGGGCTTGGGACAAGGGATGTAGGGCCAGGCCAAGGGGAATGGCTTTAACCTGCCCGAGGGGAGACTGAAATGAGCTCCTAGGCAGAAGCTCTTCCCTGTGAGGGTGCTGAGGCGCTGGCACAGGGTGCCCAGAGAAGCTGTGGCTGCCCCATCCCTGGCAGTGCTCAAGGCCAGGTTGGACACAGGGGCTTGGAGCAAGCTGCTCCAGTGGAAGGGGTCCCTGCCCGTGGCAGGGGTTGGAGCTGGGTGAGCTTTAAGGTCCCTTCCAACCCAAACCAGGCTGGGATTCTGTGATTTGCTTCGTGGAGGGATGCTGTGTGGCTGTAGCGTGCGCTATAAATGGAAACACCCCACCACGTGCTGTGGCTGTGAGTCCCCAGATCTAATCTATTGCCATGACCAGGTTGGCCAAAGGGCTCCATCTCTCCAAGAGCAGCATGCCTGGACCACAGCCCGTGTGCTTCTCATCGAGTCCAGCCTGCTGGGACACGGGGCTGTGCTGTGCAGCTGTACCTGGGATCACCTCCAGATGTTCGGAGCGCTTCAAGCTTGGGATTAGAAAGCACAGGCGCTAATGCTCCTCTGCAAACCTATTTGGAACTTGTCCTCTTTCTCTGCTGGAGGCTCGGCAGAAGTGTTACTGGAAGCCTACGTAATTGCTGTTCCCCTGTGTCTGTTTTTGCAGCCCTTCCTTTAGTGCTGGTTTAGATTGCTGGAGCCAGCGTTAATGCTGGCAGTGGTAGGATGAAGCTTAGTGGTGGTGAGACTTGGAGACAAGGGGTAGTGCTCTTTGTGTAGCTCTCCTCAGGCTGTGGAGAGTCCTCTGTAAGAGGTACAGGACAGAAACGCCTCTGTTGAAAGATGCCTGGTGCAAGAAGATGTGTTAATTCCTCTCTGTCTGGGGGTAAGGGCTGGCTAAATCACTGCCACTGTGCTTATTGTGGAGCCTACCTTGGGCAAGGGCAGTGCTGGCCTTGCCTTGGCTCTTGGGAGCCTGGATATTCCTTGGAGGAAGAGGCTCTGAAGTAGTGTTGGCAATGAATTCATCTCCACAGTATTTACAGTGGCATCCCTGCTACTTATCCACAGCTATTGCAGCAGAGGCAGGCCCGGGGAGGTCTGTTAACTACCTCTAATGTGGCAGGAGCTCACCCAAAAGGCTGCAGTGCCTGAAGAACTTGAGGCTCAGCCTCGCCTCATAGAGGCTGAAAGCTGGGATGGAGGGGAAAGCATCCTGTGCGGGCTGGATGGGGATGAGGGTGTTGGTAGGGAGCAGAGGGAAGCCTCCTCTCGCCGTTTGCAGTGGAGGAACTTGTATAACTGGAGGAAAAGAACAAATACGTTGCCCTGAGCAACTGAAAGGAGGCAAATTGTCCTCCTGGGCTGAGTCATCGTCTCCCAGTGTTTGTGCACTGGGGTGTGGTACCTGGGGGTAGGTGGCACAAGGGCTTGGCTCTCACCACCCCCTTGCAGGAACGCAGCAGTGGTGGAAGTGACTTTTTGAAGGCTTAAGGGGTGGAAGGAAATCACAGCGACAACCTCCAGCTGCTCTCCAGGGCTCTTTGCTTGCTGCATGTTCAGTGTTGGGCTGGGTGCCACGCTGCAGGCTTGTTGACTGGAACCTGCTGGGTGTGATGAGCTGCTGGGGTGGCTTTGGGCTGGTTCTTTCCCTGCTTCTGTGGGGTGATGCTGGGTGGCTTGGGTGCTCTGAAGAAGGGAGGGCAGCCCTGGGGCAGGGCTGAGTTGCTTTGGAGGAGCAAAGGCACTGCTCCAGCTCTGCTCCTTTCTCCTGTGTCTGATCTGGGCCATGGGATGTCTCACCGAGCCCCTCAAACAACTCCAGAGGAAGCACCAGGTCTGGTCACCTGGGGACTGGCATCGGCCTTGGTCTGCATAGGCTTGAGCAGAATTGCTTGGTAGCAGCTCTGAGCTGTTCTCATTGGGCTCCATCCAGGCACTCAGGCCAGGTAAATGCCAAGTGGAAATCATTTCATTAAGAGTAGCCCTAAAAAACCCCTGTAAACCACATCTTTATAGGGTTCATCAGGTGTTGCAGCTCCAGTGTAGGGTCATGGCTTGATTTTCAGGGGCTGTGTCTTTAGCCTTGAGTCTGAGTGTGCCTTGCTTAAAGGAGAGCTTTTGTCAGGCAACAGACCTCATCTGGGGTCAACCTGAGGCTGCTGCTGCGAGCTGTGGGTGAGAAGATGCCAGAACAGCACCCCGATGTCAGGCCAGCAGCTCCTCTTCCCTGTTGCTGCCTGCTTCAAGCCCTGGCAAGAGCAGTCATCGGTCTGGACAGCCCCACTGTGAGAAGAGGGGGATGAGGAGTGCCTGGGCTGATCCTGCATCCTCTGGGGATGCAGAGCTTGGGATCAGCCACCTAAAAGGCAGGCGGAAGGGTGGCATCTGTGGCGAGGACCTTGGAGCTGCCCGCGTCGCGCTGTCTGCTTCTCATGAGAACCTTTTAGCCTCTGCCTTGGCTCGGTGTCTGTGTGCAGCCTTACCTGACCTGCTCTTCTGGCTATCTCTTGGCTAACATCAGCAAAAAAAAACCCTAAAGCAGCATCTTTGAAGCCTGCAAACCACAGCTGGTAACTGCTGACGGCTCCCTGCTCACAGGGGTTTGTGTTGTGCTTCTTTCCGAGCAGGAGGCTTTGCCTGTCCTGTGAGTTCCTGCTCTGGAGATAAGGAAGCAAGATGCTGCTATAATGCAACTCCAGTGTTGTGCCCTGTTGAGATAAGATGCGTTGGGAGGGTCTGGGGGGGGTTTACATGTGTCCTAATCCAGTCAGAACATTGAGCCGTGCGTTCTGCAGGGGTCACGCTGGCATCGCTGGGCTGGAGTCGCTGCCGAGTTGGACTTGTGTGAACCTGTGGCCCTGTTTTGCAAGCCACTGGTGCTAACGATGCTCTTGTCCCTTGTTTGCAGTTCTGGCACAAAGCATGTTTCCACTGCGAGACCTGCAAGATGACCCTAAACATGAAAAACTACAAGGGCTACGAGAAGAAGCCGTATTGCAATGCGTAAGTGACTGCTGCCTGCTCTCGTGGGCACTGGGGCTGGGAAATGAGGGGTGAAGGGACCCTTGGCCTGCAGAAACTCTTCCCCTGCTGCTCTGCTTTGGTTCAGGGAGTGCATGTGAAGCCCTGGGCTGGAAGGGGTCACCCAGGCCAGTTAATGCTGGTATTAAAACAAGGGTTTCCAGGCTTAAATGCTGTCTATGGCTGCTCTCCAGTTCCAGCTTGGGCAGACAAAATGTGAATGAAATCCAAACTACAGGCAGGCGTTTCTATGGAGTTGACTTTGACCTGTATCCCCTTAAAGAAGGGGAAATAAAAGGGTGTTTATTCCACCCCTACTCAATGCAGGTATTTGGGAAGAGGAAAAAATGCCCTTTAGTGCAGGGGAAAGGATGTGTGAAGCAGTGAGGGACGTGGGTGGCACTGCAGCCTGGGCTCTGCTGATGGCCAAGTGCATTCACCCTCAGCTACTGGCACTTGCCCTTGGTGTTGGGAACGTAAATGCATCTGAAGGTAAATGGAGCTTAAATGCAGAATCCTTCTCTCCTGAGCAGCGTGGGGGAGATGGAGGCAGAGCATCTCCAGCATCCCACCTCAATTCACTTTCCTGCTTCTCTCAGGCTGCTGCTGAGTGATGCATGTTCACTGGCCCCCATGTCTTTTCCTGTCAAGAAGGACCCTTTACTTGTGCCCAGCTTTATGGGCTCTGCTGAGTGATGAACACAAGTCCCTGCTCAGCCCAAAGTGAAGCTCTCAGTACCCGACATGTTTCTTAATATCCATAAAGCAGCTTTGCAGTAAGATTTTTGTAGCTGCTGCTTATACATGAGTGTTCTTAGAAAGAAAAGTAGATAATGTAATACTGCTTGGCATGTGTATAGCTTGGTCCATTCACAGACTACTTTAAAAACATTAATCCTGACAGCATCCTTGTAAGATGGGTATTAATGTGTAAGATAAGCAGAAGGAAGCTGGAAGACCTTCAGCCCTGTGGTGCCTCAGCACAACCCTCCCTCTTACGTAGCTCTTATAGGTTGGTTATTGTGGACTGAAGGTGTCGATGGTGGTTGTGACCTGCCCAAAGTCCAAAACCCCTGTTTAATTGGGATGAGACTTGGACCACTATTAAAGCTCCAGCTTGTGAGGTGAAACTGGGAACTTCCTGGAGTAGTGGGGTAGCATGAGGGTGACCTGTTGATTTAGAGGGCTGTGCGTGTGTCTCAGCCTACCATGGTGGTCCAAGCAGCCTGGGGTCTGTGAGGCTGAGACCTGGATCCGTGGAGAGCTGCAGGAGATCAGACCCCTGAGCTCTTTTTAGTGTCCTGAGCCAAAGCTTCCTTTGCTGGATCGTGGGCATCACCCACATCCCAGCTTTGCCTGGGTCCATGTGCCAGGGCATGCTCATCCCCGGTGCTTCTGCCCCTGGCCTGGCTGTAGGGATGGGCCTGAGGTCCTGTTCTTGTGCTTTCTCCCTCCAGGCTGCTGGAAGGGAAGTGGGATAATAATGGGAAATTCCTGAGATTCCAAGGAGTCTGCGCAACCCATCTCAGTTTCTCAACCCCCTCTGCTTGAGGGCTGCCTTTGATGCTGGCTTGCTGTCTTAACCCTTTGCAGCCTCCCTGAAGAAGAGGCAGCTAGGCGTCTGTCCTCCCTCTAGCCCAGGGATGTTCAAAGCTGTGCACAGAGACCTGCATTAAATGCTTTGCTCTTCCTTCTTTGCCTGATCTTGCTTTAAAGGGAAGTGAAAGCAGCCGAAAGCTGCTGGCACACGAGGCTGTGCCCTTTGCTTGCTGGGGGGGAGGCTGTAGGGTGCCCAGACATGGGGTGAAGGGAACGTCCAGCCAGAGGACATGGGTTCAGTTCCTTGTCAGTTCTGCCCCCCTGCAGTATCCTGAGCTAGGAGCAGTGTCCAGGGAAGGTGAGTGACAGCCCAGGAGGAGCCCACCCATTCCAAAGGGCTGTTGCTCACGTTGGGGTTGAGGAGCCACCTCTTTTCTCCCCCAAGAAGGGGGTGGAAAAGCAACGTTTATCCTGGCAGGGAAGAGACTGCTTTTCTGAACATGCCTTAGCACAGGGTCTCCTCTGTTTGAGCCGTGGCCTTCTGCCAAATTCCTGAGTTTCTTTCTTCAAGAGAGCAGGAGGAAGAGGGCTGGGCTTCCTCCTTATCTGTGACATTACCCCAGCAATAAATCTGTGGGAAGCCTTTCAAGAAGGTGGCTGCTTAACTCTGCCCTCCCCGTGCCCAGCAGCGTTGGGAACTGGCTTGGTGGCAGATGCGATGCTCTCCACCCTCCTCCTCACTCCTCTTTTGACTTCAGCTGGGTGCTGGGGTGACTGGTTGTTCACCGGAGGCAGTGTTCAAGGCTGGGCTCATCTCTTTACATGAGCACTTTGAACTAACAGAGTTAGAAGTGGAGGGAGGGCAGCATCCAGGGGAAGTTTGAGGCTTCTGGTAATGAAGGGTGAGGGAAAGCCTGGCTGCAGAGGACAGGCAGGACTGTGTGTTCAAGGGCACCAGCTGCTCCCAAATCTGCCTTATATAGAGGCTTTAATGTCATCTTGTGCTGTAGGGATAACAGAGCCCTGTGCCTCAGTGGTGGCTCAGAAATGACTCTCTCCCAGCTGAAACCAAGCCTCTGTGTGCAGCACGAACCTGGAGCCTCGGCAGTCCTGTCTGAGGGTCCAAAGCTGTGTATTTGTTCTGGGGAGCTGGATCTTCAGAGATGGAAGCACTGCCCAGCGATGCTCTAAGTGCAGAGAGGAGCTTGCTTGTGCCTGGGTGTGGAGCCGTGTTGAGGGGGGAGAAGGAGCAGGATCCCAGGCAAGAGGCTCCTTCTGTGCCTGTCTTGGCTATAAGGAGGTTCTGCTCCTCTCCCTTGAGGAGCAAGGGTGAGACCCAAGGCTTCATCCCTAGCTGTAGGCTTGCCCAAGTTCGTGCTGATGAACAAGCAATTGCCCTGTTGGATGCATCTGGTTGGAAAGCCCTGCTCTGGCTGCATGCACCAGCCCCTGTGCTGGCATCCCGCTGCTCAGAGGGGCTGTCCCTGCTGCTGCACACCCCACGGGGCTGCAGTTTGACTTCCTTACTGCTGCAGACGAGCTGGCAGGAAGTTAATGGTCTACTTGCTGACAGTCCCTCCTCCCCCAGCACCGAGAGGCAGCCTGGCCCCACTGCAGCATCCTTTGTTTGAGCCTCCAAGGGAAGATGCTGCTGCCAGCAGAGACCTTTGCTGTGGTCCCACCAGCACAGAGAAGAGGTAATAGTGGTGCTGCTGCCTTCCACATCCCCCTTGCTAAACCCCTCCAAAAGGGGTTCAAGGCAAAGCAAGGCTGCCAGGAATATCCTGTGTAGGTGTATTGGCAGGGTCGCTCCATCTGCCACGCTGGGGTGACTGCAGTGTTCTATAAGGAGCTGACTTGCATCACATAGAAACCACACTGAGCTATCCCGGGGGATTCACATCTCGGGGCTGACATTCCTGTTTGCTGAGTCAGGGCAGGCAGCTCAGCCCTGTCCTCCTTACCTAAACCTAGCCCTGGCGTTAGTTGGGCACGGTGAGTGCGAGCTGTAAACCCTCCAATTCGTTGTGATGACCCAAAGAACCTCCCTGGCACACGTCTCTCCCCTCAGATCCTTGCTTTTCCATGCAGAGCCTGGTACCTCTGGGCTAACTCTTTCCTTGGGAGAAGTTAGTGCCTCCAAGCTTCACAAGGAGCCAGGGATCTGTTCTTGGCATTCCTCTGCGCTCCATCTGGTAGCAGCCTACTCCATTAATAAAGTGATCTTCCAAGTTTGGGGGGAGGCAGGAAGGGAAAGAGGAACAACTGTGTTGCTGGGCTGGAGTCCAGGTGTTTATCCCAGGCTTTATTTGTGCCGAGTTTCTGGATGAGAAGAGCTGCTTCCTCTCTCGGTGGGCACACTTTGCATGCCGTGGAGCTCAGAGCAGACTCTGCTGTTGGTGTAAATGAAAGCTGGTCTGCCCGTATGCTCCTATGGAGGGGGGGGGATACAGGGTCCTGCTGCTTCCCCTTTGCTGTGTTGGGGGATGGATTCCCTGGCAGCAGCCATGGAGCATCCTCGGAGCCAGGTTTGGGCTGAGCCAGCAGCAAGGGCTGCCCAGCGTTGACCTCGGTGCAGGGTGTGGATGGATGTTGACTTTGCTAAACTTATCCATGCCCTGGGGCTGGAAAAACCCAGCTCTGTTGGGATGCCCACCCTGTTCCCATAAACGGCACTGGAGGAGGTTGGGAAAGGCACTGCTCTGTTCTGGGGGCTCAGGGATGGGAGAGGGGAGCAGTGGGATGAGCAGAGCCCTTTCCAGAAGTGACTTCTCTCTTCACAGCTTGGCAACCCCTCTTCTGCATTCACCTGGAATCTTTCCATTCTGGATTAAAGCAGGTTTATGGAAACAGGCTGGTTTTTCCTTAGGCTGCTCTGCAACACCCTCAGCAACTGCTGGCAGAGCCTTTGGGGATGGAGGCGAGATGGAGGCTGCCTGGCCTCACGGACAGCAAAACCCTGCTTCCTGCCATCATCCCGCACTGGAGCCATGCTGGGGCTGGTGGTGATGGGTTTGGCTTCTCCTGCCTCCTCCAGCCCTCTGCTAGCCTGGTACCGTGGCAGGGGCTTTGAGACACCCCCAAAGGTAGAAGCTCTTCCCTGTGAGGGTGCTGAGGCGCTGGCACAGGGTGCCCAGAGAAGCTGTGGCTGCCCCATCCCTGGCAGTGTTCAAGGCCAGGTTGGACACAGGGGCTTGGAGCAAGCTGCTCCAGTGGAAGGGGTCCCTGCCCGTGGCAGGGGTTGGAGCTGGGTGAGCTTTAAGCTCCCTTCCAACCCAGGCCATTCCATGAAGCTGTGCTCTGGGTTATGTTATACCAAGCCAATCCTGATGCGGGCTGGGAGCAGATGATGGGAGCAGCAGCTGGACACGTGGAGGGCTGGACCAGCCATTTTGGCAGCTCCTCCTTGGAAGTGCTGGGAGGAACCAGAGCCTTTCCCTGCAGCCTGCTCTGGTACAGAAGGATGTTTGCGAGCCGGGTGCTGCCTTTGTGACTAACAAAAGGCCAGTTTATTTCTTGAAGCTCGTCCCCAAGAATCAGCAGCTCTTTGAAAGGCAGGATGTGACCCGGGGAGCCTCCTGGCAGAGCAGCCCTTATTGCTTCCTTTGTTTAACTCTCCTTTCCCAAAACCCTGATGCAACAGCCCAAAGGTGACAGTGTCCTCCTGGAGCTGCAGGTTTGTGGGTGGCATTTCTCCATCCCTTTAGGATGCTGTTGCTGAGCAAGCCTGCCAGAAACACTTGCTTTAAAGCAGCTTGGATTGAATGCAAGCAACACTTTGAGCTAGAAGAGGCTCTTCTAAACACTCAGTCATCTTGTACATGGTGTAAACCAGCAGTGCTGGAGGTTTGAGTCATGCTGGAGAGGCAGAGTCTGGGTCCTGTTGCTAACAGAGCTGCTGTGCTGCGTTCAGTGGGGTTTATACAGCTGTGCCCACCAGTGTCTCCTATTGGAGAAGCTTAACTCCATTTCCAGCTTGTGAGAAGCTCCAAAGGCAGAAGTTCAAGTGCTGCCCTTCTTGGGAAGGCAGCTCCTGAGAGCAGATGCTGCTTTCAAGGCAGGACTGGGATGTGATGGATTGCAAGTGCTTGGAGACTCCCACTGATCTGGAAGTGAGATCTTTACACTGTTTCTCCCTGTGAAAATACTGCCTAGGTGCCATTGGGACAAGGAAACTGGGAGCAAGGTGCTGGAATGGGGCTGTTCCTGCTTGCTGTGTGGGGAGGAAAGGGCTGTGCTTGCTTTCTGGTGTCCCTGCTAAAGCAGCTTTGGGTGTGCAGCTATTGCTCCTGCCATCACTGTGCTCCTCTGCTCCTTAGGTGCATGTGGAACCTGGGGTGCCTTTTCCTCGCGCCCCTCGGGATGGGTGTAATGGCTCTGTGGAGCTGCAGATTAAAGGGGGGTGTTTCCCAGCCTTTGCTCCATCACGTGTCCCTCTGCCCCACATATTCCTGTGCTGCTTCACTTAATCTGACAGCAGCAGGGGTCGGCCTGGGGGAGGGATCCCACGTGTCCCATTTGTTCCGCTCCAAGTGGGCCGAGGATGGATGCGAGGAGAGACCCCCCCAAGGGCAAGGCCGATCTGGTGTCTCTGGCCCCAGCGGTCTCCTCTCCAGCAGCTGTTAAAGCAATCCCCATCGGATGGAGCAGCCGTGGGGATGCTGAGGGCTCTGCACCCCCTCCTCCTACACAGCCCCTGCTGCGGAGCACCAGAAGGTCCCAAAGACCCACAGAAACCTGGCTCCTTTCCTCCTCCACCCTCCTGCATCCCTGTCCCCTGCGGCAGGGAAACCACCGGGATGCTCCTGCCCCACCAGGAGCCAAGTGTTTGGGTCCTGTTGTCAACCAGCCAGCCCCAGGACCCACAGCACCTCGACGAGCAGCTCGCAGGGGTGTGTTTTGCCCTGGCTCCTGGTTGCTCTCGAGAGGTTGCTGCTCTTGCCTGAGCAGCTCTTACTTAGCAGCAGACTTTACCCAAGTGCCGCATCCGAGGCTGCGTGGGACTCATCATTTCCTTGCAGTTTGTCAGGAGAGGGATGGTTGGAAGCAGCTTTCCCCCTCTTTGTCTTCTCGGGCAGCTTGTGCCTGAAGCCTGTGGGGCCTGGAGGGTTTTAATGATGCTCCAGGGCTCCATCATCCCTGTTTGACTCCTGTTCCCTACCTGTTGCGCTCGGGAAACAAGCATTCCTGCAGCAGAGGAACGGGAGTGAAGGGCATCAGGGCAGGTACACACGTGTGTGTGGGGGGAGTATAAATTGAGTGGTGCTGGAAGAAGACCTCTTCCTCCACTGCCTTTGGGCTCGGTGCATGGAAGCTGCTGTGGTGGGCACCAGAACTCCTGCTGGTTCCAGTTGTGGAAGCCTCCATCTCTAGCCCATGCTGGTGAGTGAGGGTGGCCGATAACCGCACAGGGTGGATTTGGGGTGCGTTGCTGGCAGAGGGAAGCAGGGTGAGCAATAAACGCCCTCCCTCTTCCCTTGCTTCCCCAGCCAAGCCCTATTTATGGTGCTGGCGAGGGGGGGGAGGACCCACAGCTCTGCTCCTGCCTTGCTTTTGGCCACGAGAAGAGGGAGAACCGGGTCCGCTCCCCCACGAGAGCACCGCAGGCAGGGAGGGACGAGCCCGTTTGCTGCAGCTCCCCTGCCTGCTCCCAACCCCAAGCAGTTCACTCCCTGCCTGCTCACGGAGGTTTAGTTTCGTTGCTCACTGCTCCCGAGGCTCATTCTCATGCACAGGAGATGGGTTTCCCCTCTCTGCTGTGTGTGGCAGGGATGCGGGTGTCTGTGTTTGCACGGCTGGGCCGTGTGGGGCTCTCACGGCTCCTGCAGCGGGAACCCTTCCATTCCCTAATTTAAGGTTCCTCATTTAAGGCACAGCCTTAAGTTCCCTGGGGACTGAAAAGCCTTTTCTTTATCAGACAGATCTCGGGAGCTGGGGAGAAGAGATGCCTCCGCTTAGGGGGAAGATGCTCGGCTCGTGTGTCTCATCCTGCTCCTAATGCAGACGGACAGATTACTCCTGCCTGCTAACCGCAGGCTGGAGGGGCTCAAGGATGTGTAAAAACCTCTCTCAACTCCTTGGGAGGTTTCCTCAATCCCTATCAGAAGCAGAAGCCAATTATAGCTCAGGCTGTGTGGTCTCTGGCTGTCTCGTCCCGTCCCTCAGCAGGCTGTGGCTGCAGCAGGGCCCAGCTCGCTGTGGATCCATCAGGCAAGAAGCAGGGATGCTCTTTCGGGTTATCCCTGTTCTCTCCCCCTCCTACCACAGCTTCTCAGTCTCTGAGCCTCACCGGGGTGAATTTTTCCATTTCCAGCCCTCGCAGTGACTGGGGCTTCCCTCCTCCTTGCATCCGGAGGCTGCTGCTGAGGACTCGGCTTCTCCCAAGCGTTATTAGCATGCCCGGGGCATGGGATGCAGTTGCCATGGCAATGGGATGATTTCTGCCGGCGGCATCAGCAGATAGTAGCGGAGCTCCTGGGCCGTGGCTGAGCTGTAAATGCAGCTCTGGCTGGTGGTGCACACACCTTACCCATTGCCTTTGCCCTTCACGGAGCCCCGGCTGTGGCTGTGGCTTTTCTGTGTGCAGCCCTTGAGCGTCAGGGGATGGGGCTGTTAGAATTGGGCATCTCTGTACCAATCCTGTCTTTGCAAAGGCCCCAGCAGCGGGGATGCCGCTTGGCTCTCCCCATAGGACCAGGATGAAGCTCCATCCCTGTTCCCAGGGGAGGCGTGGGGCTGTCTGTTGCCTTCTATGGCAAATATAGGATGAGGGAATGTAGCATCAGAGCCTTGAGGGTTTGGGCTTTGTTTGCTTTGACTTTGGTGAGAGTCAGGACGGTGGCTTCCGAGAAACTCGGGAAGGGGCTCCAGGATGCAAGGGGTAACTGGGCTGAAAGAACAGACAAGTCCCAGGACTGCCCTCCCCTGCCCCTGTAAGCTGGGTTAGTGCAGTTACTGGGTTACCACCACTGTGAGGGAAGCCCCAGCTGCCCCAGCAGCTGTTTAATAGCACCTGCGTTTGGAACTAAAACTGATGCTGCTGGTGTTTGCCCCGTGGGTACCAGCATCCCCATAGCCCTAATGCAGGAGTCATCCTGAGTGCAGCTGAGGGGCAGAGCCCCGTGAGCAGGGCTGTGCACTGCAAACTCCTTTGACACGTGCTGCCTCGGTGCCTGCAGCTTCGCTCTTAGAGGGGGTTTTGTCACCTCCACAAGGACAAAAGGGGCACGTTTCCCTCTGTGCTGTCTCTTCAAGGTAGGAATGCATTAACCCAGCACCTCCTGCAGCTCCAGGAGCCTTTACAGAGCAAACTGTGTTAACCAGAGGCCAAACCGGGCCGATGCCGTTTGTCCTTTGCACCCCTCCAAGCTGTTCATCTCTGCTCCAGCAGACAGCAGCTGGGGGTGGATTTGGTTCTGAGATGTCTTAACGCCGTTTTGCTGCATCTAAAACATCCCTCCCCGTTGCTAAGCCTTTGCTCCCACCCAGCCATCCCCACTCCAGTGGGCACCAGTTGCTGGGGGAGCAGGATGTCAAGAGCAGGTAAATGGCAAAAGCCTGTGCCCTGTGCCTGTAGCTCCTGCAGGACCCTTGTGGAGAAGCAGGATTTATCCCTGTTGGAGTGATAATGCAGGAATCTCTGCAGTGAGCTCTGCCTTGATGGCTCCCGGTGTGAAGCTGCGACACAGCCGTGCCTGCAGGCAGCCTGACCGCGGTATTATATCCCCTCTAATCAGGTTAATCTAAACAGGGATTAAACTCTATCCTGCAAGCAGTCACTGAGCTGTTGTTTGTGTAAAACTGAGCCTTGTCCTTCCCCAGTCTCACTCCTGCTTGGTTTGAGCCTTCACTTGGCCTTATTTTATGCCTCAGGCCAGCAGGGATGGGGCCGATGGGACGTGGCAGCGGGTGATGCCCTGGAGCTGAGTTCTTTTCCTCCTTCTGCAAACCACATCGGCCCCGTTTGGTTTCTCTGTGTGTGTATGGGGGGTGTGTTTCTCTTTATTCTTTCAGTGGAGCAGCTGTTTCTACTGCTGGGTTTCCTGCATTGCTGCTCTCCTGAGCTGTGCGCTGCTCTTGCAGCTCTGTGGTTGCCTCTGTCTCGTAGGGAGCAGCTCGCAACCAGACTCCTCCACATGCAGCTGGGTTTCTGCTGGTTTCCCCTCATTTGACCACGCTTGCTTTGGCCTTGGGCAGAGGTGTTAATGCTGCTTGTATAAATAGATAACTGCTGCTGCTCGGAGCACACAGGCTCCCAAAGCAGAGCCCAGCATCTTATTAAGACCCATTTCATGTGGTCTGGGAGGGGACAGGGGCTGCAGCGTTCCCAGGGCTACCAGCACCAGCTGGGTTGCATGGATGGAGATGGGGAGGCTGCACGGGTTGAGTTTCAGCCCTGGACCTGGAAGCAAAGCCTTGAGATCTGCCGGAGTGCATGGGCCCTCCCCGTTATCCTCTGCAAGGAGCTGCTGTTTCCAGTGGGTTGCTGAGCCCTGCTCAGCCCTTCCAAACCGGTTGCATTGCCTTGGATAAAAGAGGATTTATCCAAGCTCTTGGGGTAAGGGTTGGATTCGATGATCTGGTGTTGGAAAAGTCTTTTCCAACCTGGTTAATTCCATGTATGGGAGTGAACCTGAGCGTGCTGCCCTGGTGCCACGGGTGGGATGCAGGGCTGGGGCTGGGGCTGCCTCTGGTGCCTCCCACCCTTCTCCTGCACCATTAACCTGCCTAAACCCCTGCGCTCAGTTCCTGCCACCCACTTGGAGTCCTGCTTTAGCTCATGAAAGAGAAACCTCTGACCCTTTCAAAAGGCAGCTTCCCCCTCCTTGCTCTCTGCATTATAAACCTGAAGCGCTGCCGGGGGATGTCTTTGGTTTCTTTGCTGTCCCATGAGAGCAGCCACCATCTGGGCAGTGTCAGATGTCTTATTGGGGGGGGGGCTTTGCATCCATGGCAGCTACAGAGCAAGCTGCTCTAGTGGAAGGTGTCCCTGCCCATGGCAGGGGGGTGGAACTGGCTGAGCTTTAAGGTCCCTTCCAACCCAAACCACTGCATGCTTCTATGATCTGGCCGCAGGCAAGAGCATCCCCATAACATGAGGCTGGTGTGGCTGAAACTTGGAGTGCAACGAGCAAATAAAGCCCCCCTGCTCCCCCCTGCACAGCTGAAACAGCAGAGCAGGCACAGCCACTGTAAAGCAGAGCGGAGGCAGCGCTTACTCAGGCTAATGTTACCCTGAGGAGTGTTTAAGGGGAGATTGAAGATGTGTTTAAGGTCTCTCCAGGAATCAGCCAGGCACAATGGAATGGCTCCATCCCTTGGGAGGAAAACTGCCCCTTCTTTGATGAACCTGAAGTTAATATATCGAGGGTGGGAGAGAATCAATGCCTCAGCTGGGGAAGGCATCGGGCACAGGGAGAAATCCCAACACCCCCAATGGCTCCTGCTCACCCTTGCAGCGCATGGAAGTGCTGCTGCTTGCCGTGGGGCTGGGACACTGGGATGTGCTGGGGGCTGGTGGTCGTGGGGTGGTTGGGATGGGACGGGGAGCATGGCCATGGGCCCGCTGTGACTGGTGCCCTCCGTTCTCCCCACAGACACTACCCGAAGCAGTCCTTCACCATGGTGGCAGACACTCCGGAGAACCTGCGCCTAAAGTACCAGACTGAGCTGCAGAGCCCGGTGAGTGCCCCATCACCCCACGTTCTCCCTATGCCCTTGCATAGGAAAGGGCAATTCTGGGCTCTGAGTCCTTTCTCTTCCATCTCTGAGTCCTTTCTCTTCCATCTCTGAGTCCTTTCTCTTCCATCTCTGAGTCCTTTCTCTTGCATCTCACCCATCTCGACTGCCTTTGCTGTTCCCTTTATCCAGGGCTCCTTGGAGCTGCTGCGGGTGGGAAGGGTCCAGGAGGCAGTCATAGAGCAGAGAATGGTTTGGGTGGGAAGGGACCTTAAAGCTTATCCATTTCCAACCCCCTGCCACAGTCAAATGGCTTCATGTGGCCAGGCCTTGACTCTGTAGGCAAGTATTTCAGGTCAACCCAAACCTTGTAGGGCAAGCAGAAATAAACAGATAAACAGGATAAGGACTGGCACGGAGAAAGGCTTGCTTTCTCCAGAGCCTGTTTGAGAAGGGTGCTGTGCAGACATGTCCTGTTTCATCCCCTGAAGGTATCCCTGCATCAGCAAAAGCCCCCAGCCTCGATGCATGGGCGATAACTCCTGATGGGGCAGTGGGAACTGGTCCCTTTGGATGGCCCCGGAGCGATCCCTGGTTTCCTTTCCTTACTCCGAGATGAAAGATGAGCATCAATTTTGCAGAGAAACCCTTGGAAGGGCCTGGAATGGGCAGCTTTGGACGGGGGGTGACCCTCCCTCATGGCACTCGGCTCTGCTGAGGGGCTGAAGCATCTGAGATGATGCCCTGAGCCCTCGCGTCCCACATCTGCAGACGTGGGCTCAGAGGATGCTGTGCTGGAAGGAACCGCATCCAGCGGCCCTTTTGGCTTGAGTCAGCGTCTGAGCAGAGCCCAGGATGTCGCCCATTCAATGCCTGTTTCCCTTTGAAAAGGGGCAAAAAAAAACCCTGTCCGGAGGGGACGCACGCACTGCCTCGGCTCAGTGCGGGAGCAGTGGGGCGCAGCACAGGGTTTGCTGCGGTGTTTTCATGGGGAGCGATCCCTTCTCTGGATCAGCGCCCTCCTCCCCCTGCTGCGCTGTGAAGGATGCAGTGACCTTCCTGCCTTCTCGCCCGTTAGCCTCAGTGAAAGGCTGGGAATGCATCCCAACGGAGGAGGAGGAGGAGGAGGAGGAACCTCAGGACCTCACCTGATCGGAGCTGCTGGTGCCACCTCTGCTTTTGTAAGGTCCCTTCCTCCCAGCGGGAGTTGCCCTACGGCTCCCTGGCTTGCACAAGGGCAGCTTGGCTCCAGCTCAGAGCTCGAGCTCAGCCCGGGGGCTGGCTTTGTGCTTGATGTGCTGAGGAAGGGGACAGCGGCTGCTTTTCCATGGTAACAGGCGAGATGCTGCTGCGCCCGGCGCTCAGGAGACTCCAGCGCTGCTTTTACAGTGAGCCCAGGCTCTTTGGTAGTTGTTGGTTATCAAAGCAGGCCCTGGGGAGGGAGGCAGGGATGTGCTCTGCTCCCTGGGGCTTCCAGGGGCTGGATCTGGGGTAGCACAGGGCTCTCAGAGCCTTCTGCAGGCTGGGTTATGTGTGAGAATAGGGGCTGGGGGGCAGACAGCATCCTCCAGTGACCCCCTTTGCAGTGCTGGTTGTGCTGGTTGGAATGGGAGGGAATAGGGGCTGCTGGGGGGTGTTGGTGGTTTGGGTGCTGGGGAGGGATGAGGAGCAGTGGGAGGAGGTGGCAAAGCTTGAACCTGCCAAGAGCCCTGGGGAGGATGGATCCTGAACGCTCCAGATAAGATCTTAATTCCTCCCTGCTTTTGTTGTGCCTACAAAGGGGAGTCTCCTCCTTTCCAAAGGCCTCACATTTGTATTTCTCGAAGCACCAGCAGCAGCTCTGCTTTATTGCCCATCCCTTCTTTACTAATTGCAGGAGCTGAGCACATCCCTGGGGACAGGAATGGGTCCCTTCAACCCTTCCAGAGCAGGCAGTGGGGTTCATTCTTGCAGAGGAGCTGTTGCCAAGGCTTAAGGAGGAGCTGTGCAGTGATGACAGCCCTGCGGGTGCCAGTGCCACGTCCTGGCTGATGTGGGGCTGGGTTAAGGTCAGGGATATGAGAGCAGTTACGTCCTGTTCACGCTTACAGCCCAGCTCGGGTCCTCGGTGCGAGGCTTCCCTGAGGCTCTTCCTAAGGAGAATGGGGCTTGCTGGGTCCGTGCCTTCCGCAGGGGTCATTCCCTGGCCGTGGGCGATGCTCCCGTTCCTCTGGGTGTCTGTGGGGCTGCAGAGCTGCTGTCAATGGATGACCCTGAGGATGCTCATCCTCTTTCTGTCCCCACCACAACCACCCAGCCCGAGCACGTCCCTCCCGGTGCTGCTGCTATTTGTGTCTGCTGAGGAGGCGTCTCCTGTTCCGGTCACCGGTAACACCCGTGCCTTGGGTCACTAAAGGAGTCTCCAAAGGGGCAGCTTTGGCACCTGCGGCCTCCTCCCACAGCCCACGTGTGGGGAGAAGATTGCAGGTTCCTGGTCCTTGGCTCCTGTTTTGAGCTGCAGACGGGGGGGGTTTGGGTGCAGCCCTTCCTGCCCTGGCTGCGGGAGGCAGGAACCGGCCCCTGGCCCTCCTGTGGGTGACCTCAGGGACCTGCTGGTGGTGACGTCGGGGACGTGGGCATGAGGAAGGTTCAGTGCTCTCAAGCTGAGAGGGGTTAAAACCACAGTTATAACAGTGAAGGGGTTATAATGTGAATTATAACAGTGAGGGGGTTATAACAGGAATTACAACAGTGAGGGGGTTATAACAGGAATTACAACAGTGAGGGGGTTATAACAGGAATTACAACAGTGAGGGGGTTATAATGTGAATTATAACAGTGAGGGGGTTATAATGTGAATTATAACAGTGAGGGGGTTATAACAGGAATTATAACAGTGAAGGGGTTATAATGTGAACTATAACAGTGAAGGGGTTATAACATGTGAATTATAACAGTGAGGGGGTTATAACATGTGAATTATAACAGTGAAGGGGTTATAACGTGAATTATAACAGTGAGGGGGTTATAATGTGAATTATAACAGTGAGGGGGTTATAACATGAATTATAACAGTGAAGGGGTTATATCATGTGAATTATAACAGTGAAGGGGTTATAACATGTGAATTATAACAGTGAGGGGGTTATAACGTGAGTTATAACAGTGAGGGGGTTATAACGTGAGTTATAACAGTGAAGTGGTTATATCATGTGAATTATAACAGTGAAGTGGTTATACCATGTGAATTATAACAGTGAAGTGGCTATATCATGTGAATTATAACAGTGAGGGGGTTACAACATGTGAATTATAACAGTGAAGGGGTTATATCATGTGAATTATAACAGTGAAGTGGTTATAACGTGAATTATAACAGTGAAGGGGTTATATCATGTGAATTATAACAGTGAAGGGGTTATAACATGTGAATTATAACAGTGAGGGGGTTACAACATGTGAATTATAACAGTGAAGGGGTTATAACATGTGAATTATAACAGTGAAGGGGTTATAACGTGTGAATTATAACAGTGAAGGGGTTATAACATGTGAATTATAACAGTGAGGGGGTTACAACATGTGAATTATAACAGTGAAGGGGTTATAACCTCAATTATAACAGTGAGGGGGTTATAACGTGAGTTATAACATTGAAGGGGTTATAAAGTGAGTTATAACATTGAAGGGGTTATAATGTGAGTTATAACAGTGAGGGGGTTATAACATGAGTTACAACAGTGAGGGGGTTATAACATGAATTATAACAGTGATGGGGTTATAACGTGAGTTATAACAGTGAAGGGGTTATAACCTCAATTATAACAGTGAGGGGGTTATAACATGTGAATTATAACAGTGAGGGGGTTATAATGTGAATTGTAACAGTGAAGGGGTTATAACGTGAATTATAACAGTGAAGGGGTTATAACATGTGAATTATAACAGTGAGGGGGTTATAACATGTGAATTATAACAGTGAAGGGGTTATAACATGAGTTATAACAGTGAAGGGGTTATAACATGTGAATTATAACAGTGAGGGGGTTATAACATGTGAATTATAACAGTGAAGGGGTTATAACATGAGTTATAACAGTGAAGGGGTTATAACATGTGAATTATAACAGTGAGGGGGTTATAACATGTGAATTATAACAGTGAAGGGGTTATAACATGAGTTATAACAGTGAAGGGGTTATAACATGTGAATTATAACAGTGAGGGGGTTATAACATGTGAATTATAACAGTGAAGGGGTTATAACATGAGTTATAACAGTGAAGGGGTTATAACATGTGAATTACAACAGTGTGGGGGTTATAACGTGAAGAACCATTCTCCAGCTCCCTTTGGATGAATGTGTTTTATTTTCCTTTGTATGATGGAGGGAACAACTCCTGGGGAAGTGAATTGTGGATCCTGTTGTCATTACTCTGGGATGAGGTGTGGATACTGCCTGCATCGCTCCGCTCCAACGCAGCGTGTGGATGGAGGCAGCGATGGGTTGGCAGGAGTGATGGCTCTGCAGCCCCTTGCCCGGTGCCCAGCAGTGCTCACGTGTCCCGTGGAAGCACAGCACGACGTGCCCATGGATCCTGTTGGGTTGCAGTTCCCCCGTGCTGAGCACGGGGACGTGGCCCTTGCATCCTCCCAGCATTGCCCCCGATGCTCGTGCTGGGAGCACCAGGCTGGGATGTGTGGTTTGGGTTAGACCTGGCCCAAGGACCAGCATCTTCACCCGTGGCTCAGAGCTCAGGTCCATCCTGCAGCCAGTTCCTGCATCCTGGAAGTTAGAGGGGTAAAAAACCCCAAGGAAGATGGGATTTGGGAGGGTAAAACCACAGCAGCTCTCAAGGGAACCGCTCAGCCTTGTGATGAGCAGCAGCCTGGGGACTGGGTTCCCTACAGCTTCTCCAGTGCTGTGTTTGCAGCAGGATGGGGCTCAGTGAACAGGAGCCTGTGGGATGAAGGCTCTCCTGAGCAGCATCCCACACCCTGAGGCTCTGCAGGAAACCAGCCTGGGTTGGAAGCAGAGCAGAGCAAGGACAAACGCAGCTCGTGGGGCTGGGGCAGAGGTTCAGTGTCCCAGCTCCATAACCTTGGGTTCCTCCAGGCTGCTCCCTCCTCACCAGTGCTGCTCATGGGCTTCACCCCAGCTGGAACCAGCTCTGCTTTGGCTTGAAGCAGCGAGGGGCACAGAGAGCTCTGCCTTGAAAAGGATCTCATGTTCCTCTGTGCTTGTATTGACATCCTCCCAGGGTGGATGCTGCAGCCTGGTTCCTTAACCCTTTGCTGGCTAACATCTAAATGTGATACGGGCCAGAGAGGACAGCATCTCCCTAAGGGTTTCTGTGATACCGGATGGGGGGGCTCCGATGTTCTTCCCGAGCCTGGATTTCCCCTGCCTTGCAGCTTAGGAAGAGGGAAGGGGTTTGCAGTAGAGCTCCTGCTGGTGCCCAGGGTGGGTGAGCTCCAGGGCACCTTTGCCTCTGCACACAGCCCCTTTTAAGGCTCTTTCCAGCCCACACGGGCAGAGGCAGCTCCCGATCCCGGCACAGGGCCAGATCCCTGCGCAGAGGATGGAGGAGGTCAGGGGGTCTCTGTGCACATCTGCTTCCCCCCAGCCATAGGGGAAGAGCTGCTCTATGGGGGCAGCCAGGCCCTGGCTCCTTTCCTGCTGGAGCTGTTGGGTTCCAGCCTCTGCTGAGTGATGTGGGTGGGAGCAGAGCTCCTGGCTGGGAGCAGGACCGGGGCTGGGAGCTCCAGGCTTTGAGCTGTGTAGATTTATCCTAGTAAATAAAGGCACAGAGAACTGAGCCTTTTGAGCTGCTGGGCAGTGATGCTGAGGTCAGTGTGTGGCAAAGAGCAATAAGGAGGCTTGTGTATTGCCAGCCTCCACGCTCCCGTTTCCCTATGGCCATCTGGGTGTATTCCTTCCCGGTGGGGCTAAAGGTCTCTTGATGTGGACCTGCTTTTGTCTGGCTCATAAACCCTCAGGGCTGTGGGGCAGGCAGCTTGCCATGGCTCAGCTGCTCCCTGGGACGTGACTTGGGTGTGTTGGTAGCCCAGAAAGGAAATGTGAGTTATCCCAACCGTTGCAATAGAGAAAGCAGCTCAGTAGGTGCAAAAGGGAGCTGTTGGTGTGCTCCAGCCCTTGGCAATCCCCTATTTTACCCATGCTGGATACACTGGGGCAGGGGGGGGGTCTCCTTACCAAGGCAGGGGTTGCTGCAGTGCTCACCAGCGTTGCTTTTCAACCTCTCTCTTCTTGATTGCACCCAGATCCGCTACAAGGAAGAGTTTGAGAAGAACAAGGGGAAAGGTTTCTGCGTGGTGACTGACACC
The DNA here is from genome assembly GCF_033815535.1 of Pezoporus flaviventris. NCBI lineage: Eukaryota > Metazoa > Chordata > Aves > Psittaciformes > Psittacidae > Pezoporus > Pezoporus flaviventris. Next base: position 334,471 of record NW_026892799.1, read on the forward strand.
CCGGAGCTGCAGAGGATCAAAAAGATCCAGGATCAGATCAGCGACGTGAGTAGCTCCTGATCCCTGCGGGTGATGCTGCCCAAAGGAGGGGGGGTTCTGACCCACACTGATGGATGTGAATGAACACATGAGGAAAGCCAACCTGGATGCACCTCTGGATCCATCGGCCAGCACAGAGGGGCCCGAGAGGTGCAGAGCACCTCTCGGGCCCCTCTGTGCTGGCCGATGGATCAGGGGTGCATCCTAATCCTCATCCCATAGTGCTCAAGGTCCCATTGGTGTGAGCAGCAAGCACAGGGGGGGTATTTGACTGGAGCAGAGCAGGGGCAGCACTTGCAATGGTCCAGGTTCAGGTCCCCCCCTCTCTGCTCCCTGCTTGTGTGTGGCATCCCCAAGCCAAAGGCACCTCCTTCTCGTGTCCCTGGGCAGGCTCTGCTTGCCTGGACCCCTCCTGGCTCCAGTGAAGCCCTTTCACCCATCCAAGAGCTGCTGCTGCTGTTGTTGGTTTGTCCCCAGGGTCCCCCCTCTCTGCTCTCACCAGCCCCAAGGGGAGGACAGGGATTGTCACCCCTTTTCCTAACAACATCCCATATGTTGCAGTGCTCCTGCACCTGAGGAGCCTTGCAGGGAGCTCCTCAGTGTCCCTCCTTACCTCTGCTGGCGTGGAGGTGATCCTGGAGGCTGCTCCCATCTCCATCCTGCTTTGTCCTTTGGGAAGGGGGGCTCTGACCTCTGTCTGCAGGAGACCCAGCTCTTCCGTTTGGGAACATGAGGTTAAACCCGTGGCCAGTGGAGTGGCAGCTTCACCCCGCAGGCCCTGGCTGTTGGTACCCAGGCGCTGTGCGGGGCTGTCTGCGTGTTGCCATGGTGATCAGGAGGATGCTCACTCGCACATAGAGCTACGTGGGCTTTATCCATCCCCTGCCCAAAGCAGACCCCGTGCCCCTGCAGCAGAGCACAGGGAGTTAATTAACCTTTGCCTAATGAAACTCACGGGTGCTCCTCATCCAACACTGGGAGCTGGTGCTGAGCCCTGGCAGAAGGCTGGGGTCTCCGTGACCGCTAAACCCAGCCCTGGAGCACAGCTTGGCACAGGAACCTCTGCCGGGAGCTGCGATCCCACATGGAATTCCGCAATGCCTTGAGCTGCTCCCGCTTTTCCACCCCTCAGCATCCCTGTCCGGGGTGGGAGCTGCTCTCTGCTGTGCCCAGGGGTGCAGGGAGAGGGAGGATGGTGCAAGTGGAAGCTTGACCCCCCCACCCCAGGAGCTCACACGCATACACAAACACCCTGCTTTATTCCCTCCTCTTCTGATCCCGTTGTGGACTCTGGCAAGCCCTGCTCTCTCCCTGGGGACCTGCAGGGTGTGTTACCTGTGCACCAAGGGCTGGAGGAGGTTTTCCCCTTGGGAAACAGCCCTGGCTGCAGGATATTCCCTAGGGACAGGTTCTCGGTGGGGTCTGGTCCAGCAGGAGATGGGTGCAGCGTGGAGCAGGGCTCGGTGCTCGGTTCCAGAGATGCTGGGGAGGTTTGGGGGCACTCAATCACACAGCAGAGAGCAGAAACCGGCCCCCCCCTCCCTCCTCTCCCAACCACGGCAGCAGCTTCCCTGTGGGCATCTGGCTGCCAGCCTGGGCTTGCAGTGACCCACTTAGTGCAGACACAGGCGCGAACCCGCTCCCTGCGCCAAGCCCGGCTCAGCCTGTGGGGTTCCGCTGCCACAGGGGCTGCAAAGGGGCTCAGTGGGGCAGGAACCTGGCACTGCACGGGGATTTAACCAGCAAACGGGCTCCGGGGGGGTCCCCCATTCGTTAATACAAGAGGCTGTTGGCTCTGACACCCAGGCAGGTGGGTGAAGCCTTGCCTCTGTGCTGGCTGCGGGAAGCCTTGTTCTGATGCAGTCGGTGTGGTTGGAGATGCCTGCTCTGAGAGCGGTCCAGAGGAGGCCATGGGGATGCTGCGAGTGCTGGAGCAGCTCTGCTCTGGAGCCAGGCTGAGAGAGCTGGGCTGGGGCAGCCTGGAGAAGAGAAGGCTCCTGAAGGGGAGACCTGAGAGCAGCTCCAGTGCCTGAAGGGGCTGCAGGAAAGCTGGAGAGGGGCTTGGGACAAGGGATGTAGGGACAGGCCAAGGGGAATGGCTTTAACCTGCCCGAGGGGAGACTGAGATGAGCTCTTAGGCAGAAGCTCTTCCCTGGGAGGGTGCTGAGGCGCTGGCACAGGGTGCCCAGAGAAGCTGTGGCTGCCCCATCCCTGGCAGTGTTCAAGGCCAGGTTGGACACAGGGGCTTGGAGCAAGCTGCTCCAGTGGAAGGGGTCCCTGCCTGTGGCAGGGGTTGGAGCTGGAGGAGCTTTGAGGTCCCTTCCAACACAAAGCAGGTTGTGGGTCTATGATCCTCCTTCAACACCCCCTCTCATGGCTCAGTTAAGAGCAGTCTGGGGTTAGATGTTGGAGTGGTTCCTCCCCAGTGCTCCTGCAGACTGGGGGCCTCACCTCACATCTCACCCCCATGGCCCATCCCACCCATGGGACGCTCAAACCTCCCCCTTCCTGTGCCCCAAACGGGTCTGAGCAGATTTCCCCATGGCCTGGGGAGATGTGGGGGAAGAACCCCCTTGGTACTGCCGGGCACACCAAGAGAGGAGCTGAAGGATGCTGCTGGTGCTGCAGCGCTGACCCTGCCCTCTCCATCCCCTCCTGTCACCGTAGATCAAATACCACGAGGAGTTCGAGAAGAGCCGGATGAGGCTGAGCCCCGGCGAGGGTGCGGAGCTGGAGCACCGGAATTCCCAGGAGAGCACCAATTACCAGAGACCCACGGAGCAGCAGCAGCAGCAGCAGCAGCAGCAGCAGCCTCCGGTCCATCACATCCAGCCCAGCAACCCAGGTACAGGGGGGCTGCGGGTGCATGGCCCTGGCTTTGCTGCAGCCGCAGCCACCTCCTTGCGAGGGGTTTTGCTGCAGCCCCACATCAGACCCATCTTTCCCCCCCCTCCTCAGTCTACCAGCAGCCGATGTCTCAGTCCTATGGCTACAAGGAGCCCGCAGCACCAGCTTCCACCCAGCGCAACGCTCCTGCTGGAGGGTGGGTGAGTACAGCCCTGAGCGCACCCCCATGGGGCAGGCTTTGCCCTGCTTCCCCCCCCTGTGCAGAGGAGCCCTTAGGATGGGGTTGGAGGGTGCTCGGTTGTGGGGCTCTGTGCCCACTGACCCCTCTCTCCCCACAGAAGCGTTTCCGCGCTGTCTATGACTACAACGCAGCCGATGAGGATGAGGTCTCCTTCCAGGACGGCGACACCATCATCAACGTGCAGCAGATCGACGACGGGTGGATGTACGGCACGGTGGAGCGCACGGGGGACACGGGGATGCTCCCCGCCAACTACGTGGAGGCCATTTGAGCCTCGGGAAGGGGACGGGGCAAGGGGCTGATCCTCACAGCCGAGCCCCCAGCCCCACCGGCCTCTCCGGGTTGTGTGTGCGTGCATCTCTCAGCCCCAGCATCCCTTATCCGTGTGCTCGGGTGTTGCTCACCGGAGCCGCCTCCTCACGTCCCGGTTATTCCGTGTTTCTCTCTCGCCGATTCAGCTTTGCTCTGGCTCTGTTGGGACCGAGGGAGCGTCTGCAAAGGGGATGCTGGGGGCTTGAGAGACCAAACGCCGCAGTTTTCCTTCTTCAGGCTCCCTCCTCTCTCGCCGTCCCGGTGTTTCCTGGCAGGGGGAAGCAGCTGGGATCTGGCAAAGGGAGGAGGAGACCGTCCGTTAGGACCAAAGTCCCTGGTTGGGGTGGGTTTGGGCAAGGGGCAGCCGTGTCCGCGTGGGTGAGGTGAGGGATGCTCATCCCAAGGGATGGGGTGGCTGCCTCCACCCTGCGCTGCTCTGCCTTCTCCCGTTGCTTCTCCCGGCTCCTCTGTGCTGTTTCCATTCCTTCCTTGCTTCCTCTAGTCCTTAAAACAGGAAGAACATTCCCAGTTCAATGTTAACCACAACCCTGGGATTCAGAGCGGCTGCTCTGGACACTCTGGAACCTGCCTCATCTCCCCCCTCCCCTGCATCCCTCTGGGAGCACTGCGACACCGAGACCTCATGTCCCCCCCTGCAGCTCTGGGGTTCTCTCTCTGGGCCGGGGTCTGGGGGTCCCCTGGGCCCCCCTGGTGCTGGGGCAGCCTCTTCCTCTCTGCAGTGCTCCCAAATCAACCCCCAGTCTTCTCGCTTCCCTCTTGCTGCTGCCGGGCTCCTGGGCCCCTCCTGAGCCCTCCATGTGCTGGGTGGGTGATCCAGGGTCCCTGTGCCTCTGGGGGGGGGGCATCCTCCCCCTCTGCCACCTCGCGCTGGTCCCCAGCTATGGTGGCTTTTGGGGCCACCACTGGCTTGGGGTCACATCGTGGACCAAAACCTCAAAGCACATCCCCATCCCCTTCTCTTCTGGGCTCCGAAGGTGCTGGGACAGGGGCAGGTATAACTGGAAGCCTGTGCAGGGAGGGCAGGAGCCGGATGCTCTCCTGGGTCACAGAAGCTGGATACCAGGGCTGTGATGATTCCCCATTCCCAGCCCCGGCTAAGCCGGACACTGGGGACCAGGCAGCCATAGGACACCATCCCCAAGCTGTGCTGCAGGGGCTGGGATGCTTCCAGGGGGAAGCTGCCACTTTTGCTGTTCCCAAAGGAAAAGAGGGGAATCTAGGGACCAAAGCAGCTGAGTTAGGACGTTCCTTGGCTCTGTTTGGGGCTGGAAGGGAATGGGGCACCGCTGTCCCCTCGGGGTGACAGTGGGACCCCAGAGGAGGCCGGGATGGGCTTCCCGGGATGTGAATCCCGGTTGGTGCTAAACCAAGCGAGCACAAGAGCAGGGGAAGGGGGAAGTCACATCCTGCTCATCCCCTTCTGAATCACGTTCTTGCCTGGGAGTGGGGCAGTGTCAATGTGAACCCATTTTGTAATGGACCAAATGCCACAGCACCCGTTTTGGGAATAGGGACCTTTTTAATGCTACCTTGGATCCGTTGTCCTACTTGTCCCCTCCTGTCCCCTGCCATGGGAAATGAACCTCTTGACTGCTTGACTTCTGCCTTTTTCTCTCAACTTATGCACTTTTTTGCCTTTCTTCATAGCTGAAAAGCACCTAAACCTGTATTTAAATAAAGACAGAAAACAATAAGGAAAAACCAACCCTGAAAAGCTGAATTGCTCCTTACCCCGTGTAAAATAGCCCTCGCCCATCCCAGCTGCCCTGGTTGTGTCTTGGTGCTGAGCTTAGAACGTGTTTTCTTGCGGATCCGTCGCTTGAGCGGGGTTTGTCTGCGTGTTCCCCTTCCCGACAGGGCCAAAATCCATCCTTTGGCCTTTTGAACTGAACCTTGGAATGGAACAAACCCAATGAATCTCTGCCCCATTTACTCCAATGAACAATAAAAGTCTAATTTTTACCTGATGCTTGTGCTGGTTGTGTTCGGGATCACTTTTCCTGCTCCATTGGGACACGGAGTGGGGGGGGGGAATCTGGGCTCTCGGGAATGCTGCTATGGATCTCGAGCAGCTCCAGTGTTGAAGGGGATGGTGGTGGTATCAACAGGCAAAACCCATGAGAACCAAAGGGCTCCCTGGTGTTGCTGCTCGCTTCAAACCGTGCTGCTCTGCGCTGCACCGCGGTGGGTGACGGTGGCAGCAAAGGATGCTGCTGTACCCTGGGGATACCAGATGGAACAGTGGGAGTTTGGCACGGTCCTGCCCTACATACAGGGTTTTGCTTGGGGGGGGGGGGGGTCACATCCCCATGAGCACCCCCTAATCCGGGCAGCGGGGGGGGGGGAGTGGGGACAAAGCCCCTCAGGAGCCCCCCCAGCATCGCCCTGCCCGTGCCGGGCTGGAGCCCTCTCTGACCCCATCCTTTATCCCTTTATTTCCTGCCTGCCCGCTGCAAAGCAGCTCCGTCAGCTCCGGCATCATCTCTGCATCCTGAGCGGAGCGAGGAGGGGAGGACGCAGGGGCTGGCGGAGTGGCGGCATCCCTTGTCCGTGCCGAGCATCCCTTGTCCCTGCTGAGCATCCCTTGTCCCTGCTGAGCATCCCTTGTCCCCACAGTGGGGAGCCTCCCCTCCGCTCCTCAGCGCCATGCTGGATATCTTCATCCTGATGTTTTTTGCCATCATCGGCCTGGTGATCCTCTCCTACATCATTTACATGCTGTAGAGCAGCGCTGGGGACGATGCGGCTCAGCCACCGGGGTGTTTGCCAGGTGAGTGGTTGCTCCTTGTCCCATCAAGCTTGGATTTTCGGGGGATGGAATGCGTCCTGGGAGGCAGGAGAAGGGGGAGGTTTGGGGTTAATGCTGCTGCTCAAGGCAGCTGAGCTCTTCCTGCTCAGGGCTGGAAGGAGGGCACCAGGCTTTGTTCCAGAGCTCAGGCCACCTCAGCCATGCTGCTTCCTCCCCAGCGGCTCCAGCAGCCCCTTCCTGGTTGGAAAAGCTGCTTTAACAGCGCTGCAGCACGAGCTGGTGGCTCCCGTTCCCAAGAGGGACAGAAATCAAATGGCTTCAGGGAGAAGCAAGAAGGGATCCTGGTGCCTCATTCTAAAGGAGGCAAAGGGGGGGTTCGGTGGCTCTGCTGGCAATGGGGGCCTGCAGCCGCTGCCACTGCCCCCATCCCTGGGGCCGCTGCAGCTCTCGGGCCTGGCTCTGACCAGCATCTCCTTTCTCTTCCACAGCCACCACCGCTGCCTGCTCCATCTCCCACAGAAGCTTCTGGAACAGCATAACCCCGCTGCGAGGAAACGGAGAGCTGAAGGAGGGGAATGGGGTGGTGGGAGCCAGGGGACATCCTGCTGCTGATGTTCCCGGTGCTGGACGCAGCATCCCAGGGGATGAGGACGGTCCTGCTCCCCCTCCCTGCGTGGCTTCCCTTGGGATGAGCGCTTCCGAGGGTTTAGCTTTAGAAAATCCCTTCTATTTTCAAACGAGAGATGTAAAATGTAGAAGGAAATGAAATAAAGAGGAATGAGACGAGGGAGAGAACGCGGCCGATGCCGAACGTGTCCTCCTGCACAGACTGGAGCGTCCCTGAGCCGGGCACTGCCCGTCCCCATCTCTTGGATAACCTCACCACAGCAAAAAGGAACATTTTAAATAGGATGGGAATTCCTGTGGGATGGAAAGAACGTTTCAGAGCTTCAGTTCCCCCCGCGAGGAGAGGTCTGGGAAGGTGTTTTGGGGCATCAGGAGGAATTTTCCTGTCCTTTTATGAGCTTTTTCCTATCCTTTTACAACCCCCCATGTCCATCCCTGCTCCTCCAGGCAGTCCCACGCTATCCTGCTCTCAGACTGGAAGTCTCATCCTCCTCAAAGACAAAATAATCCCTGGTCTCCCCTGGGATTATTCTGTTCTTAAGCCATAAACACCTGAAATGCCCATGATGGGAAAAGCTCCTCGTGGTTAACCATTAGTTAACCACAGCACCAGCAGTGCAAGCAAGTGGGACCCACATAGAACAGGGACCAAAGTGGTCGATGGGACCTTCAGAAGATGCTGTTTGCAGGAAGCAGGGGGATTTCAGAGCCTGGGAATGCTGGATGTGGTCGGTGCTGCCAGCTGAGCGCTTGACACGGCAATTCCTCTTAGTAAAACTCTGGGGAGAAAGCCCAAGTTGGTGACTCTGGTCCCAGGCGTGTCCTTGGGGTGCAGAGAGCCGAGGCCTGGAGATGGGGAAAAGCTTCTCCTCGCTCCACCACCAAATATAGCCGAAAATGGGAAGCTGGGAGTATTCTGGGAGGAATTTCTTCAGGCACAAGTCATGTTCTCACCAACCTCCCCTCCGTGGGCCTGTGTCTGATGTCAACATCTGCAGTGATTAAGAGAGAGTGAGTAAGGAGGAATGCATGGAATGGAAACTCAGCTGAGTGTGAGACCAGGAGCAGTCATTTTCTCTTACTCCAAGCTCTCCTCTCCCCTCCACGGCCCTTCCACACCCACCAGCAGGGTGGAATGATCCCTTCCTCCCTGTCCCAAACCAGCCAGCTCCGTGCTGGAGGGTGAAGTGCAGAAGGATGGAGACCACCGGGCAGGAGAAGTGGCTGCAGCAGATGGGATCCAGGGCTCCACACTGGCACAGAGGGAATTTTGCTTCTCACGCTGGGAGGGTTTCAGCTCCTCGTGGCAGCAGTTCAGATTTGGCAGCTTTTTCTTCTCCAAGCTCCTCTGGATCCAGGGTTTGTGCTAGCCCAGAGGTGTTCAATCACCAGAGCACATCAGAGGGTGATGTTGGTGATACTGGCTTCAAGTGTGGTGCATTCCCAGGTCAAGCACAAGTGGTCTGGGGAGTCCCACTGGGAAGGGGTTGAGCTTTGGTCCTTGCTGGTGGCAATGCTGGTGTACGTATGAACGCTGCAGAAGCCAGCACTGAGCTGGTGTGTGTGCAAGGAAAAGAGCAGTTCATAATGATTAATGACACCATCAATAACTCACAGTGGGCAGCTTTAGCACAACTGGGCCTTCAGCCTGGGCCTGCTGCCGGTGAATCAAAGAACTCCTCCTGTGCTGCTGTGCTGGCCCCAGGGCATCCTTTGGGACAGGCTATTGCCACCGTGTCCTTGTCCCAGGAGAGGAGCCAGGTGCTGATGGGGGAGCTGCTCCAGCCTGGGGGGTGCTTTGTGTCAGAGCAGTGACACACTGGAAACCCAGTGGAGCGGGAAGGTGCAGGACACTGTTATCAATCCGTTATTCTGGATTCCACCAACCAAGATGATTTATTGATGGTGATCCCTGTATCTAGAGCAGTGGGACAGTGATTGATCCAGGCAGTAGCATTCCAGCACAGCGGCTCCTCAGCTGTATCTCCCTGTCCCTGTATGTGCCCCTGTATTTGCTCCTGGTAGTTTGAGCTCCTTTGGGATCAGTTTGGAGGCACTCAGTTCACTGACAAAGCCTTGGACAAAGAGCCTTGCTTTTGGCTTCCTTCAGAGCCAGTTACACGTAGTTGCAGAGCAGTTGTAGGAATGCAGTGTGCTCTTGCTAACCTTCCAAGAGCAAGGAAAAGGGATGTTGGAAGCGATTCTGCAGACACTCCTCTCAGGAACGGTTTCACCTCTGCCATCTACCGGCACGCTGCAAGGATCCTCAGCAAACACATATGCCATCCTCACTCCTTAATGGAGTCAGATCCTGCCGGTAATAGCGTATTCACCACGTTGAAGGATCTTTAACGTGCAGGCTGCTGTCACTGGTGAAACCAAGTGGGGGCAGCTGCCATCAGTCGGCTGTCGCCTGCAGCTGAAGCACTTCCGAAGCTGAACGTGGGTCCCTGCAGCTAAAATCTGGTCCTGGAGGAACACAGAAATGTTTGGGTGGAGGAGAGGCTCTTTAATCATCGGGAGAAAAACAGCCACGTTGTAAACAACACAGAGTAAAGTAAGTGCTCTTTATTGTGCATCACATAGGCTTGAAGGCAATATAGGAGAGAACCAAAACCTTTCCTAAGGAGCAAACATTTATGTACCTTAATGAAACAGTGATCTTAGCCTACGTGGGTTTAACATGTATCTTCCACTCGGCTAAGTCCTACAACAACCCTTTAACAGCTCGCTTCTCACACAAGGCAGGGAGAGGGATCTGAAGTTTCTTGGTTTATGGGTAGAAGGTGCCTGTGGTTTGAGGGGGGATTGCCTTGCTTGATCAAAGGCTGTCAGGAATCACCTCTTCCTGCTAAAGTGGGCTGAGGAATATAGAGAGTGCTTCTGTCCCAGGATTAAGAGGTAGTGAGAGAGACCTCTTCAGTGTAGCTGCACTTCTCTACTTACATCTGCCTCTTTCTCCTCCGATTCCCAAGGGAAAGCAAAATGGAAAGATCCAAATATTTTTGGTTCTGAACTAAGATAACATTCTTCAATTTGTGTGTGCCCCTCAAACGCGGAAACGGTGTCATTTTTATTGTGTATGCAAACAGCCACAGTGGGAAAAGAATGCAGGGTATGTTCCCAAAGGAGAGGCCCCCACTGCCTTCCTCAGTGCTGCCACAGAGCAGCTAAAGGCCCAGAACTCCACTGCGAGGTCCCAGCAGCTCCATGAGCTCATTCCACTGGGCTGATGTGTCCCTGGCTCCTCCCGCTGCCGCTCCAGCTCCTGCTGGAATGGAAGTTTTTCACAAATAATTGGACATTGCTTTGAAAAAAATGCTTAGGAAAAAAAAAAGCTTTGGAAAACCCCAGCAGGATTTGAGCAGAGTCCGGCACACCCGGAGCGTCAGGCAGTGCTGCTGCTGGGGCTGACCAGGCTCAGGCATAGGAATTCCTTATGGAAGTTCGCTTGTGCGTTGACAAGGTGAAACAAGTTCAAGAAGCTGCTGTCCTCTTCATCACGATCCCCTGCGGGAGCAGAGCAAAGCAGTTAGGGATGACCAGTGAAACACAATTACTTCTTGAAGCTAAGTCTTATTCCCTGTGTGTTTTCAGCAGCCTCTGCTTAGATGTACAAGGCATCAGTTACGGCACCTAAGGGCAGCGCAGCTGAGGAAGCACACTGGAGACTCTCCAACATTTCCCTCACCAGCTTGTCCGAAGATGGACAAGAGCAATTGTGCATTAAGATGCAGGAGCAGGGTGTTCGTCTCTCCAGCTTGTTACCATCAGCAGTCTGGAGGCTTTATGGAGGCTGACAAGCTGTGGTACAGGGAGCAACTTCTCAGAGCCCTGGTTTAGGCTCAGCCCAGAAGGATCTTGGGCCTAACGCTTGGTGGGACCTGTTTTAGAAGAGTGTTGCTTCCCCTGGCCATGGCACTGGGAATCTCTGAGGCAAGAGGGACTGGTTAAAAGAAATGTCTCTCCCAATTATCATAGGATCCCAGCCTGGTTTGGGTTGGAAGGGACCTTAAAGCTCCTCCAGCTCCAACCCCTGCCATGGGCAGGGACCCCTTCCACTGGAGCAGCTTGCTCCAAGCCCCTGTGTCCAACCTGGCCTTGAACACTGCCAGGGATGGGGCAGCCACAGCTTCTCTGGGCACCCTGTGCCAGCGCCTCAGCACCCTCACAGGGAAGAGCTTCTGCCTAAGAGCTCATCTCAGTCTCCCCTCTGGCAGGTTAAAGCCATTCCCCTCATCCTGTCCCTACAGGCCCTTGCCCAAAGCCCCTCTCCAGGTTTCTTGTCAGCCTTTCTAGGTATTGACACTCATGATTACTTATGACATTGATTTTATGATATCAAAGCACTTGAGGCAGCCCCATATTGCTCTGGTGGTGAGGGAAGAAGGAGGCCTGGATGTGGTGCCATGCTGACCAAGTTGCTCCCTGCCCTTGTCAGTGCTTACCAGACAGCACTGCCTGGAGCATGTCCATGATGAGGTGAGCAAAGGCATTCTCCAGACACTGTAGAAAGTAGTTTCTCTCCCCTGGAGTGCTGAAAACGTTGCAGACCTTCTGCATCATTTTTACTGCCCAGTCCATGCAGTACAGGTCCTTCTCACAGACCTGATGGACATGGGGAACATTAGAAACACGCCTTTTATGGTGGGAACAAAACCACAGAAGGCAAGATTAAATTTTAGGATTAAGCGTTGATTCTAATGCAGGGCTGTAGCCATGGCCTAGAAAATGAGGGGCTGCTCTCAGGACATAGAGGTTGCTGTTGTGGTTGGCATGCTAATGGGGGAGGTGCTCCACTTTCTGCTAGTGGTACTTCTCCTCAAAGCCAGGCTTTGCAGTGGCTGCACAGGGACCAGAGGGTGAAAGAGTTCCCAAGCCTCTGCCAGGACTTACTCCTGGTACGTAGGAATAGATGGGGCAACAGTTTTCAAGTCTGGGAAAGCAAATCTGGGGGTAAAGAGACAAAAGGCCTGAGCATGCTCTGTTCAGGGGCACTCACCAAGGCCAGGAACACCACGAGCCTGGCTAACTCAGCCACTCGCCCGTTCACAGCTTTACTGGCCATGAACGTGAAGCAGATGTTGTTTCCACTCAGAATGAGCAGCCGAGCATTGTTCTCCATGAGCCACTCCCTGGGAACCACTGCAGGAACCAGAGAGAGTTACAGCCAGCTTTGAACAAAAGAAAGGAGTGCCACAAGAACTGCTCTGAATGACATGAATCTGTGAATCATTGGCTTTGATAGCTAACCAGGACATGGAGGGGATACTCTCTGGATTGCAGTTGCAGCACTGAAGCTCCTACCAGCAGTGCAGTTAGAGCTCTTCACAATAGCTTTCATGACACAACCTCACCCCAAGCTAACTTTCAGTGTAGCTGTTAACATTGTTCTGTAGATGTTGGCTGGAACAACCATTATGTTTTCAGCTTACACAGCTTGCACAACGTTTCCTCACTAATGGCTAGACAAGACTTGGATTTTAAAAGGTCTGCATGGGTTCTTAAAATACTTCACAATGGGGAAAGACAGCCTGGATTTGTCAGCAGTGCTGGGTTTCTCTCCTCCCCAGCTACTGCCTGGCTTCCATGTGTAATGGCTTTTCCAGTTATGCTGCAGCTACTGTAAGGAATATCACAATCAGCTTCCCCAGGCACCCGTGTGCTGGAAACACACCCACTGCCAGATTTTAGGCCATGAGTGTATAATCCTATGGATTAATGATAAAGGCAAAACCACACCTGACAGCTCATCCACAAGACTGATGACATCGTCTGTTGTCCATTCTCTAGCTTCTGCATCATAGAGCAGTTTAATGGCCTCTGCTAGACCTTTCAGGCTGGCTTCATCTGTTGGTCCTTGTATCATTTTCTTCCAAACCACGTGTCCTGAGCAATATATGAGCCACAACTGCTGGTAAGTGACCAAGTGATTAAACAAACTCTGTAAATGACACACACACACACACCCCCCCCCGACTACTCGCCATCAAGAGAGGACACTGGCCCAAAGATGATGTACAGCAGGCGAGCTTGGTTAACCATGGGCCATGGCTTCAAAATGCGGGTCAGCCAGAACGCGGAGTCGCTGCGATGAACCCAGTGGTTCAACAAGACGCTGCGGCAGTACAACCTGATCCTCAGCTCCAGCTTCTGGGCACTTCCTGGGGCAAAAGAAGGTGGATGTTATCAATCCAGTAAGCCTGAGGTGATACAGATGATCACTTCCTTCATAGGAAGAAAAAGAAGGATTTTCTTAAAGCTGCACCAGAGCATCGAGAGGGATTGAAGGAAATTCTGGCTCTTTTAGGTACGTTGCACTAATTCAGGCCATAGGATCTATTGATGCAGCATGTGGTACCTTTCTGCAGCAACTCATGTCTAGTTCAAGAGCTCTCAGCTGGGTTTTGGTTTCTGGGGTTTGGCATCAGTAAGTGGAAACAGGAGGAAGGTGTGTATGTGGCTGTGGATAGTGTCCCACAGAAATACCCAGTCCTGTGCTGCATAACATGAGAATTTCTTGAGAGGTGTGTGCCACATCACTGCTGAGTTTTAGAAACATTAAACCTGACTTTTTACTGATTCCCTCTCTTTCTGTGTTGGTTCCTTTCCTGCTGATTTCACTGGTACTGGTGTACAGTCAGAAAGGTTCAAGTCCATGTTACTATTCACATACATACATAACTTATGCATTGGTTTGATAATGGAATGATTCAAAACACCCCAATGCCTCTCAGGACAACTCTTTTCACTTTAGGGTAAGTGAAAAGCATTACGGTAACAAAAGCATTTATCTTTGATGCTGGTAAGCAAAAAATACCTCTATCTATCTGTGTGAAGGCCAAGTATTTGCCTTCAAATGCCCATTTTCTGCCTAACGTTGGAGCCAATAGAATGTACATGAGTCTGGAAAGGATTGGTGCTACAAGGCTTAGGAGAGTTAAAGCAGTCTCAATTCTAGACACGTTTTGTTTGCAGTAATGGAGCTCCATTTTCTGCCTTTTCCTTGATAGTGTGTTTCGATTTGGTAGGGCTTTTGTCTGCTTTGATGATTACCTGGTTTGCTGCTCACAACTGTCTGTACTTTACGGGCTAAATTGCTCAGCTCCCAGAGGAAGTTAAAAACCCGGTGACACTCCAGTTCATCCCAGCCTGCTGTTAGGATCTGAAGGTTACAAAAGAGAGGGGGTAAAAATGAAGAGATTGAGCCCTAGATGTCCATCACAATGCCATTTCTCCTATTGGATCAATGCAATCTGTCCTGCAGTTTCTCAGAAGGACAGGGAGGGAAGGTGTCATACCTGCAGTGTGGTGCCTGCACAGCTCCTTCCTTATGAGCAAAGGGAAACCATTATCTGCTATAGAGGGGCTGTGCATTATGCCAGAGGTTGTGCTTAAGCTTAGTGCAGCCCAGAATCAAAAGCTGCCAATGGTGTCCCACATTCAGAGCCAAGATCTTAGTTTGGAACCTTATGTGGAGAAGTACAGAAAGGGATTTGCTACAAAGACAAATGTCCCAGCACAAATAATTATCTGTAGCTCTTAACCACAGAAAGATAATACAGGTTTTGGTATTATCAAAGCCTTTCTTGCTGCATATGTGTAGAACACGTGTAACACAAGTTTCTAAGACTTAAATGCTTTTTAAATGGGCTCAGGGTGCCTGTTCTTTTCAGAGAGAACTTCTTTCTGTATTTTGTTTTATTGTTGCTCTCCACTAAAGCCTCCACTATGGCAATTCCAGCACTTCACTATCAAACGTCTCAAGTAGTGTTAAGAAGCCCAACCCAGAGTGTTCCACTGCATCTTTGCAATCACAGCAGTCATTACGGTAAGTAAGCCTCTTGAGCTGTGAATTTGAAGCTGTGTAATCAAATGTTCTCCTTCTCCCATGTCATCTTAGATAATAAACGGCTAATCAAGATCCAGACTGGTTGGTAATGAAATCCAAACCGAGGAATTCCCAAGTCAAATCAGCAACTTTAACAAGCAGAAAGGAAATTCATGGAACTGTGTGAATAAATACCTTCCCCCTACATCCCAAGGCTCAAAACCATCTTAAACGTCTAAATAGCTTCCAAAACCACAGATTAATTTAGAAAAACTGCCTCATTTTTCTTTTCTATTTGGGATACTTGCCTTGTCTCCATAGATACTGTACCTGTAAAAATACCCCATAACACTGTAATCCCAAACAATGCAGAGGACTTGGACAACCATTAAGTTTGAAACAGGACACCTGGAAGGGCAAAACATTTGTGATTTATCTGGCTAGAAGCTAATTCCTGTGATTGAAAATTCTCTGTGCTACCTATGGACATCAAGACTGATTCAAAAGACTCAGAGGACTCCCTTATTGTATAAGGAAACAAATTATAGTCCCTATGTCAAGGCTTAGCATTAAGTCCAAAACTGTGGTCAAAAGGGTGTGCAAATGGTCTCTAAGATGAGCAACCCTGTCTCCTCCAGGAGAGTCACATTCCTGGAAGAGCTGTGCTCTTCCTCTGCAACATTTCTAGTAGTCCACAAAGTGAAGAGAGGCTGAAACCCACTGCTCTTGGAATATGAAATCTCTGCAGAACAGCCTTAGTCTAGGCTGGCTTAGGCTTTTCTCTTGTTAAAGAGAGACTGATTTCAAATCAATAAACTCATTACACAGTAGTAATAAACTCCAGCAAAGGGACAGTAAAAGGCATCATTCAACATTAAGTGCTTTATAGAAATGGTGTTGTAAGTGCAAGGGACAATTAGAAGCAGTAGTGAAAGGACCATGAACTTACTCCTGAGAGAACCTTGTGGATGTACTTCAGCCTCTCTTTAGTAGGCAGGAGAAGCGTGCATCTTTTAAGCAACAATCCTGTGAGCAGAACAAACACATGCATGTTGTCAGTACAGCCACGCAGCAGAGGCGCTCCTCAATGAGCAGAAGTGCTCCCATCACACATATCCAACACACCATCCAGAAAAACTGCTGTGAGGCAACAAGAGCAGCACAAAGAGTAATTTGTGCTTTGGAGGAGAGGTGCACCCTCTTGTAGCAGAGATATCTTTTACTAGAGAAATGTTGTCAGGGCTTCCTAGGCCATAACTTGTTTATTGTGTTGTTGTAAAATCCCCGTTAGCCACAGTTGGAGCCCTATAAAAATTACTCTATTGGTTTTAGAATTACAGCAGTTAAAAATACTGGAAAGAAATGTTACTCGTTGCACCTCTTCTAACAGTTCCCTGGGGAATGCTGTTTTCCCCTTCTATCATGGAAAGACGAGCTTCCCAAATTGTTTTCAAGATAGCCACGTGCTCTAAAAGGAAAAGATTCTAAATGGTGTGAATGTAAAACGTAGCTAAGGGGTGGAATTCTTTTTCCTCTACAGGACTGAAATGGTCCATTTAGGATGTCCAAGTCTGGAGTTCATTATAGCCTGGAACAGCTACCCTACTGATAGAAAAGAGGTTAACAGCTTGCTTTTCAAAACCTTTTACCAGAATTGTGTATATATATAGTTAATTAATCAAGAAATCCACAGAAAAGCATGTGCTTTGTACTTTTCAGGGGGAGGGAAAAAAGAGGAAACCTTTTTTGTCTGAATTGTCAGTCTCCCAAATAACACACAGCTTCTCCAATGTCAAAAAGTGCTTTCTGCATTCACTGTGGTTCCAAAGTGACTCTTTCTTTCTTTAGCAGGGTGTGAGCATTCCTGTGTGACAGACATCATTTATTCATCAGCCCATGACAGCGTCCAAAGCTCAATCAAGTCAATTTGCTCTGGACTATAATAGGCTTTAGAGAGATGTCCCAGACAGGCATCAGCAGGGGGAATCCTGGTGGGTGAAAGGGTTGAGCAGAAGGTGCTGCTCCTGGGTTTGCTCAGCAGAATCCCCCCTGTGCAGAAGGACAGGGCCATGATCATTTAGAACTCAAGTCTCTTTTAAACCATGGCTGGGATTCTGACCCTATTATAAGCACTGGAAGATTTTACTGTGCACTTGAGTGGAGCCAGACCCCTGTGAGGTTAAGTGACATTTATGTACAGTCCCTGCTCAGGCTCTCTGAATGACAATGAGTTTTTTCCATTGTATCCAATCTTTTCTGCTGTAAAGTGAATATTGATTTTGCAACTGACCTCTGAACAAAAACGTACTCTTGAGTCTTCCACTGATGACACAGATATTGCCAGTGATCTTTATATTTTGAGTATGACATTGGTTTACTACTAGGCCTACTATAGTGTTCACACCTACGTCCAAATAGCAAGTTGCCGTTTTGTGTGTGTCAAACTAATTTTGACATTTATTTTTAGTTGTTTTTTAAGAATTGTAAGTTTTCAGGCTTCATTTTAAAATAAACCACTAAGATTACTTTAAGATACCTCAAAACCTGGAAGGATTGCTTACAATAGGAGCTCTTTGGTCTGAATGACTTTAACAGTGTTCCGTTGCCTTTATTTAATGTCTGAAGTTCAAACTGTACTTATAATTCCACATCTAACCATGGCATCATTTTATTTCTCTGTCGGCTATCAGAGAGGTAACAGTAAATAGCTGTGGGTCAAATCATGTTATAATTTCATTTGCTTCCCTGATAGAATGCCTTAGAATGAGTTAGAATAAGTGTGTTTTAAACGTTAGCAGAAAAGTTAAAAAGCAAATGGGTTTGGATTTGAGGCTGCACAGCGCTCCTCCTTACCACATAACCCAGGTCATTCTGATCTGTTTCTATTAGCAGGAGGTCTGAGCAGCTGGAACAAAGAACATGTGCATCTTTTCACCCAGAAAGAGCTTGATTAGCACACAGGACACCATGACAGCCAAAGCACAGACATTTTCACATTGCCCTTAAGCTGAGAGTGAGAGGAAAATGTGTTCTCCATGCCTTTTTGTCTCTGAACTCTGAGCCAGAGCTGCCAAAGAGAGCTGTAATCGCTGACAAGTGAGAGAACATTTTTATGATGAGCATGCTTCTTTCCTAAGGAGTGGAATGTGCTCTGGAATCCATCTCAAGGAGACTGTCAAGCAGTCTTCCCGATGGCAACTGTCCTTGGTCACTTTAGAGTTAGGCTGGCTTTAAGTGCTGCGGCTGCATTTCCCACACTGAGGAATGTGAGCTACTCCGGAGTGCTCCAGGAATGCAGCCTGAGCAGCCACAGTCCTTCCTTCAGGCAGTGTGGGGCCTGGGAGCCTGGGTTCCTGCTGCAGTTTCCAGTGCTGGTGGCCAAACAATCTATATTTGGAAACACCTACTACTGAGAGCTGATCCTCTGCCCAGCCCCTGCTTGCCATTTAATAGGGGGGAAAATAAAACCCGACACAGAGGAGGCAGAATATACATTCTTTTTTCCATAACTAAGAGGCTTTGGAATCATTTCAGGTAATTCCTCCCACCTCCCCTGGCCAGTTAATGGAGCAGGCTATTTGGCACCGAGAGGAACTTCTCTTTCAGAGGGAGCTGCACAAATGATTTGGGCCGTATCTTCAGCATTTTACTGATCAATGCAGAAAACAGAAGAAACCTTTTAACCGAGCTCAGTTCTCTAATCTTTACCATTTGCATTAAAGGATCACCTAGAGATCTGTAGTGCTCTAAAATATAGGATCCTTCTCCCTTGCCAGGTAGCTCAAGGTTATGGAAGTCTCGCAGTAAGAGCCTTTGGTTTCCTGCTGAGGTTGAGATGTAATTCATAAGGTGGTTGCTGATGGTTTTCGACACCATGCTCAGCATGCTGATATCCTTCACTGAAAAGGCAAAACCCAGTATACTTGTAATTCTTCACAGCAAGAGAAAGGTTAGTCAGTAACTTGATCTTCCTCAAAAATAGGCCAAGATATAAGATTTATCTCGTATATACCAAAATTTAATTAGTTTATCTCTTTTGCTAACAAACTGTAGTCATCAGAAATGGAGAGATCTAATAATGGAGAGACATAATAGGCAAAACCCACTTCAAATAATTTTTCATTATCATTTACATTTTTGGTCATTTGGTTCTGCATACATAAAAGCTGAAAATTCAGAGAATAACTCACATCAAATGGCTTCACCCAGGTAAAAGCTAAACCACTTTACATAAGAATGAATTTTTCTGAATGGGAAACTTGTGGTAATCTTCAGACACTGGAAGGGAGATTTTTCTTATCAGATTCTCACCTGAAAGATAATTCAATATCATTTGAAAGATCTCTAGTGGAAGTGTTTGAAAATACCCAAGTGTTGACAGAGATTGGGAGTGTGTGTCCGAGGGGTTGCAGCGCTGACTGGAGCGACGGGTGCTGCGCCTGTATTTCTGATTCGGAATCAAGGTGTAGCTGGTCCCTGGGGTGGAGGTCATTGTCCTGTCAGTCCCATCAATTGAACCTGGAGAGAAAACATGGAAGTCTGTCATAACAGAGGAAGAAAATACCATCCCCGAACCTAGGAGGAAATGGCCGCATTGTTGACACTGCGATGGAGCGTGAAAATCTGGTCATATGCATAGGATAAGGATTTGCTTTAGTTTAGTGCAGTGACATTTAATTTACTAAGTGATGTTCTAATTCCATGCCTCAGAGAACGGAGTATTCAGCTGATTTTAAAGGAGGAAAAGATAAAAGCATGGGGGTCATCCTTTGAGTGCGACATCGGGAAGATGAGAAAATAGTTCCGAAAGGAAACTCTTGAAGTGCATGTGATGGTACAAGCTGCAGTGGTTAACTAAGTTCTCTTACCTTGGTACACCAACTATTCAATAGAATAAGATGAAGTTCTAGGGATGTTATTGAAAGGACTGTCATGTTACTTGATTCCTCTAGTGATAGCTGTTTATACACAGTTATACTACTTACACAGATGCTTGCATACGACAAAAAAAGGGATTAAAAGTAACAAAGTGATGCTTCAAATCATTTTTTCTGCAGCATTTAAGTTGGCACGTGGCTTGATTTCATATAATGACATATATATTTTATATCATGACATATATATTTCATATAATGACATATATATTTCATATATGTGTGATATACACATGTGAACAAAGAAAACCAATGAGCCAAACTCTCCCAGAATCCTGAGGGCCTGAAAGGAATGAGCTTTAAAAGATCAATACCTAAGCTCTTTTGCTTTGCTTTCTGGTTTCTGAGTCCCTAGAACAGGCCCACCTCACCTTGTCAAGCAGCAGTGAGAGTTAGTGCCTCGCTACCTCGAGTCTTATTCTTTTTAACAGAGATTTTTCACACTGTTTCTTGATTCCAGCAGCTGAGGCTCCAGGGAAATTGCCACGGAGAATGAGTGCTGCAGTGTAATTACAAGAGCTGGCAGCGCTGGTAGCAACAGAACTGGACCCCATCCAAGCTGCAGTGCAACATCCCAGTTGCCATCAGTGGGAAACACGCTTGGAGAATAGGCCTCATTGTTTGGAAGATTAAAAATTGACAAAAATTACAGCAAACGAGTTCCAAACATCCTTCATGTTTCTTACGAAAGCCTGCAGAGCCAGACCTCTCTAATGTGCCACTGAGCAAAATTACCACATCCACAATGGAAGCACTGTTTGTCCTGACAACTGCAAGAATACAGGCCATTTCATTAGCAGTGTTACAAATGGGTTTGGCTGGCTCGGGCCTGGGTGTTGGATAGAGTTTGCATTGTGCAGTTAAGGAGGTTATACTTCACTGGAAGCCTTTTTCATTTTGGTATGGTTTAATTCTAGCTTCTAAGCTCCAAGCTTAAACTTTCACAAGGCTCGTGAGCCAATATAACTGCTCCTAAAATTAGTGTTTCATTAAGCTTTTGCACTGCCTGAGACAGAAAACTGCTGTAACACCTTTAGGAACAATCAAGAAACCACTTACAGATAAACATAAGTGTATATGGATAAATGTTTACCTTCTAAAAGCAAAGGCTGAAGTCAGTTGGAAATGTATACTCACAAGTGTGGGTTGAAGACAGCTTGAATTCCTTGTGCACAGTGCACAAAGCAGCTCCACTCCTCTTTATAGCCACTAAAATGCGTTCAAGACGGGCTAAACCTGATACATATTTCAGATCCATAGACATAAAGTTGCAGCCCTACGCTACTTTCTTTTCCTCCCCACTCCCCTTCCCGCGCTCAGCAGGACTGTACTTGGGAGGATTTATGGCCTCTTACCTCGGGTCTGCAATTGTGTTATAGGGAAGGATAAAACCACTTTGCCACCAGGGAGGTTTTCAGCCGAATTCAGCCAATTCCGGTCTGTTCCCGTTCAATCTGATCGAAGTGGAATCGACTCCCACTATTTGAACCTAGAGAGGAGCTAGATAAAAAGAACATAAATAAACCCGACTACAAACAGTGAGTTTCAAAGCCAAAAGCTTTAGAGACTTTTACTGAAAGCTCCCATATGCTTCCTCTTTGACTTAACGTGGGGTTTTCTTTCTGAGGGAGTTCAGCCAGAGCAGGGCCATGGTGTGAGCATCCCCATCTGCTTGCCGGGATATGGCTTGTTTAGAGAACTGCTTAATCCAGGCTGGAAATTGAAAGGTAAACGTTAAATATTTAACAAACTAAACTCAGAATATCAGCCAGGAAGGGTGGCCTTATTTGTTGCTATAAGCTGATCTGTTTACAGAGCAGAAAGCAGCAACTCCCAGTGCAGAAAGCAGCAAATCCCAATGTTTCTTGTCCCGGAGCAGTCGCTAACCGCCCGCTAATGGATGCGCTGTTGTCCTGGTGCCCCGTCTTAGGGTTTGGCAAACATTTATTGCTTACTTTGGAGATGGCTTTGGAACATTTCCTCACAAAGAGCACGGAACCATTTGCTTCAAATATTAGCTCCAAAGGGGATTTTTTCCCCCCTTATTTCTTTAGGTTTTTCCTTCTCAGTGCACAAAGGCACGGGTTCAAGTGAGGGAGGACAAACCTCGAGGGCCCTGCTTGTCCTCGTACCCCCCCCCAGCCCACACACAGTGCACAACCCCTATCTTTTCCCTTATGCTAAAGGCATAACTACATCTTAAATACCTCACTACGTCCTTAAACGACTTCTATGGGGCTGCTAGCGCGGACTGAAAGCACCTCGGGAAGGGGTAGCCATGAGCCCAATGCAGAGCTGAGGGAAGCCTGCCCCTGCTCATGGCGGCTGCGGGGAGGGAGGACCCTTCCCCTCCAGGGTCTGCATGGAGGGGGAGCACCGACCCCTGCTTGCTTCTCCCCTCACGCTGGGTTTGCCCTCATCGATGCAGTAAGTTATGCTTGTCCTTCGGGTTGGGTTTAGCCAGGCCATGACACACCTTTAGGCCGAAGAACCAGCTAGGCCGCGCTCCCCTCCACCCCCCCCCCCCAGCCCCCCCCCCCTCCCCAAAAAAGGGGGACCTGCACCCCCAAACCTCCCCCAGGCACTAAAGAAGGTCTCAAGTTGATGCTTGCTTACAAAGAGCACCATAGGAGCCATGTTTTACCTCAGGGATGAGCCCTGTCCTCAACAGCCCCCCAGGGCCGGGGCGCCTGCGTCTGAGGGGAGCCACAGGGGTGTGGGGTGGAGGGGGGGGGGAGAGGAAAAGAGTATTATTATTGTTATTATTATTATATTATTATTATTATCAATTCATCATTTAAAGCATGATTTCAGCCACCCATCGCTCCCTCGGGGGCTGAAGTGGGTCTGTGTGGGTTACTGTGAGGCAGACGTGCTTGCCAACACTGACATAAACCAATGCAGCTTGTCAATGGGAGGGGCGGGAGGGCTGCGGTGCCCGGGGGCAGCCGAGGGGTGCTGCTGCGGGGCTGCGCCATTACCGTGCTTTAATAAGCCATTAATGACTTAATTTCATGCTAATTAGTTTGTAAGGATGACTTTCCCGCCTTTCCGCCCGCTGCCGCTTTCAAAGCGGGGTGGGAAGCCAGGGAGCGCCTCGGCCTCCTGATGAATAATTAATGAGGTCCCCACCAATCCGCAGCCGGAGAGCGCGGCGTGGCCACGCCCCCCTCGTGAATAATTAACGCCTTTGGGCCGCCATGTCAGCAGCGGCGGGCTGTACTGGTGGGGCTGTGGGTTCGAGGCTGGCCTCGGCTCTTTGTGGGGCGAGCTGGCTCCTTGTGGGGCGAGCGGGCTCTTTGTGGGGTGAGCGGGCTCCTTGTGGGGCGAACGGGCTCCTGCGGCGGTTCGGTGTCCGCGGGCCTCCCACCGGGGTGAGTGGTTGATGACAAGCTCTGAAGTGCTGTGGGGTTTGTGTGTGGGCACATGGGTACCACCAGGAGCATCTCTGCGGGTTACGGGTTTTAGGACGCCTATGGAATCACGGAATGAATCCCAGATCGGTTTGGGTTGAAAGGACCTTAAAGCTCATCCATTTCCAACCCCTGCCGTTTCAATCTCCCCTCTGGCAGGTTAAAGCCATTCCCCTTGTCCTGTCCCTACAGGCCCTTGTCCAAAGCCCCTCTCCACGTTTCCTGTATCCCCTTTAGGTACTGGAGCTGCTCTAAGGTCTCCTGTATGTCTTGGGACAAAGCTATAGCGTTGTAAATCAAACCCATGGCACAACATCAGTTAGCAGAGGCTGTGCTGCGTGCACCAAGCAGTTGGGAATCGCTGTGCAGCGGGGAGGATGCTCATGCTGTGAAGCAGCGTTGGCCCGTGGTGCTGCGATGCGAACACCGTGGCAAGCCGCCGTGCTTTGTGTAGGGCAGCGAGCAGTTGGTATTCACTAAAAAGCTCGTTTAAAATAACGATTTCCTTTTACAAACCCTGCCTCGGAGGTAGCTGCCTATAAATAACTGCTTCTGTCGGGGATAAGTGAGTGAAACCCTCGGGAAAGGTTTTCCTGCTGCTCCCAAGGCACTTCCCATACGATGGCAGCAGAGGGCTGCAGCTCGATTAAAGGACTGCTCCCTGTAGGGTTTTCTCCCCCTCAAAGACTGTTTGGGTTGGAACTTCATTGGAGGAAGAGCTTTCCTTAGCGAAACTGGAATAGCAACGAAGCAAAGGTCACGCCAAACCGAATGAGGAATGGTACGGCATCATTTGGTGTTAATGATAAATGATAATGCTGCTTAAAGGAACGGCGTCGAGAGTGGGAATTACGATGATGGAATCCCGATGGCAGGATTTTTGCTGAGGAGGTGAATTAGACAAACGTGCCTCCAAGGCATCATCACAGCCTGAGCAGACAGCGGGGCAGCACCAGCTACGTACAGCCTAAAGCCTTGCAGTATCCCTGTTCCTTTTGCCATGTGGGAGACAGCCAGCAGTATCCCTGCCGACTACCCCTTCCTGCAGCTGGGTTGTGCCTCTGTTAACCCTTCACTCCTCCTCCTCATCCCCACGCCTGTTTCCTGGTCTGTGCCTCTGTTCCATCACAAGAGAGTTGCATTCCAGGAATGCCGGGATAAAGGATTTCAGACGTGTTCATTTATGCCCGGACCAATGTTTCCAGTGGTTCCCCCACTGCTTGGGGAAAGAATATAATAAAATGGGGCACGTATGGAATATTTTGCTACAGCTTTCTGGAGCCTGACAGCGGTTTAAGGGTTTCCTGTGTCCAAACCCACATCCAAACATGTTTAATATGCAGTGATGGACCTACATTTAACTCCATAGTGATGGGCATAATGAAGGACCACAGCAGCACCACTGCGTTCTGCAGTTTAATTGCATTCCGGGGTAAAAGTATTATCTCCTGTTTGGTTTAAATTGGTTGACTGAGTCACGGTTGATTTCTTCTTCCATTTGAGGCTCTAATCTCGTCGCTGTTTGTAAACTGGTTTGAGCTGACAGGATGAAAGTTAATAAGGGAAATATACAATTGAGTTGCTCTAAACTCGGGTGATGGTTCTCTTGGAGTGCTAACGGCTTATTCTATGCAGGAGGGGCTTTGCCTTGTGTACCTAATTTATCCTTGCCCTGCCTACACCAAACGTGTGAGCATCATGATGTAACCGGTAAAAATACCAGCTCTGTCTCTGGTGCTCTGCTCCTGCTGGGGACAGAAACAGTGGCAGTGGGCATGAGCCTGTTGGGCACCTAAAACCTATAGGAGGCTCGGAGGTAAATGTGCTGTGTGTGAGCATGTCATTAAACCATAGACTCACAGAGTGCTTTGTGTTGAAGGGACCTTAAGGTCATTCAGTTCTAATCCTCTGCCACGGGCAGGTACCCCTTCCACGGGAGCAGCTTGCTCCAAGCCCCTGTGTCCAACCTGGCCTTGAACACTGCCAGGGATGGGGCAGCCACAGCTTCTCTGGGCATCCTGTGCCAGCGCCTCAGCACCCTCCCAGGGAAGAGCTTCTGCCTAAGACTTCAAAGTCATTTTAGTGTGTGTAAGAGATGGAAACCACCAGCTCCTGGGATGGATGTGCCTGATACTTGCAGTCACCTTAGCAAGTGATTCCAGCCTGCACTGAACACCCCTTTCCCCCCAAGCCTCTGTAAGTATCTCACAAATCCCAGCCCATTTACAATTTGTTTGTGACAAAGGAAGTTATTCCCATCCTTCCTTCCCAAGCGAAGCAACACAAAGACATTCAATATACAACCAAGTGAGGAGTCGAGGAGCCCTCATTCCCTGCTCCCGATTGCGACCAAAGCTTCATTCCCCAGCCCTTGTCAAATGCAGCTTCAAAGCTGTGCATCTATTTGAGGTTTTATTCCACCACCCACGGGCCCTTTTGTAGAGCAATCTGCTCCCTGCTTATTCACCATGCTCTCCATTCCGGGTCTGCATCCTGTTGGAGCTGAGGTTACCTGGCCAGGGCACAAACCCGTGTTCATTTGTGTAATGGATCAGGTATTTCCCCCTTTTCCCCTGTTTCTGGAAGAGGGTTTGAAAACCATTTAGGATGAAACCTATTTGCTGAGAGCTGGCTATTTATATTTCTGCTTATTTATATATTATAGGGTATTTGCTTATATATGTATGTGTATATATATATATAAATTGAATATATATATACAGTTCCTAATTATGTATCTGCTACTTTTCTGCTGGAAAAAAATAGAACAAGGCATTGGGATAGTTGAATTCTGTTCTGAGGCTGGAATTAACTCTTAGCTGTCCCTATTGTGGTTGTTTCCAGCCTGGAAAAGAATTCTGGGGAAGAGGGGATGGGCAGGGTGTGAGGGGCTGGGGAAGGTCAATGGGGAAATGGGAAGAAGCAGATACATTGCCCCTTTTTCCAATACTGCAGCACAGTTGTAGCCAGCAGGGACAAAGTTCTGCTTCGAAAAGGAAGGATTTAGGTCCTCGAGGAGCATCAAGGCCAAGAATGGGAGCTATAGATGCTATGGAACAGCCCCAGGCTGGGGAGTGGAAACAGCCCCAGGTGGAACATGGTGTGTTCCTGTTCACACATCACAGCCAAGCAGCTGGGATACCAGGAGCTGCTTTTATGACAGCTCTGTCCCCTGTGCACATCATCCTCTCTCAGTGTGTCTCTAATGATCTTTTCTCTTGTAGAGGGTGTGAAGCAGGACCCAACTGCTCCAGTTTTGGTGCCAGCTTGGCTATTTCTACGTGACACAGCAGTTTGCAGGGGAAGAGCATGGAATATGCGTAAGTCCTGGCTGTGCCCTTAGCAGCTACTCTGGGTGTAACACACAGGAGCAGTGCTGTCAAAGCTCCCACAGAAATCAATCTATCGATGGCACAAAAGCCATTCCCTACAGTTCATCATCTCCTTTCATCGCTGCATCGTGCCAGTTTGTTCACACTTTTCATGTACAGTAGCAAAGGAAGCCCAAACACAGAGGTGCTCCCCAGAGCTTCCAGGTAATGACCCTGAAAGTGCTTCAGGGTTTTAACTACTGTCAAAACCAGGCCAAGCAAATTATAGCCTTGATTCAAACCCCAATTACACTCGTTTTTATCCCAGCTATGTCCTGGGAACACCTCCTGATAATGATGTCTTATTGCTAAGGCAGCAGAGGACGTCTTCAAAAACCTTTGTGTTCTCATAGCATCCATTAAGAGAATACAAGAGGAAAATCACTCCTAGAAGTTCACATAATCGGAGCAGTCATCTTTTGCATGGTTTATTTTGAAAACAAAGCAGTCCAAAAGGGAGATTTTTCTTGTTTAATAATAAGACTGTATTCCATGCAGCTACTCCATAGTAAATACCTTGCATTAAAAGACAGTTAAAGTGCCTTTAGTCCCTCAAAATAGTCCAGCTGTGCTGTAAATTCAAGTATGTGGAAAATAGGCCTTTAGTTATTAAGAGAATATGTTTTGATCAGGGTCCTGCTCCCACTGATGTCAAAAATGGGGGGGTAGGGGTGTTTAGCCTCCCTTCCATAGGAGCAGACCCCACCTCACGCTGGTCTCTGACAAGCCCTGTGCTGTGTTTGCCCACTTGCTGAGTGGCCAAGGGGCAGCTTCTTGATGGCATTTTCTGCCTTATGCCCAATGACACACTCAGCACTTGCAGGGTGCTTGGAGAGACAAATGAGGAGCCACAGCACTTGGTTGTGGTTTGCATCTTTAACCAGCTGAGCACTGGGCTGAGCACAGCCAGCAGCCCCTATGAGAGCTCTAACTTACACAGGTTGATATGCACACGTATGTTACGCAGGCTGAAGCAAGCCCAAACCCAACCCAGAGGGAAACCCCAGGATGTGGCTAGAGAAGCCCCAAGATTCAAAGCAAAATCCAACTCTTTTTATGTTGTAGTCCCCATCATCCTGTTCTTGCTCCAGCACTCCAGACTAGCAAGATTAACCAGCATCTTGAAGTCAGAGTTTGACAGACAGGACAGGGATATTGATCCTGATGCTTTTGACTTGGTGCAGCCGGCATTGTACTTGCAGCCACCCTCTTCTCTTCAACCTTAGAGGAGCACTTCTTGATGGCAAAGGCATTTTTCTCTTTCTTCTAGGCATTGGCAACGTTACCATTGGGGTTTCCTGAATTTAAGAGACAACCTCTTCTCTTCCACTCTCCCAGATGTGAACTTCAAGTGCCCAGAGCTAGACCTCACATCAAAAGGCAGGACAGAATATGTTACCCTCCTTGAGACACAGAATGTAAGCGCCTTGCTTCTCCAGGCTGGGCACTGAGAGATGCTGGTTGGCTCCAAACCTTCAGCTCAGAGCACGACTATGGGCAGAAACGTCTTTATCTACTCTACCCCAAGATCTTAGAGATGATGAATTGGAGCTGTTAATGCTCTACTTGACAGTACCCTGAACTATATTCTTCAGTGGAAGAGACAGCAAACATCTGGTGCATGGCTGCAGAACAGCCTGCTTTGGTTTCTTTCTTTCCTTAAAGGAAAAAGAACCATTTGAAACGGTCTTTTTCCCTCCAGGCACTCAGAACTTGGCCTCTCCCCTCAATGCAGGTGTTTCCCATATCTCAGCCATTGCTGTGCAAGGCACTTGGATGTTGTTGTTCTCCACCTGAGCACCTGATCCTCTTCTGAATCCTTCCAAGACCCTGGCTGCAGTAATGCCCCAGTGGTTTACACAGCTTTATACATTATTTAAAGTCTGTTTTCTTTCAAATTCCCAGCATTTCAGAACCCTTGGATATTACCCAGCATTTCCAGGGCTTGTGGATGAGGAGGAGTACCCCAAATCTTCCTGTTCCTATGTGTGCATGGTCAGAAAAACAAGCAAACCAAGGCCATTATTTGAAAAGAGTAAAATCCAGAGCAAATTCCTTACCAGCTCATAATCATTTCAAAGGAGATCAGATCCTGGGCATAAACTAGATGAAAGCATCCCTTTGAATTCTTTCTCCTTCAAGGATACAGGGGGAAAGGCAACCTTCCAGCTGAAAGCTTCATTTGGGCATAAAGTTTCTCGTCAAACTATGTCTAAAGAGAGACTTTGTCTGGGCTAGAACAACTCGGCGCGACTCTGACTTAGCCAGTTTGAGCATCTTGGTGCCTTTATGCCATAAGATGAGCCATATCTCCCTAGTGGCTATGTAGAAGATAGTAGAATCTGGGTGTAAATGCCACAAAGCAGCCGTATTTGTCTTGAATGGCTATAGGAGTCAGCAGATGAGAAGGAAAACACAAACTAGACAGCCCTTGCCTTTGGCAGCATCCCCCACCAATGGCAGCTGGACCAGGCGGGGGAGGAAATTTGCACCAAACCCATGATTATCAGAATAAATAAATGAGGATCAAGAGAAAATTAATTAAAAAAGGGGGAAAAGGCCCCATACACCCAACACCTTTGTTGGGGGAAGGAAACCTTTACCTTCCACTGGACTTTGGCCTCCTTTGTTTTTAACAGGAGCTTTCCTCAGTTTAGAGCCCAAGCTCTGTCTGTGGAAGCAGGGGGCAGTATGTATAACCTTAGTATGGAATAGTCTTAGTATAGCCTTAGTGTGGAATTCGATGGCACAGAAGGAGTAGGAAACCCTGAGAGGTCTCGTGTCTGAGCCCTTTGCTAGGGTCAGAGGCTGGAATCATTCTGTGCACAAATCCAGACCAGGGACCTATGGCAGGCAAAATAAACCAGTAGAAGCAATCCACTGCCTCCAGAAGGCTCTGAACCCAGGATATTCGATGGGGTGAAGCCACCAGCGTGTGCCTTCACTCCTTATTTATGTGCCCTGCCCACGGAGGCGTTTGGATTCCCTGCAGGACTGAGCCTGTGGGAGGACTCTGTTTCACTCGTGCGCTATCCCCATCCTCCTCCACCACATCCCACTCTGTTCCTGCCGGATTAGTGGCCACAGCACCAGGGTGTGTTCTGAAGGAATCCAAGCTGTCTGCAATCACACTGTCTGCTTTAGGGCAAGGGTTATCATTAGGGATATAGCAAACTAATGAGATGCCAAAAAAGTGCTTCAGAGCCATTGGCTCACAAACATCCTGAAGGGGAGTCCTCTGCAGGGTTTTGCTGTTAAGACAGAGCAGGTTTCCCTTTCTCCCAGGCAAGGGGTAGAAGCTGTTGCTTTGAAAGGAGGGGAAGGCAGGGAGTTGAAGGCTGCAGGCTTCTCAGCTGCAAAGACAAAGCTAAATGTTGCCTGCCACAAAAGGAGGGGGGAGAGGAGGAAGGGATGGAGATGGGAGAGAAGAGAAAGGGATGGAGAGTGGAGAGAAGAGAAAGGGATAGAGTGGGGAGAGAAGAGAAAGGGATGGAGATGGGAGAGAGGAGAATGGGATGGAGAGGGGAGAGAGGAGAAAGGGATGGAGAGGGGAGAGAGGAGAAAGGGATGGAGATGGGAGAGAGGAGAAAGGGATGGAGATGGGAGAGAGGAGAAAGGGATGGAGATGGGAGAGAGGAGAAAGAGATGGAGATGGGGGAGAAGAGACAGGGATGGAGATGGAAGAGAAGAGACAGGGATGGAGATGGAAGAGAAGAGACAAGGATGGAGATAGGAGAGAGGAGAAAGGGATGGAGATGGGAGAGGGTTGGTGAGCCCTGGGAGCCAGCTTTAACCTCTCCTGGGCCACCACCAGCACCTCCCCAGCCTCTCCATGGAGACGAGCGAATCAGCCCAGCTTTCCTGAGTGCAGGCAGCAAAAAGCATCGGGTTTGCTGTCTCCAAGAGCTTCCTGCTTGAGGCAACCTCATGTTTTGCCCATAACAAGATTTCTTCCCCCTTTGCTGCCCCTGTAAGGCTCCCGGTGGAGGAGGGAAGAGGTCAGCCAACACAGCAGGGAAAAACCCAGCCACAAACCATAAACCCCACTGTGAGCTGAAGAGCTGAGTGCACTTCTTTCCACCCCGCATCCAGGGCTACAGCCAGTCCAATGTCCACAGCCAACTGCCATCCCTGCAGGCTCTGCTATCCCGGGAGGAATCCAGGTAAATCCAGCCCCACATCACCCCGCCTCACTCTTCAAATGCTCCATTGGGTCTTTTTTTGCCTCTACTCGCTCTTTCTTTTCCAAGAGGGGAAAGACTTTGCAATAGGATAACAGAAGACTCCAACACTTGAGACATGGGAGGTTTGAGGTGCGGGGGGGGGAAGAAACGCTCAGCACTGTTCTGCTTCCACAAAGCCCTCCTTCTCCTGGCTGGCTGGTTCCACCTCGGAGTACGTTGCGTGGTTGCTGTGATTTCGGAACTTCATGGCAGGCCAGTGATGTGGCCTTCGCTGGGGACAGAAACAAAGAGCCATCAGAAGCTATGGCAGAGCCCTTCACGCCAAGCCCGCAGGGAAGTTGGAGTCTTGGTCCTGAAACAAGAACAGTCTTTGTGGAAGTAATAAATGCTAACAAATACCTTCGTGCTTAACCCCGTTCATCCCAACACATCCATCTCGCTGAGCTGACCCACTGCTAAGGTTAAAATGGGGCAGGAAATGGAAGCTTGAAGTGAAACCTCACATCAGCCTCAGAACAAGGATGCGCTGTGCCCGGGGCAGCAGCCGAGCACGGCCACCCCACACAAGCCAGCTTTGTGTGTCCTCTATCAGCAGAGCAGGGACGACTGCATTGCCCCATCCCAGCTGGGTGCAGGTGAATGCATCCAACACTGCCAAGTGCTGCTAGACTGGTAGAGGCCACGTAGCTCAATTCCCTTGCAAACAGGGCACATGGAGCAAAGCCAAGTGCTCAAGGAAAAAGCCAGGGAGCGATAAGGAAAGGCTGAGGGTTCAGTGTTGCTCACTCCCTCCTCAGCAGCTCCTACGCCAGGATTCAGCCCACTTCTGCCTGCCTTGGGATCCTGCAGCAAGCGGTCTTCTGGCTTTAAACAGCAGATGGAGACGGTTGGACCCCCATCATTGTGTGAATTAAAACCTTCTCTTTAGAGCCTTCACACCACCACTTACACAGTAGCTGATGGCGTGCCACCTAGCAGTAAAACCTGACAATTTTAGTCCCCAGAATCCAGCTGGGTGACTCAAAAGGCAGCGAGCTCAAGCATGTCGTGGCTCCAAGCGAGCCCTCCGACTGCGTGTCGACGGCTCCTGCAAGCAGGTGGAAGAGGGGAACGTCACATGGGGGAAAAGAAAAGGCAATGTGTGAAAGAGAGCATGTGAAAGGGAGCAAAATAACACCGTGTGGGAGGGGAGAGCCTAAGTTTAAAACATCATCAGCTGGAGGTTGGGAGATTAGCTCTGACTGTAGGACCACGAAAAGAAACCCAGTCTGGACTCCATCAACGCTCCTCTTTGCTCTCCTGTAGAAGGTTGGGATTTGGGGTGATAGCAGAGGGAACCGGGCGAGGGATCAGGTTCTGCACTCACCTCAATGAAGAAGAGGGCAGCAGTGGACGTGGGGTGGCTGTTGATGTAAATGCCAGCGAGGATGATGACTGCGATGAGCAGCACGGCCAGGACGATCCCCACGATGGTGCCAGTGTGGATCGGGGCGCTGGCTTGCTTGGAAGGAAGGCTGCTTCCCAGCCCTGCAAGAAAGGGGTCACTTCAGTCTGGAACTGTGCCGGGACCTCGGGGAAAAAGGAAGGGAAAAGCAAGGGAAGAGCTTTCAGAGCTCTGCACGTAAGACTGAGCACCTCAACCGGCTCCTGCCTGGCTCACGAGAGGGGAGGAGGCACCAAAGGGCTGTCCGGGCTCCAGCATCCCTTCCAGAGGATACAGGGGGGTTGGTTTGAAGGCAGATTAAACCAGCACCATGCAGAACCCCATCTCCAATCCGTATGCTTTATAGATTGGCTGCTCACTCTGCTGGAAAGCCATTAGCCATATGCTGAGCTGTGCCTCCCTTGCCCTCGGTCCTCAGCTATGAATATACAAAAGAGGATGGAGGTGGCACTTCTGAACAGTGCCATTGCCACCATTTGGGGAGCAGTTTGGCTGCAACTGGGAAGCTGAAACATTCCAAGGGCCCTGTGCCTGCAAAGGAGCCCATCCTGCGCCCAGTTTAACTTCCCTGAGCTGCTTCCAGGTGAGCGGAATGGGCTCGGGGTTTGCACAGACCACAGTGCTTGCAAACCTGACATCGGGTGAAGAGGGCTCAGATCCTTCCCATACTCTGGAATTAGTCAGAGCCTTAAGGCAACAGTTTGGTTCCCTGCCCTTGGGGCCGATGAGCAGACTTTGAGTGAGAAAGGATTCATTGGAACAGGGATGAAAAAGGCAGAGCTGGGCTGAAGAACACTTCATATTTGGACTTTACGCTGCTCTTTGGCACAGCTGAGGAAATTCAAAAGGAAAAGGGACTTTGTCTGTGCAAAAACTGCAGGGAAAGGGAATTACGTGGAAAGAGAAAACTCATCATCTTCGTTTGCACAGCAGGGCTAAGCGGGAGAAGCAGACAAACAGCAGCAGGGTAAAAGAGATTTGGCCTGACTCTCACTTTCCACTCTCTGCCATGGTACTAATCAGGGTAAGGACAAGAGGAGCCTTATCTTGACTCCATCCTCTCTGCTCCAGCTGCCCACCCTTTCCACCCGGTGGATTTGGATTTGATTTCACTTGGAATGCCTGGGAGCAGGCAGGGGGAGGATGAAGGCCTTACCTTCACTGCCTGCGTACTGAGTGAGCTTCGTGTCATCTGAAAGAACAAAACACAGGCAAATAAAGTTAGGAGGCACCGAGGACGTTCTGCAGCTTCCCACCCGCTCCCACTATGGTGTTTGCAGCCATGAGTTGCTAATACAGGATCCCAGCCTGGTTTGGGTTGGAAGGGACCTTAAAGCTCCTCCAGCTCCAACCCCTGCCACGGGCAGGGACCCCTTCCACTGGAGCAGCTTGCTCCAAGCCCCTGTGTCCAACCTGGCCTTGAACACTGCCAGGGATGGGGCAGCCACAGCTTCTCTGGGCAGCCTGTGCCAGCACCTCAGCACCCTCACAGGAAAATTAAGGCTTCTTTATAGCAAGTTCTCAGTCATGGTGCCCATACAGCCCGAGTAAATCAAGGGGATGGTGTTACATTATAGATGTCTTCCGTGGAGGCCCAAAATCCAATCCCATTTTCAATCTCATTCTGGAAGAACTGGGATATGTCACACAAGGCTTAGCATCTTGACGGGCTCCACATCAGCACCCTCACGTGTCCAGCTGGAATCTCACTGCTTGGCTTCCACGCTGACACATGGCCCATCCACAAACACCCCCATGAGCGGCTCCAGCGAGATGGGGAGGAGGATGCAGGGGGTGGCTCCATCCTCGTCCTCTCTGCTTCCTTGGCGGTGCTTCTCCAGATGAAGCTCGCTGCCTGATGCAGCTGGATGAGTGTTTGCTTCCAAGAGCACAAATGAGCTCCATGCCTGGCTCTGTCCCAGAAAAGCCTCTTGTTCTTCTTCCAAGAACCGGCGATGAGTTGGGAAATCATCTCAGCCCTGGTGTCGTGTTCCCCCCTTCCCTTTAATTGCTCCTTTCAAAGTCAGCTCTGTCAGCACGGGCTCCGTTCACCCACCCAGCTCCTTCCCATTGCTGAAGGACAATTAGGAGTGCTCCTTTCTATTCAGTCTAATTAGCAGTTTGCTTTAGGGACTATTAAGCAGGCAAATGGAAGTGATACCTGCCGCTAGGATCCGAGGAGCCAGCCCTGTCTTAATAGGATTATCAAGCTTTAGACCATGGGTGTCTCGAGGGACACTCAGGGCCTTGTGTGGAGCTTTCCTGCGCTGGAATCAACACCATTCCCAAGCAGAGGGCAATCACAACCCTGTGTTATTGCCACTCTGATTGTCCAGGCAGCCCTGAGCCACCAGCTAAGACCAAGCACATTAAAAGCAGGAGCCCTATATACTGTATTAACCCCTGCTATGATGCTGGGGTTCTCCCCACCAGGTACCAGCTGCTTGTGGACCTTCTCGAACACCCAAACTGGCTGCAATGCAACTGTAAGACTCTCCCCACGGATGGGTTTCCTCTCCTCCTTTGCCACGTCACCCCTCTCACCTTTTCCTTCCCATTGCCTCCTGTACTCTCCCCAACCCTTGTGCTTCAAAACCTGCTTGTTCTTGGATTTAACCGGATAAGAATGGGCTTTGGAGTGGGGTAAGCATCAGGGAGGCGGTACCCACGCGCTGGTCCCTACCTTCTGTAGTGAGGCTGTCAATGAAGAGCGAGGACGTGGAGGTGGTGAAGTCCTCATCCAGCGGGGAGGAAGAGCTCTCGGGAGGTGCTGAGTAGTGCTCACCGGCTGCTAAATCCTCACAGGTCTTCTCCTCAGCCTGGGAAGGAAACAGACAGGAGCCATTTTGCCCTTGCTCTCCTCCAGCAGGAGCATCAGTGGGCACCGGACTCCGCTTCCCAGGCTTGGGACTACCGAGCAAGAGGGCTTCCAACACTGGAGTGGAAGCAGAGGATGTGGTCCAGAAGTATGGAGGGGGCTGACCTAGGGGTTAGAGGAGGAAAAGGTTGGGAACCAGTTAAGCAGGCCAAGGTCTGACCTTCTTGCATCACTGGGTGACCTTACATAGGTCCTGTGACCCCCTTTCCCCTCACTCAAGCCTCTCGGTTAAGAGGAAACAAAGCTGGGTTTTCAGAGGGAGGAGAAAGAAAGAAAAGCAACCCAAAGCAGAACCAGATGTTTCCTTAGAGCTGATCTTTCCGAGACAAAGAAACTGGTTCATCCAGCGTGGAGATAATTGGAGAGCAAAGAAAGTCACAAGGATTAATTCCTTCATGCTCGAGAGTGAGTAAGAGTCATGCTTCAGAAGGTGAAGAAAAACACATCCCAGAGCACTCCGACTGCACCACTTGGTAACTTAAGGAGGTCTCTGCACCTCTGCTGAATACCCAGCACCAGGGAAGCAAGACAGCAGCAAAGCAAACCCTGTGTGAGATGGACCAGCTTTTACCCATTCCCATACAGACACCCAAGTGGATCGGCGGTCCTGCTCTAACGGGAAAGGGGTATCTAAAGGGATGCTCAGCCTATTCCAGGTGTGGGTTAAGTGGAGCCGAGTGTGACTTTTAGGGGATGTGGCCATTGGTTTTGCTGCAGATCAGCATCATCCTCCTAGCAGAGGACCTAAAAGTGACTCTTGCCCCAGCCTCACCTTCTGCCCGTAGCCATAGGAGAGCCACTCCTCACGGTATCGGTCAAAGCCACTGGAACATCTGTGGGCAAGAGCAGAATTAACCTGGGCCAGAGGAATTCGAGGGACACGGCAATGCTAAAGCTCCTTTGCCTGCTGGGGGGGCACTGGTAGGGATTCCCAAGCCGCCCAAGAGTCCCAAATGCTGCCCTGATGGGTGTTCAGACAAATAACAGAGGGCTGGAAAGAGGAGATACAGGTTGACATGGGGATGTTGTATCTCCTAATACAGCTGTGCTGGAAGGACCCCAATGTTCCTCTTCACGGAGGAGGAAAAGGGTCAGCACCGCTTCTCCAAGGGGAACAGAGAAGCAGAGAACTGGGAAAAATATATGGCCTGACTTGGACTTTCCATTCCCTGGACCCTGCCGTGATCTCCACGAGGGTTTTGTGGGGTTTTTCCAGCACCATCTGCACAGGAAAAACACATTAAAGGAATTATAAATGAGCTCAGGAAAACACCAGCTCGAGAAATCCCTACAGAAAGAGAGGGAATGGAGGAGCACTCTGACCTTTGGGAGGTCTCTGGGGACACCAAGCCGTGAATCAGGGGTTCAGAACTCATGCAAGCTCTGATTTACCCAACGACCAAGCAGGAAAAGGAGGAGAAACCACAAAAACCCCACTCCAGGTCCTGCTGAGTCGCTGGGATCTTTGCTTAAGGTGCTGTTCCGGTGAGAGTTATGGGCTCAGCAAAAGCAAAAGCACAAACCCCACTGTCCAGAGGTGAGGTACGGGGTTAACGCTGGGGTTAAATCACTGCATTCACTCCCTGGAAGCCACCCGACCCATTCCCTTGGGAAAGATCATGTTGGCTTTGCAAAGCCAACCTGGTTGAAAGCCAGCAAGAGAGCAGCAGGCTTGCTCCAGCTCGCCATGTGTCCTGGCCGTGTGTAACCTCAGCTCCTCGGGATGGAGCTGCCAACACGCAGTTACGGCTGTGGGAAGCGTGGCCTTTAGCCAGCACAGGCAAGCATCTGGAGAGGGGCTTTGGACAAGGGCCTGTAGGGACAGGCCAAGGGGAATGGCTTTAACCTGCCCGAGGGGAGACTGAGCTGAGCTCTTAGGCAGAAGCTCTTCCCTGTGAGGGTGCTGAGGCGCTGGCACAGGGTGCCCAGAGAAGCTGTGGCTGCCCCATCCCTGGCAGTGCTCAAGGCCAGGTTGGACCCAGGGGCTTGGAGCAAGCTGCTCCAGTGGAAGGGGTCCCTGACCGTGGCAGGGGTTGGAGCTGGAGGAGCTTTAAGGTCCTTTCCAACCCAAACCAGGCTGGGATTCTATGAAACATGAGCAACAGTGACTTCGGTTTTGGAAGCTGGGGTTTGCAAACACCATGACTTTGGAATAAGCAGGATAGCAAAGCTCTGGAACCCTGAGGTTTTGGCCCAAACAAGACCCAGACTGAGCCACTGACCAACCCCAGGTTTGGTTTTGCTACAAAAGCCACATCTGCTTTCACACATCTCAGCTGCAAGAGCATCCCCTTCTCTGATCCGAAGGGCTACAGCAGGGGGGAACCACACTGAACCACGCTGCCCTTGCAGGAGGCGGCTGGGGAAGGGGCCCAGCCTCTGAGCCTCCCTGGTTGATCCTGTGCCGCCTGTGAGGATCTGTGTTACTGGGTCCCCTCCCCTGCCACGAGCTCCAAATACAGATTTCAGCAGAATCTCATTAAACTCCTGCTCCCCATCACGCTGAAGAAGAGCACGGAGCAGGGATGCTGCATGGCAGGGCCAGCCTCATCCCTGCATCCTCTGTGCACCCCTAAACCAGCAGCAATAGCCCTCCCCTTGCTATGTCTCATCCCCAACAGGGAGAACACGGGAAGCATCCCCCTCTCTGTGACCTACCTGAGGCTGGAGCGCATCCCAGCCTCCCTGCCCTGCACTTCAGGCTCAAATCACAGCCTAAAGCAGGACAAGTTTCCTCGCATTTAAACTTGCTGATTCACATCAGAAATGTGAATCTTGCTTCTGGTCCCAGCTTGTTCCAGCTGCTGCACTGAGACGGCAGGACCGAAAGCCCCAGGGCTGGGAAATGTCTCCTTTCAATGGCTTGTAACTGGAGACCAGCTCACAGCATCACCAGGGCTGTGAGCCTGAGAGCAGCCCCAGAAAGCACCAGAGAAAGGAAAAGAGTAATAAAAGCCCATGAGCCAAACCCGGAGCTGTGCTTGCACTCCCAGCTATAGGAACGTGAGCAAGAGAAGAGGTGGGGAGGAAACCCATCGCTGGTACCTCTGCAGGACGTGGCACCAGCTGCAGTTGAAGGTCAGCTCCGAGCTCACGCACATTTCACAGCTCTGATGCTGGAGACAGGCTGTAAAAGAGAGAGGAGACACAGTGACCCAGCAGCATCAGCACGGGCACCATCCAGTGACCCAGCAGCATCTGCACGGGCACCATCCAGTGACACAGCAGCATCTGCACGGGCACCATCCAGTGACCCAGCAGCATCTGCACGGGCACCATCCAGTGACCCAGCAGCATCTGCACGGGCACCATCCAGTGTCCCAGCAGCATCTGCACGGGCACCATCCAGTGACACAGCAGCATCTGCACGGGCACCATTCAGTGACCCAGCAGCATCTGCACGGGCACCATCCAGTGACACAGCAGCATCTGCACGGGCACCATCCAGTGACCCAGCAGCATCTGCACGGGCACCATCCAGTGTCCCAGCAGCATCTGCACGGGCACCATCCAGTGACACAGCAGCATCTGCACGGGCACCATCCAGTGACCCAGCAGCATCTGCACGGGCACCATCCAGTGACCCAGCAGCATCTGCACGGGCACCATCCAGTGACCCAGCAGCATCTGCACGGGCACCATCCAGTGACCCAGCAGCATCTGCACGGGCACCATCCAGTGACCCAGCAGCATCTGCACGGGCACCATCCAGTGTCCCAGCAGCATCTGCACGGACACCATCCAGTGACCCAGCAGCATCTGCACGGGCACCATTCAGTGTCCCAGCAGCATCTGCACAGGAGCATCCACTGTGTGCTGGTGCTGTGGGCAGACCCAAAGCATCAGCAGGTGAGTCTCTAACCCAGCCTCTCTGCTATGGGCCTGCAGACACCTCTCTAGCAGGATGAGTTCCCAGTCCATCTGCAAACCTCTTCCCATCCTGTTTGGCTGGGAGGTAAATCACATCTGGGACTTACAGCACTTCTATTGCACAGAGGGTGTTGAGCAGAAGGAAGGGAGCGATACAGACAGTTTAACCCTCTGTTGCTGTGTCCATAGTATGTAGCTCTGCAAGAATACCTCCATCTGCAGAGGCTGACCTGCTTGGAGAGTCCAACCCTGGCTGGAAAAGGTGGTCTGTCACAAAAAGCCACAGAAACTGATGGTTTCCATGCCCCACACCTGCCCTCCTGCCCTGAATGAACCTAACCATGAAGCCCCCAGGAGAAGAAGAGGCCTCCAGCTCCCCCCAGTCCTGTGGCTCCACTGGAGATGCTGCTCTCAGCATCCCTGCCTGCTGGGGAAGACGAAAGAGCAGGGTTTAAGGAGAAGAAATAGGGTTATTGCTGGGTGCTTATTTATGATGTGCTCTGCGGTGACCCTGCTGCTGCTGACAGTCACCCAATGCCCTAGGGAGGCCGTTCCCATCCATAACCCTGGGATCTCTGGACACGTTCCCTCCCTGCTCTGTATCCATGGGCTTCGTGACAACTCGCACGTGTCCTTGGATCCCAGCACTAAAAATGGGGCTGCATCCCGAGATATTCCATCTGTGTGTGGAGGCATCCAGAACTGCTCATAGGCAGACCTGAAGTGAACCGGTGTCCAGCGGGATGAGCTGCAGCTTGTGGAGCAAAGGGAAGGAGGTCTGCAGGATGGGCAGCTGGGAAGAGCAGGGAAGAAGGAACTAAAGGCCTAGGGTGAAAGGGGATCCATTGGCGAGCAGCAAGAGCCATCAACCCCACATGAGGTATGGTGCTGGCAGCGGCATGGAGCGTGGCCTGGGACCATGGTGCTTGGCACCACGGCTCTCATCGCTTAGTGGGGAGTGCTGAGCGGTAGGGAAGGGAAACTGCCTGCAGACCCCTCCTTTCCCAGCTTTTCCCGTGCCCGCTGGGCTTTGCTGCATCCCAGGCTCCCATCGTGGCTCCGGAGCAGGCAGCCTGGCACACACATGGGATATGGAGATCAACCCAAACAGGGCTGTAGGCACGAGATGGCAGGGGTTGGAACTGAATGATCTTAAGGTCCTTTCCAGCCCAAACCATTCTCTGTTCAGTGACAGCCACTCAGAGACCTTCAGGACAAGTGGGGGACCCTGGTTGATGCTCACCCTCCCTCCATAGCTCCCAGCCATCGCTTGGTGGGTGACAGCCACACAACCCCGGTACCCACTGAACCTGCCTCCTCCTGCCCTTGGCTCCACACAGGAGGCTGCTGTAGCTGATGGTGAAACCATAGGAGGAGAACACCCTTCAGGGCACCACCCCAGCTGCATCGTCCCATCGCTGCGGTCCCCAAGTGTTCCCAGGGCCCCATTGCCCCATCGCTGCGGTCCCCAAGTGTTCCCAGGGCCCCCTTGCCCCATCGCTGCGGTCCCCAAGCATCCCCAGGGCCCCGTTGCCCCATCATTGTGGTCCCCAAGCATCCCCAGGGCCCCGTTGCCCCATCATTGTGGTCCCCAAGCATCCCCAGGGCCCCGTTGCCCCATCACTGTGGTACCCAAGCATCCCCAGGGCCCCCTTGCCCCATCGCTGCGGTCCCCAAGCATCCCCAGGGCCCCGTTGCCCCATCGCTGCGGTCCCCAAGTGTTCCCAGGGCCCCATTGCCCCATCACTGCGGTCCCCAAGTGTTCCCAGGGCCCCATTGCCCCATCACTGCGGTACCCAAGTGTTCCTAGGGTCCCGTTGCCCCATCGCTGCGGTCCCCAAGCATCCCCAGGGCGCCACTGCCCCATCACTGCGGTCCCCAAATGTTCCCAGGGCGCCATTGCCCCATCACTGCGGTCCCCAAGTGTTCCTAGGGTCCCGTTGCCCCATCACTGTGGTACCCAAGCATCCCCAGGGCCCCACTGCCCCATCACTGCGGTCCCCAAGCGTTCCTAGGGTCCCGTTGCCCCATCGCTGCGGTCCCCAAGCATCCCCAGGGCCCCGTTGCCCCATCGCTGCGGTCCCCAAGCATCCCCAGGGCCCCGTTGCCCCATCATTGCGGTCCCCAAGCATCCCCAGGGCGCCACTGCCCCATCACT
Organism: Pezoporus flaviventris; assembly: GCF_033815535.1. Lineage (NCBI taxonomy): Eukaryota > Metazoa > Chordata > Aves > Psittaciformes > Psittacidae > Pezoporus > Pezoporus flaviventris. Next base: position 375,390 of record NW_026892799.1, read on the forward strand.
GCGGTCCCCAAGCATCCCCAGGGCCCTGTTGCCCCATCGCTGCGGTCCCCAAGCATCCCCAGGGCCCTGTTGCCCCATCATTGCGGTCCCCAAGCATCCCCAGGGCCCCGTTGCCCCATCGCTGCAGTCCCCAAGCATCCCCAGGGCCCCGTTGCCCCATCACTACGGTCCCCAAGCATCCCCAGGGCCCTGTTGCCCCATCACTACGGTCCCCAAGCATCCCCAGGGCCCTGTTGCCCCATCACTACGGTCCCCAAGCATCCCCAGGGCCCTGTTGCCCCATCACTACGGTCCCCAAGCATCCCCAGGGCCCCGTTGCCCCATCGCTGAGGTCCCCAAGTGTTCCCAGGGCCCCATTGCCCCATCACTGCGGTCCCCAAGTGTTCTTAGGGTCCCGTTGCCCCATCCCTGCAGTCCCCAAGCGTGCCTGACTCACTGGGCAGGGGGGTGAACTCCACGGCTGACAGGTTGCTGATCTTGCTGGTGTCCAGCTCCACGCGGTGGTACTCGTAGATGGTCCGGCGGCGGGACTCTGAAACACGGAGCCTCGGCTATAGATGGGGCATGAACCCCCCTCAGCACCCTTCTCCATCCTGCAAAGGGGGGTCCCCCGCTGCTGCCGCCTCCCAGTTGGAAGGCAAAGGTGGCCCCAGGTCTTGGGGTTGTTCCTGTGGGAGAGGAGAGTGCATGGAGGCTGCAGGGAATCACGGAACAGTTTGGGTTGGAAGCGACCTTCATCCTCCATCCCGTCTGCAATGAGCAGGGGCATTTCCAACCAGGGAGCGATGCAGGATGCGCTGCGGGGCAGAGGGATGTCGGGACACAGAGCTCCCCATCCCTGTTTGCTGGGAGGAGCTTGGAGCTCGCTGTGCCCCTGTCCCTGAGCAGAGGTGGCCGTGGTCCAGGCCAGCATCGCTCTAAACAAACACATTTCTCCTCAGTGACTCATGGGGCTGTGAACCAACCCCTGCTGCAGCCGCTTCCCCACGGCCTCCTCCTTCCCCGTTTCCTTCTCTTTCCCCACCATCCCGGGCCTGGAAGGGTCTCCCACGTTCCTCTTCTCCCTGATCTGGATTCACGTGGTGACACCAGCCAAGATGCTGCTCTGGCATCACGCTTCCATGGGAGGGGAATGAAAAGAGCCCAAGGGATGAGCAGGACAGAGCATTGGCCCCTCCTCTCCTTCCCTTCAAGCCTCGTTTCTTCACCTCAGGAGCTGGTTTTGACCCCAGTTCTTGCACTTCTTCTCCCCTCACCCCTTAGGGCAGGCAGGAGGTACCACAAGCCACGGGGATGGAGGCACATCCATCCCGGCTGAGGTTCACTGTTGTAAGGGGGTGACGAATGAGAAGCACGTGGAGCTCCATAAATAGCAGGGGAAAGCGACAGCAGCAGGAGGCTGGGGCTGGAAGAGCCTTTTTGGGGAGCTCAGCCCATGCCTGCAGCTCACGTGTGGAATAAGCACGCGCATGAAGCCCTCTTGCCTGCAGCACCTGGCTAAAGCTGACAGTGCTCATGGGCCATGGTGGTCTTGGCCATGGAGAGATGGATCCAGAGAGAGATGGACCCAAATACTGATGGACTCCAAAGAGAAATGGACCCAAATACTGATGGACTCCAAAGAGAAATGGACCCAAATACTGATGGACTCCAAAGAGAAATGGACCCAAAGAGAGATGGACCTAAAGAGAGATGGACCCAAAGAGAAATGGACCCAAAGAGAAATGGACCCAAAGAGAAATGGACCCCAAAGAGAGATGGACCCCAAAGAGAGATGGACCCAAAGAGAAATAGACCCCAAAGAGAGATGGACCCCAAAGAGAGATGGACCCAAAGAGAAATGGACCCCAAAGAGAAATGGACTTCAAAGAGCGATGCACCAGGGGATGTAGGACATGAGGGGTGTCCATGCAGCTGAGCCCCACACATCTCCTCACACTCCTTGCTCCGCACCATGAAGCCAAGCAGTGCATCCTCCTGAAGTGCCCCAAGGGAGGACATCCCATCTCTCCTTCCCCAGCTGTGATCCCAGGGGAACTGTGGCATCCCTGCGGGATCCACTGCTTCCCTGCCCCAACCTTCCCCGGTTTCCCCAGCCCAGCGACCCACCAGGCACATCAGGAGATGGGTTGAGGACCATGAAGGCATCGGAGAGGCCAGCTTTCACGGGGTGCTGGGTGGCACTGATCTGCAGGACCGGCACGGGGACCTGCAGCCAGGGAGAGAGGACATGATGGAGGTGATGGGGGTGATGGACGTGATGGAGGTGGTGGGGGTGATGGACGTGATGGACGTGAGGAACGTGATGGAGGTGAGGAACGTGATGGAGGTGATGGAGGTGATGAACATGATGGACGTGATGGAGGTGATGGATGTGATGGACGTGATGGAGGTGATGGACGTGATGGAGGTGATGGACGTGATGGACGTGAGGAACGTGATGGAGGTGAGGAACGTGATGGAGGTGAGGAACGTGATGGAGGTGATGGAGGTGATGAACATGATGGACGTGATGGAGGTGATGGATGTGATGGACGTGATGGACGTGATGGAGGTGAGGGACGTGATGGACGTGATGGACGTGATGGACGTGAGGAACGTGATGGACATGATGGACATGATGGAGGTGATGGACGTGATGGAGGTGATGGACGTGATGGAGGTGATGGAGGTGATGAACGTGATGGACATGATGGAGGTGATGGACGTGATGGACGTGAGGAACGTGATGGACATGATGGACGTGATGGAGGTGAGGAACGTGATGGACATGATGGACGTGATGGAGGTGATGAACGTGATGGACGTGATGGAGGTGATGGGGGTGATGGACGTGATGGACGTGATGGACGTGATGGACGTGATGGACGTGATGGACGTGATGGACGTGATGGATGTGATGGACGTGATGGACGTGATGGACCCTGCTCCCGGTGCTGCTGCAGATGTCTCTGGTGCTTTGGTGGCACCGGGAATGCCCAGCCCCGGTGTGTAGATGGTTACAACAGGGCCCCTCCTGCTGTGCCTTCCCCAGCAGAAGCACCTCTCACCTCCTTGTACCCAAAGACGATCCTGCCGGTGCTGTGCAGCGCTGCCTGGAAGGTGAAGCTCCCCATCTCCTCCTTCCCCTGAAGATAGACCTTGTCCCACTGCACCACGAACGCCGTCCCTGCAGGAGACACCAGAGCGCATCAACCCCTTCCCCTCTGCTTGCTCCCGTTCCGTGAGGACGGAGCAGGAAGCCGGGATGCTCCGGCAGCCGCTCCGGTGCGCGCTGGGGTGGCCGGAGCCGGACTCACCGTTATCCATGTACTGGACGGTGGAATTGCGGGAGAAGCTGGGGTTGAAGTTGGCCATGAGGGGAGCCACGTACTGCGTGGCCGTGAGCATCCGGTGGATGACGTCCCCCATGAAGATGAAGCCTGAGCGGGCAGAGGAGGGTGAAGAGCTCCCGTCCCCTCCTTCCTTCCCTCCTCTGACCCCCATCTCCCTGCCCTGCCTCCCGCAGCATCTCCCCTGCATCCCCGCAGCCGCTGGTACCAGCAGCAGGGCTGGGGTTACACTTGGGGTGCAGGGAGAGAGCTCAAAGGGCTCTCGAGGGCTCAGGGTTGGACTGGATGATCTCCAGTGGTCCCTTCCAACCCTATTGATTGTGTAAGGCTGGAGCCAGCCTCAGAGCCACATCCTCGCACTATGGGAATGACAATGGAACATAGGCACCCCATCACATCCCACCCCATTCCATTGACCCCATTGCATCCCACCCCATTCCACTGACCCCATCGCATCCCACCCCATTCCATTGACCCCATCACATCTCACCCCATCCCATTGACCCCATCACATCTCACCCCATTCCATTGACCCCATTGCATCCCACCCCATCCCATTGATCCCATTACATGCCACCCCATCCCATTGACCCCATTGCATCCCACCCCATCCCATTGACCCCATCATATCCCACCCCATCCCATTCACCTCATCACATCCCACCCCATCCCATTCACCTCATCGCATCCCACCCCATCCCATTGACCCCATTGCATCCCACCCCATCCCATTGACCCCATTGCATGCCACCCCATCCCATTGACCCCATCATATCCCACCCCATCCCATTCACCTCATCATATCCCCCCCCATCCCATTGACCCCATCGCATCCCACCCCATCCCATTCACCTCATCACATCCCACCCCATCCCATTGACCCCATCGCATCCCACCCCATCCCATTGACCCCACCCCATCCCAACTCACCACCCGTCGCTATCGTGACCTGCCGCAGGAGGTGGCCATAGAAAGGGAAGTCGAAGGAGAGGACGATTCTCTATGGGATGGAGATGGGGTGAGAGCCCGTCCCCCAGGACGTGGGCTGGGGTGCAATGGGATGGGTCGGGGCTCACCGATGCCTGTCGGTGCGTGTTGGAGAGGATCCCGTGGATCTTCACTTGGCTCCTGTTGGCCGCGGCCAAGTCGACCCACAGCCCCCTCAGACGAGCATCACCCGGCCCGTAGACCCGCGACACGTAGTAGCTGTGGTTGTCCTCCTGCAGCGACAAGGAACGGTGGTACCCGGCTGGCTCCATGGAGACCCCCAGGCAGGGCTCAGGGACCCCATCTCAGCCACCCACCAGCACCCAAAGCCCGGTGTGAAGCCTGCGAAGGGCTCTGAGCAGTAGGAGAAGGTGCAGAGAACACCATGGGACAGCTGAGAGCAGGGGCCGGTTGGCAGGAGGGAGCCGTGACTCAGAGAGACCTCAGCGGAGCAGATGCAGCCTTGCTGGGATGAAAACATCCTGCTCCCGAGCCAGGGCTGGGAATTACATACGGGAAGTGAAGCCAACAAGTGAGGATGGGGAAACCCAGAGGAAAGGGAGAGCAGCAGAGCGGGAGCGAGGGGCTGAGCATGGGGACACGGGGCTGCATCCCGGCAGCATGGGATGGGACACGGCTCCATGTGAGCGGTCAGACCCCTCCTTGCTATTCCCAGGATCCCAGACCCCCTTCCCAAGCAGACCAGAGCATGGAGCACGCAGCAAGAGCCATCTCCAACCAGCCAGGGACCTGCTGGAGGATGCACATCCCCAGCCAGACCCCAGCATCTCTCCCTAGGGACCTATTCCCCATGTGAGGCCGTGCCAGAGGCAGGGAATGGCCCATCGGCCCAGGATTCAGTGGGTAAAAATGAGGCAGTAAAGCCCTGTGTTATTCCCAAGAGAGCAATTACAGCCCCTTCCTGCTCCCAGGCCTTCCCGATGTATTCCAAAGAGTCAAGGGCTGGGATTGCGGAGCAGCTGACTCACTTGGGTGTCCTCATCCATCACCTTGCTTTGGATACAGCAGGAATGGAGAGAGGAGAGGCTTTGGACACACCAGTGAGTGGGGCAGTGCTTTGGGCAGGACTTGGGGATGCCCGGTAGCACATCCCCCTTCATCCTTCATCATGCCAACATTCCAAACCTGGAATACTTTGGGAAACCCCTCTGGGCTGGCACCCTCCTTCCATGGGCCGGACGCAGAGAGATGCAGCAATGCCCCTGACCCTGATGCAGAGGCTCCGAGTGCCCCAGCAGGGAATTGCTGCCTTTTCCTCCGGGAAGCCCAAGTGCCATCGCTCCCACCCTGCGGCTCCGTGGCTGGGTTTGGGCTGCTTGGGTTTTGCCTTTAAACGCTTCCACATCAGCGACTTTGCTGGTTTCTGGCCCCTCTCCATCCCTGCTGCTCCCGAGCTGGGGCTCCAGGACCAGCCCCAGCCCTTTCTCCCCTCCACCCCAGGCCACGGAGGCACCAATCCCATTGAATCCATGAGTGGCAAAAGCACCAGGACAAGTCCATGAGGAGCCAACCTCCGCCGCGCATCCAGAGCCCGGTACCCTGCGATCCCATGAGCCCATCCCGTCGGGATCAGCGCCAGGCAAATCCCCTCGGTTTCAAGGGACACAAATAACCAGGAGCTAATTGAGGGCGGGTAATTAGGCAGGGCTGGGATGGGGGAGCCAGGGCCGATATCCCAGGAGGGGCCGCTGCAGCAGCGCAAGCTCCTGCATCCCAAACCCATCAGCTTCCAGCACCCCTCGAGCCCCATGGCAGCATCCCCCTGCACATGTGGCAAGTGGAGCATCTCCAGCTCCTCGGGGTGGGAAGGGATGACCACAGGGCTCGGGGTGATGCCCAGGGCACCTCCTCACTGGGCTCTAATTACCCTCCTGGATCCAGCCCCATGCATTAGATCCAAGCCAACATCTCCCTGCCCAGCCTGGAAATAGCTCCCAGCGGTCAGGCTGGATCCTGCCTTGGGGGGGACCAGATTCCCTCTTCCCAAGGGTGGATCCCGCTGGGGGGGGGGCACTCACCACGATCCGTGTTTCATTGGCAGGCAGCGTGTCGATGGCCAAGCTGCCCCCCACCAGGTCCTGGCTGATGTGGGTCCCCTCGCTCCCTGGGCCTTCACCCATCGCTGGGCTCCCAAGGGGGTGTCCTGGAGGACAGGGGGGGGGCACAGGGATGGGTTATCAGGGTCCCACAATGGGATCAACACCCTCCCCCCACAGCAAGGCAGCTTCTGCTTGGGTGACACGAGTTTGGGGGGGTCTCAGCCCCCCATCGCTGCAATGATGGAGGCAAAGAGAAGGGCTCCCCGGGTGAGGGATGGGTGCAGGGATGGGTGATGGACACCCATGGCCGTGGGAGGACAGCTGCCGTGGGGGGGGGGGGTGGTGTAAGGACACCCCACAGCTCATTCACACCCACACGAGGGGCTGGGGCTGGGGAAGATGCAGCTTCAACCACCAGCACCAGTGGCCGTGGTCCAGAGCCACCCATCCCCAAACCCGGGCTGCAATGGGGTCTCCGGACCCGGAGCATCCATGTCCTAAAGAAACACCTCCTTTGTGTCCCCCCCCCGCCCGGCTCCAGCCCCAGGTAGATGGAAAACATGGAATTGGGGGGGGGATGGATGTGAACAAGCCATTTGGGACCAGACCTGCAGAGATCCATGGCACTTCCCTGCTGCTCCCGATGGAGCCAGGACACCGGGGGGGGCTGCTCCATCACCCCTGGGACAGGGTCCCCCCCCTTTTCCCCATAGGGAGCTCGTTGCTGCCTGAGGAGCTCGGAGCCATCCCATGGGGCTGGGTTCTATCCCCAGCTCCTCTGGGAGGGGAAACTGAGGCAAGGAGGGGGGGGGCAGCCGGCAGCCCCCGGGTAAGGGAAAGGGTGCTCAGTGCTGGGGGGTCCCCATGGGAGCACTGAGGGGGACCCAGCCCTCGCCGATGCTGGGGGCTCAGTGGGACCCCACAGAGGCTCCAGTGTTGTCCCCCCCCAAATCTGCACCCACAGCCACGAGGGGGGGGGGTGGGGGGTCCCCACCAATGGGGCTACAGCCCCCCCCCTCCCCAGCCCCACCGCTGCACCCCCCCCTCGGGTCCCTCGCCCCCTCCGCAGCCCCCTACCTGCGCCCAGCGCCGCGCGGAGCAGGCAGAGCAGGATCAGGCCCCCCCAGCGCATGGTGCTGGGGGGTGGCGGGGCCCCCCCTCGGGCCGGCGCTGCTGGGGGGGGGTGTGGGGGGTGTGGGGGGTGTCAGCGCCCCGCCATCAACCGGGACCCGCGGGAGCCGCGCACCCGGAGCGGAGCGGGAGAGGAGCGGGGGGGGGGGAAGGGGAGGGGGGGGGGGAAGCAGGGGGTGGGGCCGGGGGTGGGGCTGGGGGCGGGGCTGGAGGGGGCATGGGGGGGATCCCGGGGTGTGAGGGGGGGGGGTTCCGGGGTTGGGATCGCGGGGATGGGGAGCCCCGGAGCGGGGACGGGATCCAAGGAGCGGAGCGGGGATCCCGGAGGGGGGAACCCGGCCCCGGTCCGGGCACGGCTGCGGCCCCCCCCCCCCCCCCCGGCTCCGTCTCCATCCCCTTCCTTGGGGGGGGGGAGGCAGCAGCGCAGCAGGGGGTCCCACAGCCCCGTCCCTACTGCGGGCGTGAGGGGGGTCCAAAATGGGAGTCCCGAGTGCCGCGGGGTGGGGGGGTCCCAAGGTGGGGGTCCGGGGGTGGGGGGGATCCTTGCGACGGGGGGGGGGGGGGGGGCACTGTGGGGGTCTCTACCGAATTGGCTCCGTCCTCCTGCAAGGGGAAGCGACCCCCCCGCTGGGGTCACCCGAGGCTGCGGGGAGCAGGAGGCGACCCCCCCCCACCTGGTTGAGGTGGGTGCTGGGGAGCAAATAAAGGGGACGGGGAAAAGGAGCCCCCCCCGCGCCCCGAGATAGCAAAAGAGGGGGCACCCGGATTTGAACCGGGGACCTCTTGATCTGCAGTCAAATGCTCTACCACTGAGCTATACCCCCGCCGCAATCACTGCGCGCTCACTCGCGCTGCAGCACCGCTGCATCCATTGCGTACCCCCGCCCCATGGACACCCCCTTGTGCACCCCACTGAGCACCCATGACCCACAGGCTCCCCCGTGCCCCCCCCCCCCGTCTCACCTGCACACACACACACACACACCCTCCCATTTGCACAGCAGGGGTTGGAGGATGCAGCCCCCAGACTCATCGGTTCGGTTCGGGGGACACGGGACATGGCATCATCACCCCCCAACCCCATCAGCACAGAGCAGGATGGAGCCAGCTCAGGGCCTGCCTGTGTGTGCACTGCAGGGACTTGGGGGGGGCTGCGGGACCCCCGGGGGTTGGGGGGGGGGGGGGCAGAGGCACCATGTGGGGCTTCCGTGGGGCTGGGGGGGGGGGGAATTCGAGCCGGAGACAGCAGCGTTGTGGGGAGCAGCCAGCGGGGGGCGGATGAGGGGAGCGATTGCCCCATGGAGCCGGGTCAATATTTGCTGCCGGAGCCGCTGAACAAACAGAGAGCGAGCGGCGGCAGCGCCCGGGGCACGATCCGGGGGACAAAGGAGGTTTGGGGCCCCCCCAGTGCGAGAGGCCGCGGTGGTTCCCCAGCCCCCGGCCCGGGGTGTCCCCTCGGCCCCGTCCGTGCCCCATCGGCCTCCCCCCGTCCTCTTTACATGGGGAAACTGAGGCACGAATCAAAGCCCAAGGGGGGGGGGGGTCATCTCCATCCCCACATCCCTGCAGTGCCCCTGCCCTGGGGACAAACCAGGGCAGCGATGGCATCGCTGCAGGAGCCAGCCCTGGGCTGCTCTTCCCCGCTTCAAAGTGTATTGGAGAGGTCGGCGGGTGCCCCCCCCCGCCTGTTTGGGACCACACTGTTGGGGTGCTCGGGGGGGGGGGCCATTAACGGGTTTGCCCAGCGCCAGCGCAGCTCAGCCGGGTGATAAGGGCCCGGCCACGCAAACACCTCGTTAGTGAACCCATTAGGGAAGGTGCAAAGCCCGTCACCCGCCGGCAGTTGTGTGTGCACAGGGAGGGGGCACACGGGACATGCATGGCTGGGGGGGGGGCACAAAGCAAACACCGCTCAGATGCCAACTGCTTGCCTTGCGTTTGCCCCCTGATTTCCCCTCCCTCCTTCCCACTGCCCCCTATGAAATGGGGGGGGGACAAACCCCGAAGCTGCTGTTGCGTGGAGCTGCTCGATTCCAGCATCCTAAACCATGGAGGGGGGGACGCACACAGGGGCACCCCAAGCTGCACCCACCCGGCGCCGGAGCCAGACTGCACCGAGGGGGCTGTTTGCTTTGGGGCTGTTGCCCGCAGCGAGGGGAAGGCTGCAATTACGTTAATCCCTTAACCCCTGATTGCCTCCTCCTTCCCCATTAGGTGGGCAAACAGTTTTAGCAGCAGGGTTCATGATAGGCTCTGGGCTACAAATACCCCGTGTGCCCCCGGCCCGGGCACCCAGCGCCACCGCCAGCACCATGCCGATGTCCCCGGCCATCCTCATCCTCATCGCCTCGCTCCTGCCCGCGGCCTCCGGGTACCTCTGGGCCTGGATGTACTCGCTGCCCCATCAGCCCCCCGAGGAAGCCGCGCTGGGGAGGAGCGCCAGCCCCGGGGACAAGGCCGAGGAGGTGAGGGATGGGTGCGCGGTGCGATGGGTGCCGCACGGGGAGGGGGTCCTGGGGGGGGGGGGGGGGGGGGGCAGGAGGGAGCGGGGTATGGCTGCGGCAGGGGGGGAGCTGGGTTTAGAGCCAGGGTGGGAGCAGAGGTGGGTCCAGGAGCACGAGGTGGTTTTGCCCCTGGGGTGGGAGCAGAGATGGGTGCAGAAGAGCCGGGTTTGTACCAGGGTGGGAGCTGGGTCTGCAGCAGGGCTGGGAGCAGAGGTGGGTGCAGGATCGGGATTTAAAGGCAGGGTGGGAGCTGGGTTTGCCCCTGGGATGGGAGCTGGGGCTGAGAGAGCACGGGTGGGTCCAGGAGCAGGAGGTGGCTTTGCCCCTGGGTTGGGAGCAGAGATGGGTACAGGAGAGCTGGGTGTGTATCAGGGTGGGATGAAGGTGGGAGCTGGGTCTGCACCAGGGGTGGGAGCAGAGATGGGTGCAGGATATGGATTTAAAGGCAGGGTGGGAGCAGAGATGGGTGCAGGATCGGGGTTTAAAGGCAGGGTGGGAGCAGAGATGGGTGCAGGATCGGGGTTTGCCCTGGGATGGGAGCAGAGATGGGTGCGGGAGCTGGGTTTGCCCTGGGATGGGAGCAGAGATGGGTGCAGGAGCTGGGTTTGCCCTGGGATGGGAGCAGAGATGGGTGCGGGAGCTGTGTTTAAAGGCAGGATGGGAGCAGAGATGGGTGCAGGATCGGGGTTTGCCCTGGGATGGGAGCAGAGATGGGTGCGGGAGCTGTGTTTGCCCTGGGATGGGAGCAGAGATGGGTGCGGGAGCTGTGTTTGCCCTGGGATGGGAGCAGAGATGGGTGCAGGAGCTGTGTTTAAAGGCAGGGTGGGAGCAGAGATGGGTGCAGGAGCTGGGTTTGCCCTGGGATGGGAGCAGAGATGGGTGCGGGAGCTGGGTCTGCCCTGGGATGGGAGCAGAGATGGGTGCAGGAGCTGGGTTTGCCCTGGGATGGGAGCAGAGATGGGTGCAGGAGCTGGGTTTGCCCTGGGATGGGAGCAGAGATGGGTGCGGGATCGGGGTTTGCCCTGGGATGGGAGCAGAGATGGGTGCGGGATCGGGGTTTGCCCTGGGATGGGAGCAGAGATGGGTGCGGGATCGGGGTTTGCCCTGGGATGGGAGCAGAGATGGGTGCAGGAGCTGTGTTTAAAGGCAGGACGGGAGCAGAGATGGGTGCAGGATCGGGGTTTGCCCTGGGATGGGAGCAGAGATAGGTGCGGGATCGGGGTTTGCCCTGGGATGGGAGCAGAGATGGGTGCGGGATCGGGGTTTGCCCTGGGATGGGAGCAGAGATGGGTGCGGGATCGGGGTTTGCTCTGGGATGGGAGCAGAGATGGGTGCAGGATCGGGGTTTAAAGGCAGGATGGGAGCAGAGATGGGTGCAGGATCGGGGTTTGCCCTGGGATGGGAGCAGAGATGGGTGCAGGATCGGGGTTTGCCCTGGGATGGGAGCAGAGATGGGTGCAGGAGCTGTGTTTGCCCTGGGATGGGAGCAGAGATGGGTGCAGGAGCTGTGTTTAAAGGCAGGATGGGAGCAGAGATGGGTGCAGGATCGGGGTCTGCCCTGGGACGGGAGCTGGGGCTGGGTCCAGGGGCCGGAGCCGGTCCTGCTCCAAGGGGGGGCCCCGTTTCCAGCCGGGGCGGGACCGGCGGGGCCGGCAGGGGGCGCGGGCGCGGCGGGCGGCGCCGGGCGCTCCAGTGGCGCAATCGGTCAGCGCGCGGTACTTATAGGGCAGTACGCGGAGCAATGCCGAGGTTGTGAGTTCGAGCCTCACCTGGAGCACGACTTTTACGTGCCCCGACACCCACCCCCCCCCAACCCCCGTCTCTCCCCATTGTCCCCATTGTCCCCACCACCCCGCTTTGATTCGAGATGCGCGAGCAGCTTTTGTCCCGGAGGCAGGGATGAGGATGCCCTGTGTGTGTGTCCCCCCCATAGGCATCAACCTGCGGCCCGGCCACCCCCTGCACCCACGGGCACTTCTGCGACGAGCACTTCGGGCTGTGCCTGCCCGAGCGGCCCGAGGGGCAGTACTGCCGCCGAGACTCGCACTGCGCCCGCGGCCTCCTCTGCATGTTCGGGAAGTGCCAACAGCCCGTGCCCGACGGGCAGGAGGGTGAGCGGGGACCGGGATTTAACGGGGACGGGACGGGGGGGACACGGGACATCGCAGCATCACCCCTGCGAGCTGATGGAGGGGGGGCACCCACTGGTCCAGCTCCATCCCTGTCCGCAGTGCAGGGACCAGGCTTGGACTGGGGGGGACATCGCAGCATCACCCTTGATAGAGGGGGGCACCCACTGGTCCAGCTCCATCCGTGTCCCCAGTGTGGGGATTTGGCTTGGACGAGGCGGGGGGGACATCATAGCATCACCCCTGCGAGCTGATGGGGGGGGGGGGGGGGCACCCACTGGTCCAGCTCCATCCCTGTCCGCAGTGCAGGGACCGGGCTTGGACTGGGGGGGACATCGCAGCATCCCCCTTGATGGAGGGGGGCACCCACTGGTCCAGCTCCATCCGTGTCCCCAGAGCAAGGACCGGGCTTGGACTGGGGGGACATTGCAGCATCCCCCTTGATGGAGGGGGGCACTCACTGGTCCAGCTCCATCCGTGTCCCCAGAGCAAGGACCGGGCTTGGACTGGGGGGACATCGCAGCATCCCCCTTGATGGAGGGGGGCACTCACTGGTCCAGCTCCATCCGTGTCCCCAGCGCGAGGACCGGGCCGGGTTCCCCCTCCCTTGACGCTGTTCCCCATCCCCGCAGGAGCTCGGTGCGTGCGGGACGAGGAGTGCGGAGCCGACGGGTGCTGTGCGCGGGTGCACGGCGAAAGCGTTTGTCAGCGGCGGCTGGAGCGGGGCCGGAGCTGCCACGTCCCCCCCGGGGGTCTCGCCTTCAGCATCAACCAACTCTGCCCCTGCCAGCGAGGGCTCGTGTGCAGGGCGAGCGCGCCCGTCCGAGAGTGAGTGCGGGGCTCCCGGGGACGCGGGGACCGGGGCCGGGAGCGCGGTGTTAACCGCTTTGTGCTCCATCTCCCTCCGCAGGAAGGCGTTCGAGTACCGGCCGGAGAAGAGCGAGTGGCGGTGCCGGCAGCCCTGAGCCGGCGGCTCCCTATTTATTGCCTGTAAATAGCCCGCCCGGAGCCGGCCGAGCCATCGCCCATCACCGCGGCTTCGGGTTCCCTCCCCTATCCCCAGCGTGGAGCCGGGCGGGTCCCAGCTCCATCCGCAGCCGTTCCCCTTTGGCTGGGCACTGCAGAGCTGAGTTGTGCCCGGTCTCAGCCCTATGGGTTTGTGTCGTGTGTGTCCCCCCCCCGCACACCAGGCACAGCCATGGGGCAGGTCTCAGCCCTATGGGTTTGTGTCCCCGTCCCCCCCCCGCACACCAGGCACAGCCATGGGGCAGGTCTCAGCCCTATGGGTTTGTGTCCCCGTCCCCCCCCGCACACCAGGCACAGCCATGGGGCAGGTCTCAGCCCTATGGGTTTGTGTCCCCGTCCCCCCCCGCACACCAGGCACAGCCATGGGGCAGGTCTCAGCCCTATGGGTTTGTGTCGTGTGTGTCCCCCCCCCGCACACCAGGCACAGCCATGGGGCAGGTCTCAGCCCTATGGGTTTGTGTCGTGTGTGTCCCCCCCCCGCACACCAGGCACAGCCATGGGGCAGGTCTCAGCCCTATGGGTTTGTGTCCCCGTCCCCCCCCGCACACCAGGCACAGCCATGGGGCAGGTCTCAGCCCTATGGGTTTGTGTCCCCGTCCCCCCCGCACACCAGGCACAGCCATGGGGCAGGTCTCAGCCCTATGGGTTTGTGTCCCCGTCCCCCCCCCGCACACCAGGCACAGCCATGGGGCAGGTCTCAGCCCTATGGGTTTGTGTCCCCGTCCCCCCCCGCACACCAGGCACAGCCATGGGGCAGGTCTCAGCCCTATGGGTTTGTGTCGTGTGTCCCCCCCTGCACACCAGGCACAGCCATGGGGCAGGTCTCAGCCCTATGGGTTTGTGTCGTGTGTGTCCCCCCCCCCGCACACCAGGCACAGCCATGGGGCAGGTCTCAGCCCTATGGGTTTGTGTCGTGTGTCCCCCCCCGCACACCAGGCACAGCCATGGGGCAGGTCTCAGCCCTATGGGTTTGTGTCCCCGTCCCCCCCCGCACACCAGGCACAGCCATGGGGCAGGTCTCAGCCCTATGGGTTTGTGTCCCCGTCCCCCCCCGCACACCAGGCACAGCCATGGGGCAGGTCTCAGCCCTATGGGTTTGTGTCCCCGTCCCCCCCCGCACACCAGGCACAGCCATGGGGCAGGTCTCACCGAACTGTTTATTACAAAGAACCAAGCGAGCGGGGCGAGTTCCCCCCCCAAAAACCACCCCCCCCCAACAGAATAAATAAATAAAATACACTTTTTTGGGGTCTTTTAAATAACGGTTGTGGAGTGACATAAATAGGGGGGATCCAGTGCCCATGGGGGGGGGACCCCGCTGCCTGGCGAGCACCAGGGCAGGAAGGTCTCAAAGCACTTGGCAGCAGTGACACTGTGTGACCCCCCCCCCCCCAAAGGGGAAACTGAGGCACACATGGGCAGAGTGGGGTGTCATGTCCCCCCCCCCCTCCTCGATCCCTCCAAAGCTGGGGGGGGGTCTGGGTAAGGCAGCGACCCCCATAAATGGGGCAAGCCCGGCCCCACGGTGAGGGCTGGATGTGGGGTGGGGACACCCCCACCTTGGTGCGGGTTGGGGGGGACACGCACACACACACACACAAAGGGCACCCCAGGGCGGGCGCAGGAGAAGGCAGTGCCCTTGGGGGGGGGACACACAGAGACAGGCTCACAGACAGACGGACACAGCGGGGGGAAACGGGGGGGCTGCCCTGTGCACCCCAACCCCAGGGTAAGGGCCCCCCCCATAGGGCAGGCCAGGGCTGGGCAGCTGTTAGCACGTGTTAGACCCCCCCAAACTGGCTCAGATTTACATCCCCCCCCCCCCCCAAACTCAAGCAGAGCCCCTCCAAGGCAAACACATGCAAACTGCTCCCCCCCCCCCCGCTCAGGGCACACAGCACCCCAACACCCTGCACACACTGCACACGCATGCGTTGGCACCCCCCAACCCGACGTTGGGGGGCGCTGTGGGTCACAGCCCTGCAGTGGGGCAGTGCTGTAGGCGCTGCTTGGGGGGGGGGGGTTGAGATGAGCGCAGGGCCCCCCCCTGCAGCCGGGTGGCAAAGAGCACCATGGAGGGGGGGACACATACACAGAGCCCCCACCATGGGGCAGGGGACGGGCTGGGGGGCCCATTTGGTCACTTGCCCCCTCCCCAGCAGGGAGGGCTTGAGGCACCGCGAGATGTTGGGGGGCTGCGGTGTAATGGGGGACACCCCCCAAGGGAGAAATGGGGGTCCCAGGGCAAAGCAGGGGCTCCCCATGGGGGCACAAAGGCAGGCGATGGGGGCCTGCATCCCCCCCTTCCTCTTCACCCTAACGGGGGGTGTAAACATCCTGGCCCCATCGCTCCCCATCGCTCCGCTCCCCTGCGCCCTGCCCCATAGCCCGGCTGTGGGGCTCACCCTCACCCCATAGCCCCGCGGGGGGGGGTGTGGGGCTGGCAGCCGGGGGGTGCCCCACGGGCTCCGCGTCTCCCGGCTCCATCTCGATGTCCGTGGGGCAGGAATCACCGGGCTCGGTGCCGGCTGCGTCCGCGGGCTCCACGTCCACGGTGTCCTGGCGGGACAGGGGCTGCCGGGGGGGCGGCCGCGCTGCCCCGGCACCGGGTACGGACCCTGGTTAAGGAGAAGCAACCACACCGTGCAATGGGGGGGGGGGGGGGGGGGTTAGTTGGGGGGCGGGTGGGGGGGCACATGCATCAAAA